>NC_091125.1:23089061-23440936 GCF_040183065.1 Periplaneta americana
AACGTGATCAAGGATGAGAATGGTGACTTGCTTGCAGACTCTCCATCAATCCTAAACAGATGGAAAAACTATTTTGCGCAACTACTAAATGTACATAGGCCAAATAGAAATGATCGGGACGAAATTGAAATACAAACTGCTGAGCCATTTATACCCGAACCCACGCTTTCAGAAGTCGAAATTACGATAGAAAATCTGAAAAAGTACAAGTCTCCAGGTATCGATCAAATTCCAGCAGAATTAATACAAGAGGGTGGGAGTGCATTATATAACGAAATTTATAAACTTGTACTTGCTATTTGGGAAAAGGAAATTGTACCAGAACAATGGAAGGAGTCCATAATTGTACCTATTTTTAAAAAGGGGGACAAAACCAACTGTGGTAACTTTCGAGGAATATCACTTTTGTTGACGTCGTACAAAATTTTGTCCAATATTCTTTTGAGAAGATTAACTCCGTACGTAGATGAAATTATTGGGGATCATCAGTGCGGTTTTCGGCGTAATAGATCGACTATTGATCAGATTTTTTGTATTCGACAGATAATGGAGAAAAAATGGGAGTATAAGGGTACAGTACATCAGTTATTCATAGATTTCAAAAAGGCTTATGACTCTGTTAAGAGGGAAGTATTATATGATATTCTTATTGAATTTGGTATTCCCAAGAAACTAGTTCGATTAATTAAAATGTGTCTCAGTGAAACATACAGCAGAGTCCGTATAGGTCATTTTCTATCTGATGCTTTTCCAATTCACTGCGGGCTAAAGCAGGGAGATGCACTATCACCTTTACTTTTTAACTTCGCTCTAGAATATGCCATTAGGAAAGTTCAGGATAACAGGCAGGGTTTGGAATTGAACGGGTTACATCAGCTCCTTGTCTATGCGGATGACGTGAATATGTTAGGAGAAAATACACAAACGATTAGGGAAAACACGGAAATTTTACTTGAAGCAAGTAGAGCGATCGGTTTGGAAGCAAATCCCGAAAAGACAAAGTATATGATTATGTCTCGTGACCAGAATATTGTACGAAATGGAAATATAAAAATTGGAGATTTATCCTTCGAAGAGGTGGAAAAATTCAAATATCTTGGAGCAACAGTAACAAATATAAATGACACTCGGGAGGAAATTAAACGCAGAATAAATATGGGAAATGCGTGTTATTATTCGGTTGAGAAGCTCTTATCATCCAGTCTGCTGTCGAAAAATCTGAAAGTTAGAATTTATAAAACAGTTATATTACCGGTTGTTCTGTATGGCTGTGAAACTTGGACTCTCACTCTGAGAGAGGAACATAGGTTAAGGGTGTTTGAGAATAAGGTGCTAAGGAAAATATTTGGGGCTAAGCGGGATGAAGTTACAGGAGAATGGAGAAAGTTACACAACACAGAACTGCACGCATTGTATTCTTCACCTGACATAATTAGGAACATTAAATCCAGACGTTTGAGATGGGCAGGGCATGTAGCACGTATGGGCGAATCCAGAAATGCATATAGAGTGTTAGTTGGGAGACCGGAGGGAAAAAGACCTTTAGGGAGGCCGAGACGTAGATGGGAGGATAATATTAAAATGGATTTGAGGGAGGTGGGGTGTGATGATAGAGACTGGATTAATCTTGCACAGGATAGGGACCGCTGGCGGGCTTATGTGAGGGCGGCAATGAACCTTCGGGTTCCTTAAAAGCCATTTGTAAGTAAGTAAGTGCCAGGAGAGGTCTTAAATGTCTTAAATCTAAACTTAACCTAAATTCCAGACCATGGACGAACACAGGAATAATCCTCTTTAAGGAAAAATTCCTGTGCTCTAACCGGGAATCGTACCCGGGACCTCATGAACTATAGCCAGAAGCTCTGACCACTAGACCATGAGGCTGGTCATACTTAAAATATATGAAAAAGCATTCGATTGTTTATACACCACATTCATTTGTTTTCGCATCTTTTCTTTTCTATCGTCGCCTGGCAACCTGCATTTTTGTTATTGATGATTAGAGCCGAAGAGAATAAAGCTACAAAAACGTAGGCTATTGAGCATTTCTTGTAATAGTTGTGTTTGTGTATTAAATTATTTTAAAATGGTGTATACCCTTCAAGAGAGAACATAAATCATCCCTATTGATTAAATTTAGGAAATACACAAAATTAGCTCTGTTTTCATTCTACAATGAACTGATAATAACAAAGCTTCATATAATCACTATAGAATGCCTCGTAATTAGATTAATTTTGTTTTACCCTATGCACTGTTCTGATCGAAATGTGAAATTCTTGAAGGATGGCTCTGATTGATTCACTTTTTTTAAACCGTTCCAATATTTGTAACTTCTGCTTCAACATAAGTACACATTTTTTGTTCCCTGCCTTGCTGCCAACGTGTACGAGTATCTGCACACTACTGCACTGGTTCAACTGGTTAGCCCTGTGCAGCACGGGACAGGATGCGTTGACTTACTTGTATCGTGAAGTATACGAGACTGAGTGTCTATTTGTGGAGTTCCAGTGTACATTTTCTTTCTCGAAACTCCATTTATTTGATCATATTTTATCACTAGAGACGAGAATTTCATGCAAATGCATGTTTTTATACGAACATAGGACATAGCTCAAACCACAGTCTACTATATACAGTCGCGAAGCTCAATAAGTAGTAAAAATGCAAACATGGGTAGTTGCCCACCACTAGGATCGCTACTATCGCCTCATCATCGCAGATCTCTCTCCTAGCAGACGACAAAATATGTTACACTTTCGTTGTCGTGTTCTTTTGGAAAAATTAACACCTTCCTTCCATTATTGAAATATTAAATGCATAAAGTTAATTTATTATTTTAATGAAGTATACTAAATTCCACCATAAACTCGAAGATACCAGCAAGAAATAAGTTAATATAATTTTTGTTTGTGCAAAACGAACTGAAATTTACTATAATAGCTTCACTCATTCAAGATTATAGCGATAATTAACTATGAAACCAATAAATATTAATATGCATTTCCCTTTACAACAATAATAATGGAAATATGAATTAATGGAGTAACTTACGTGTACCGGTACTTGTAGTGTAGGCTTACGTAGTTAACAAAGTGGGATGAGGTTAAGCAATAATAATCACACCAGAATTGGAAATAAAAAGTGATCAATAAATTTTATTGTAACAGACTTTTTCTACGCCTCTAGTAAAGCAACAAATAAAAATAACAACAAAATTAACAGCCATAATTAAAAACATATCCTTTGACAAAAAAGTAAGCCTAAGCGATAATAATCCCACCAGAATTGAAAATAAAACGCGATCAATAAATTTGATTGAAACAAACTTAATTTTTCTACGTCTTTAGTAAAGTAACACATAAAAATAATAACAAAGTTAATAGCTACAATTAACAATATATCATATGAAAAAAAAAGTAGACCTAACCTTTATTTATCTGGAAATTTAGCAGCCTAAGTGACAGAACTTTAACCGGTATCTAATGTCCTTTCGGTTAGACTGAAACATTTCATTGTGAAATTTAAGGATATAATGTATTCTAACAGTCACAAAGAACTTCAAAATTAACAGTTTTGTTTCTGCACAGAATTCTTGTGGAAACCCAGGAACCTTTCTGAATCTTTCGGAAATCGGATAAAGGATAACTCTGGCCTCTTTCTCTTACTGTTGCTACAATTTATAGCACTACAAACGTCTCCTCCTTGTCCCATATTATTATTCCAATTATTATATTTTAGCCATTAACATTTTCATTACAACCAATAACAAACATTTCACAAGCATCAATGTGAAATACGCAACGAGCTATCACTCGATAGAAATACGACACAGTCCAAAGTCGACCATGGACAGTCTATTGTTTCTAGTTGCTAACCGCTTGGAGCGCTTTATCACGAGATTTTCAAAAAAACACCTCAAGCTTCGAGACTGTATATAGTAGACTGTGGCTCAAACTTAGTACTTATCCATTTCATTACTTTCCGGTTCCAAATTTGTGTACTTTTTCCGTGCATATTTGCATGTTTTAGCCTTTTTGGGGATAAAAACATGCATAATGCATATTTAAGCAATTTTTAGCTTATCATGCATGTAGTATATACATCATTTTCAGTTTAAATGCATATTTTAATGCTTCGAGTGGACACCACAGTTTCTCGATTTTTATGCCCCTTATTTTAGCTTCAGGAATCAGTATAAGTTAACTATAAGTATGTAGATTGTTTTGGGCCGTCTATTTGCTTATCAAATTACAATATAGTATTAATTACTTAGTACATTTTATTAAGTGATTAACGTTTTCGCATTAAGATACCATCTTCAGATCAATAATGACGCTCAAAGGAATATGCTAAATACATGTAACAACAAATAATATGCAGAAATGTACAATAGCTGAGGTTAAAATACAAAGACGTGACTACAAGCTTGTTATTATAACATTCTTCCGAAGATAGGAATGTCACGCTTCGAGGTTCACCATGGCCGAGTTTTACTGCAACACAAGTGAATAAAGCTGAATCAGTTATGGAAATTTCTTTAATCCATCTCAAAGTTAACGATTGTTGGAGTTGTTAACTTACGTGGTGGTGTTGTTTGCGGAAGTTGGATGCGTGCGTCGTGGCTGCTCGGCAATGACTGAATCTCGAGTTGTGCTCACATGATGTGTATATATGCTAATGTAGTAGAAACTATCAAAACTAAAAACCACTAAAGAAACTAAAATATTATCCTTGGACATTACAAATTTATATACTAATATCCCAATCAACGATACCCGGCCATGGAACAATTTTTACTCTAAAATTATTCAAGTCAGCTTTACAGGGAGCTATACCTAAAGCCAGATTTGTATAATACATGTTTGCTGTTCGTTAACAGGAAACAACAAATTTAAGTCGCACAGAAGGTGTGCACTCAATGCTGGGCTCTGACATTCTGTGAACCCACTTGAGGTATGTGAAATATAAGTGGAATAATTGAGACGGGGATCTGGTTTAGTTCCTGGGTAGCTCAGTCGGTAGAGCGTTGATGTGCTTAGTCAAAGTTTTTATTCAAGTCAGCTTTACATTTATATAAATCTGAAAGCCACATTCATGTAAAATATAAGATATTGCTCACACATATGAATCATGTCACAGCATATTCAATTCTAAATTTCATTCTCCTCACCCAGACATTTGTATATTTTTAGAAGTATTGAAAGGCCTTCAGTCAGAAACTTGCCTGAAAATCAATGGGGTGAACGATGTTCTGGAAGAAAACCCGCAGTGAAATCAGTGGTACAAAAACGTAAATATCAGTTTTGAACAATGATGGCTGAATTTTTTTGTATATCACTGTGTAGTTTGAAACACTATTGACCTCGGCTGTAGTTAGTTGGAAAGAGCCAGCATCATAGAATCTAAAGTTAATAGTAGATGCTCAATTGAAGTAAATGGTCTACATCTGTTTGCAGGATATTCAAGTCCGGTTTTAATTTCTTGCAAAATTTTGAGGACTATTTGTTTTGGAAATATATATTGTGTCACAAATTTAGTGCATGCATTGTATAGTACAGTATAAATCACCATTCCTAGTTATGTTACCACGTTGAGATCCCACATTTTCTAAATATTCATTACCTATAATAGCTCAGCTATAAAATAAGTCAATATGATAATCGGTTGATTTTTAAAGATTACCTTCCATATATTCACATTCAAAAGTGTCTTTTATCAGTCACACATTAAACATTCCTTAAAGAGAGGCATAAAATATTATTTTTACAACTTCTGTTTGAACAGTTGTTCATCCATCATATTTAACTATTTGTGAAATGAGTTAAGTGACTAAAATCCCACATTTGAAGTTAACATACAGTTAACAAACTATTAAGCTAAGCTATTATTGAAGACATGGAAAAAACGATATTTAACAAAATATTTAGACTTTAACATTCGTTAAATATTCTAACATTACTTGGAGAAACTGGTCATGAGAGTCCTAAGTCTCTGAAAATTGAAGGAAAATGTTGCTTCCAAATTCTCATTATGTACAGTCCGAGGTAAACATTTTAATTTTCCATAGTAAGTTATTGTGGCTCAAAACAAACTTCTAACTTGGGTCAAGATTCCGTTTTCGCTCAAAAAGTACCTCCCTTTTATTTCTCCAACACTTCACAATCATCCCTTATTCTGCTAGGTTCAGTTGAAATGTCTTGACCACAGATAACCATCCAAGCATTCCAGTGTTGCTGATAGTTGAATAAGAAAAATGAAAACAATTCTTTATCAAATCATAAGTATTAACAACATTATCGATGAAGATTACATTGATATGTTTTCTTAAACTTTTGTTCGTTATTGTACTGTACATGCTTCACGGGAAGCAGAATTTGCTCTGTCGATAGGACGGCCTCCGTACTGGAAGAGCCCAAGCTGAAGCTCATATGAAGGTGGGATTTTTCATCTCGAAATTAACTTCCAGAATTGCTCCGGGGCTCACCCAGCCTTGTATAAAATCAAGAAGGAACCGAGTCTTTCCCGGGAGTAAAACTTGGCAGAAACGTAGTGCAGAACACACCACCTTCATCCAGTGTGTAGGTAAGGAATCATGGGAATTATAAATTACTTGTGCGCCTCATTGAAGTGTACATGGAACCGTCCTATAGGCATACTTACTTCATGAACCACACAACACAGGATTCCCATAGAATTAATTTTGTAGGTGCTGGTGATATGGCTTATAATGTGAAAAATGGTGAATTTTTACGAAGGAGACTAACATTCGAGAAAATTGTCAATAGCACTATGTTTGTCTAATTCCTATACCATTATGATTCTCTATTAGTCTACTTAATCCAAGGTCTCTGAAAATCAAAGATAAGGCTGTAGGCATCAGGATAACGATGAATTCGCCAAGTGTTAATACACATTTAATTAAGCGTAGTTGTAATGTCTTAAAGTCAACTAAAAAATTTTGACTATTTTTTTGACTGAGTACAACATTGTAATCAACCCAATGATATGAATGTCTGATAAGTTACGTCATTGTCTGTAAGCCTAACCATTTTGGTACCAGATCGTTGCTGTAACTTAAGAGACTGCTGCATTAGGTAATGTGACCAGACGTCCACACTTTCAACGGGACTTACCGTTACGATGTCTCGACTGTTCTTGTTGGGACGTCCATTAGTCCCGTTTTCCTTGATAAATATAAAATTTACTCATTTTCTACTTTTTAGAAGTGACAAATATAAAAAAAATACTTGGACCTACATTATAATGCCTTATGCAATAACTGTTTTAATACAATACTATCAGCAACACTTGAATGCTTGGATGGTTATCTGTGGTCAAGACATTTCTTTGTTCAACAGTTGTCATTCAGAAACATTTTTATAACTGGGGCGCTGACATGGGAAAGGTTGTAAGCTATAAAAACGAAATTGTACAGGCGAGGCGAAAAATAGTTTTGAGATACAAAAAACATGTATTATTGTTTAGAGAATATCAGCAAACTTATCTGATTACAAAAAGTTGTATTTTTGTTGAAAGAATATCACGAAGCAGATTTTATCTCAGAAAACTTTATTCTGTTTGTACTAACGTAATTTAAAATCAAAGAAAAATGAGTTTCTGAGTTTAACAAAAAAAATGTATGCCACTTTTTATTTTTCAAACACCAATTTTCTTATAAAACTCGCGATACTTTTTGTCCAGAAAATCCAGCATGACTAATTGGTTTTTCTTTTTGGGTTCACTTAAGACCGGCCTCTTTGTAAGAGGTTGTAATGAGTGCATATTAGTTTGTCATGGTCTGGAAAAACTGTCATCTTTTGAAGATGTTGAACTCTTTCCACGGTTCGTCCTCCTTGAATGATTGCCTTGTCTTTATTAATGGGAAGTGGGCTCTTGAAATCCTTACCCAGGAAAGAGTGCTAATTTTGACAGTTACAGTATTAAGAAATCTGTCATATTCCTTAGCAAAGTCATTGTGATTATATCTGTATTGGCATTGCCAAGTAGCCTGCACAAAGAAAATAACTAAATAAATATAGGCTTAGTAGCCTACCTTTGTACAAAAATGGAGAATGACTATGAACCAGTGGCGGCTCCCACATATTTCTTAAGAGGAGGAAAGAAGTTAACAGCACGAAATGACACCTTCTTGAATGAAACATGCTACAAATTAGCCTACATGCATACATGTAAGACCAGGTAGTGTTGGGGTTGGCCTTCCCTTCTGTATAGCAATAATCTGTTCTTGTAAACTGGGTTTCCTAAATTGTCCATAATATATTATGTTTTCACTTCCATTCATTGTTGAATAATTGCGCAAATTAACAATTACAATGAAATTCACAACCTCATAGCATTTTTCGAGAACACTACAGCATCACACGTGTTGGAAGAGACTAGCTACTAACACGTAATCGGAACCGTTTTACGGAAATGGGAATGGGAAATGATCTGAGGAAAGAGAGAACACCGCACCCACCCACGTGGTCTGTGTTGCCACATGTACATTTTACAAGTTCAGTATCACATGCTTTTGAAGAATGTCAGTTCTTGTAAAGTCGTACTATCATTATTGTTCAAAGCTCCCGGTGACCGATTAATTTTTTATGTTAAAAATGATGTAGATTGGAGTACCTACTTTCAGTTTCAAATATATGTGTACAAAACTGACAACTTGGCTGTTGCCCTGTCTAGTAAAGTATGAATAGAAGTGAATTTCAGGGCCCAACTACGTAGAACTACTTCCTCTTTGTTTTACATAAACCCGACTTTAACTTTCAAATATCCACGAAAGTTTCAAACCATGAATAGTAGCCTATATAAAGTGCAATGAATAATATTTTTGATTCATAATTAAAAAAAGTTTACATGGTGTCTTTCATAGCGTTGCGTTAAAACTGTTTTTGTTGTGTCTCCTCCTAGATGTGTTATAGTCTGGTTGAATGCAGCATCGTTTGGTGCAACCAAAGACTTTTTATGGGGTGCAACGAGTTTCTATCTCGTTGGTTAGGTGGCAGTGGTAGCGAGCTTGCTGCAAGACTAGTCGGTTTCTATTTCCCGCCCATGCGCTGATTCAGAGGAGGATCTCCTCCTTCTCCGTTCATTTACGTGCTTTAAAACTCTGCTTCTTTCTCTGGCCGCTAGTGCGCTGTTGTCTATGTGTGTTAACTGCAGTAGAGGAGGAATGGAGTGCCTTTCCTCTACACAGACAATCTCGCATCTTTCTCATAGTTTTCTACAGCACATGAGCGCGCGTCGTTTAAAACTCGATAAACCGAGTTGTTCTTATAGCTGTGAACTTAAAAATTATCGAATCTTCCTCGAATTTCAAGGCACATATTTTATTTGGTATTTACTTTCAAAAGAAGAAAATGTGAGGAGGACGTTCCTCCCTTCCCTCCCCCTATGAACCGCCACTGCTATGAACTTCATGTTGTTGAGATGATGATTAAACAAAAATGAAGACTTGCCATTCTGAATAGGATAGGTTTCGGAGGCATTTAGGACACCTGAATCACTCTTACAGACAGACAATACCAATAAAGCACTCTGTTTACTGTCACACAGTGGATGAGGTCACACACGTCGGCGAATGGTGACTTACTATCTTCTGTAAGTCATACCCCGTGGACATGACACACCTGCCGCCTTATGTCGAGCATTGCAACGAATTGAGTACATCTGCTGACCTGCCATTACTTTCACGCCATTCGCACGAGTGCTTACTATTTTTTCATGACAAAACAAAAAAAATCAATTTTTTTTCTGGTTTACAACCTTTCCCATATCAACGCCTTAATTGTAGAATTTGGCTTATCCCTGCTGGAACCAATGGTCCTATACGAAGTGTTCATGCCGAAGTGAACAAGGACATCGGAGAAAAAACTATTTGAAGGTTTACACACTGAAGGCATTGTAAATTACCAAAGTTAATTTTAAATACAATTGAAAGAGTAATGGAACGGAGAAAAATTCTCTCCGGCGCCGGGATTTGAACCCGGGTTTTCAGCTCTACGTGCTGATGCTTTATCCACTAAGCCACACCGGATACAACCCCGATGCCGGTTAGAATCGTCTCAGATTAAGCTCCAACTCTTGGGTTCCCTCTAGTGGCCGCCCTCTGCACTACGTCATAGATGTCTATGAACGCAGGACCGAAGTCCACACATGTGCTGAGGTGCACTCGATGTGAGTGACTAGTTGGCCGGGATCCGACGGAATAAGCGCCGTCTTAAATCACGAAGTGATTTACGCATATCATATATATTATTTTAATGTACCGAAGTACATATGATATTTCCATGCAGATATTCTGCATCATCATACGATGAAAGAGTAATGGAACGGAGAAAAATTCTGAGAGGATTCTAACCGGCGTCGGGGTTGTATCCGGTGTGGCTTAGTGGATAAAGCATCAGCACGTAGAGCTGAAAACCCGGGTTCAAATCCCGGCGCCGGAGAGAATTTTTCTCCCTTCCATTACTCTTTCATCGTATGATGATGCAGAATATCTGCATGGAAATATCATATGTACTTCGGTACATTAAAATAATATATATGATATGCGTAAATCACTTCGTGATTTAAGACGGCACTTATTCCGTCGGATCCCGGCCAACTAGTCACTCACATCGAGTGCACCTCAGCACATGTGTGGACTTCGGTCCTGCGTTCATAGACATCTATGACGTAGTGCAGGGAACCCAGGGCCACTAGAGGGAATCCAAGAGTTGGAGCTTAATCTGAGACGATTCTAACCGGCGTCGGGGTTGTATCCGGTGTGGCTTAGTGGATAAAGCATCAGCACGTAGAGCTGAAAACCCGGGTTCAAATCCCGGCGCCGGAGAGAATTTTTCTCCGTTCCATTACTCTTTCGTCGTATGATGATGCAGAATATCTGCATGGAAATATCATATGTACTTCGGTACATTAAAATTATATATATATATATATATATATATATATATATATATATATATTAAATACAATTGCTTCGACGACTTCAGTTTCTTGAAGGAGAATAAGAATCTTCTTGTGGAAACTCATTCATCAGAAGAAATATGTCCAATAAATGTGTTAATAGTAGCCTAATTTAATTTTGTATTTCGTGTTATGAACAACGTAATTTTGTAATTTTTTTCTGATATTGTAATAACTCTTTAACAGTTAATGCCTATATTGTGTTTATATTATTTCATTTTCAAATTAAAAATAATAAATCAATTTTCTTTGAGATACTTTCTTTATTGGGTTATTTTACAACGCTGTATCAACATCTAGTTATTTAGCGTCTGAATGATATGAAGGTGATAATGCCGGTGAAATGAGTCCGGGGTCCAGCACCGAAAGTTACCCAGCATTTGCTCCTTTTGGGTTGAGGGAAAACCCCGGAAAAAACCTCAACCAGGTAACTTGCCCCGACCGGGATTCGAACCCGGGCCACCTGGTTTCGCAGTCAGACGCGCTGACCGTTACTCCACAGGTGTGGATTTGAGATACTAAAAGTGGTAAAATTAAGAGAGGGAATTTTTCACGAAGCTGTACTAGCATAGTTATTAGTAAGTGTCTCGTTTTGAGTTTTAGACATTCTTGTCACATTACATTATTAGGTCCGTGTAAAAAAAACATAATTATTATTTAATTTCTCGTACCTCCAGATTGACCTATATGAACCTAAAGTTACTTTGAATTCTTTGGAATACGTGTATGGAGAGAATATTGGTCGGTTATAAATAATTAAAAAGAAAGAAAAAGAAACAAAAAAGAAACAGCGTTTACTGATAAATGGTGAAGTAGGCGATATGAAACAGCTGTACAATATTTTATTTAATGCCGCTTTCAACATTATTCAGAATAGAAATTCAATCTTGGCAGGAAATAACCGATAAATATGGCCTATAGATCTTTTCCAGAAATAGGGTACTTTATATGCCGTAAATCTACGACACTAATTTCACATATTTATTCATCTCCAATAAGAAGCCACTGCCCTCCGCCAGGTTTCAACCTGCGAATCTAGGATCCAGCGACTAGCTTGGTAACCATTAGACCACCGAGAGCGACGCACCAGCCATCCTATAACGCACATGAAAACTAGTTCGCATAATACGTTTGAATTGCGATGGAGGTTAAGTGCACAAAAATGTTCACAACTACAGAGTGAGTCAAACCTAAGTTTTTGACATTCTTACCGAGTCGCGAGGTCGCCTTGTAGCCAATAGTGCGTTGGCATTTTCCAGCTTCTTTTTAAGTCCGGAAAAGGACACAATGCGTGGGTTTGCCATATCAGCTGTTACACTAAGCTGGTAACACAATAAATTCTGCTTGCTAGCATTTTACATTGTCAATCAGAATCAATTATCTGAACCGTAACCACAAATATCAACGTATTTTTAACATGGTTAGATGCACAGTATGGAAATGCATTCTATTCATTGAAACATCGATAAACAGATTCCGTTTTCAATAAAAAGAAATTATGTCCGAAGCGTGCCGTAACAAAAATCGAACACTTCAAAATATGCCTGTGAGGAAAATGCGTTCCAGTTCTATATATTGAACCACAGTTAAATAAATATGTAGCCTATTTCTCAATACAGTTCATAAACTATTTGAGTATGAAAATGCAAAGTGGTAGCACAATTATTTTGCCGACTAGTGCAGCAACCTAGGTCAAACAAGATGCCGGGAAAACCCGATACAGCGCCTCCCACCCAGCAACTTCGCAAATCGATATATAGTAGGTCATTCGTTATCTCGTGAAACCAAATGCTTGCGTGCGCCGTAGCATATGATGGGGGTAAGTGAGCTCACTAACTACAAGTAGAAGCGTAGTCAGGGAGGGAAGCTTTTCAATCCAATTCCTTTTACCTCTGACGCGCAGGTAGCTTTCAAGAGATAACAAATGCTCTATAAGAATACCTGTTCGATAATTGAAGGTAAATTTATTTTTTGTTACGTTATCATTAGGCACAGATTTTTATTGTAGTAAAATGGCTACCATTGCACAATATATTTAATTAATGTCATCGCTTTTTTATATTTGTCTGCACAAAGAGGCAGGCAGAGAGACAGACAAGAAGGAGGCCAGAGAGAGAAAAAGAGACACAGGTAGGCAGACAGAGAGCGAGAGAGAGACATGCAGGAGGGCAGAGGAGAGAGAGATAGAGACTGGCAGGTGGGTAGAGAGATAGATATTGGCAGGCTGGCAGGAGAGAGAGACTGGGAGGCGGGCAGAGAGTTAGAGACTGGCAGGCTGGCGGGAGAGAGAGAGACTGACAGGAGGGCAGACAGATAGACACTGGCAGACTAGCAGGAGAGAGAGACTGGGAGGCGGGCAGAGGGATAGAGACTGGCAGGCTGGCGGGAAAGAGAGACTGACAGGCGGGCAAAGAGATAGAGATTGGCAGGTGGGCAGGAGAGTAAGATTGGCAGACGGCCAGAGAGAAGGTTGCTGGCAGGAGAGAGAGACTGGCAGGCGGGCAGAGAGATAGATACTGGTAGGCAGGCTGGAGAGACTGGCAGGCGAGCAGAGAGATAGATATTGGCAGGCGAGTAGGAGAGAGAGACTGGCAGGCGGGCAGGAGAGAGAGACTGACAGGCGGCCAGAGACATAGAGACTGGCAGGTGGGCAGGAGAGAGAGACTGACAGGCGGCCAGACATATAGAGACTGACAGGTGGGCAGGAGAGAGAGAGACTGACAGGCGGCCAGAGAGATAAAGACTGGCAGGTGGGCAGGAGAGAGAGAGAGACTGGCAGGCGGCCAGAGAGATTACTGGCAGGTGGGCAGGAGAGAGAGACTGACAGGCGGCCAGAGAGATAGAGACTGGCAGGTGGGCAGGAGAGAGAGAGACTGTCAGGCGGCCAGAGAGATTACTGGCAGGCGGGCAGGAAAGAGAGACTGACAGGCGGCCAGAGAGATTACTGACAGGTGGGCAGGAGAGAGAGAGACTGACAGGCGGCCAGAGAGATAGAGACTGGCAGGTGGGAAGGAGAGAGAGAGACTGGCAGGCGGGCAGAGAGATTACTGGCAGGCAAGCAGGAGGGAGAGAGAGACTGGCAGGCGGGCAGAGAGATAGAGACTGGCGGGTGGGCAGGAGAGAGAGAAACTGGCAGGCGGCCAGAGAGATAGAGACTGGCAGGTGGGCAGGAGAGAGAGAGACTGGCAGGCGGCCAGAGAGATTACTGGCAGGCGGGCAGGAGAGAGAGATTGACAGGCGGCCAGAGAGATAGAGACTGGCAGGTGGGAAGGAGAGAGAGAGACTGGCAGGCGGGCAGAGAGATTACTGGCAGGCAAGCAGGAGGGAGAGAGAGAGACTGGCAGGCGGGCAGAGAGATAGAGACT
The DNA here is from genome assembly GCF_040183065.1 of Periplaneta americana. Taxonomy (NCBI): domain Eukaryota; kingdom Metazoa; phylum Arthropoda; class Insecta; order Blattodea; family Blattidae; genus Periplaneta; species Periplaneta americana. The sequence continues at coordinate 23,103,410 of NC_091125.1, forward strand.
GGCGGGTGGGCAGGAGAGAGAGAAACTGGCAGGCGGCCAGAGAGATAGAGACTGGCAGGTGAGCAGGAGAGAGAGAGACTGGCAGGCGGCCAGAGAGATTACTGGCAGGCGAGCAGGAGAGAGAGATTGACAGGCGGCCAGAGAGATAGAGACTGGCAGGTGGGAAGGAGAGAGAGAGACTGGCAGGCGGGCAGAGAAATTACTGGCAGGCAAGCAGGAGAGAGAGAGACTGGCAGGCGGGCAGAGAGATGGAAACTGGCAGGCAGGCAGGAGAGAGAGACTGGCAGGCGGCCAGAGAGATTACTGGCAGGCAAGCAGGAGAGAGAGAGACTGGCAGGAAGGCAGAGAGATGGATACTGGCAGGCAGGCAGGAGAGAGAGACTGGCAGGAGGGCAGAGAGATTACTGGCAGGCAAGCAGGAGAGAGAGAGACTGGCAGGAGGGCAGAGAGATGGATACTGGCAGGCAGGCAGGAGAGAGAGACTGGCAGGAGGGCAGAGAGATTACTGGCAGGCAAGCAGGAGAGAGAGAGACTGGCAGGAGGGCAGAGAGATGGATACTGGCAGGCAGGCAGGAGAGAGAGACTGGCAGGCAGCCAGAGAGATTACTGGCAGGCAAGCAGGAGAGAGAGAGACTGGCAGGAGGGCAGAGAGATGGATACTGGCAGGCAGGCAGGAGAGAGAGACTGGTAGGCGGCCAGAGAGATTACTGGCAGGCAAGCAGGAGAGAGAGAGACTGGCAGGAGGGCAGAGAGATGGATACTGGCAGGCAGGCAGGAGAGAGAGACTGGCAGACAGGCAGCGAGAGAGAGATAGGTAGGCAGATAAATATATAAATAATAAAAAAAATTAGTATTATGAAAAGTATTTCTGTTTGGTTGATTTTTGTTAGCAATTTAGTTGTGTATCGGAATCGTTCCATTAAATTTGTATTCGTCCGTATCTGAAATTAACCTTTAATTGCTTGAAAAGTTGTACTGTGAAATAGGAACATAGAGTAGCATATTCGACGGTCAGTGCTGCATTCAGCACATTGAGTGGTGGAATATATGTTTGCTTCAATCCGACAAAGACCAGCCGTGTAAAGGAAAGTGTGATGTATTATATTTATTTTGGATTTGCTTATAACTTACAAGTGCCAAGGACAGCCCACGACAACAGTATGTTCTTTGTGATAAGTTGACATGGATAGTAATCAAAATAGCTGATGCAATGTGGGAAATTTTTGACGTGAATAAGTATATAAACTGTCCGGTAATAGAGTCCTATTCTACATAGTCGATCGACACGTTTTCAGGCGAGTTTTGTCGCGCCAATAATTTCTAAACTACACGACTTATTCCAATGAAGTATACAAAGATTGACAGACGAAAAATCAATGTATCCAATGTGACCTTGAATTAGAGCAGGTGACGTCATCTAGCGATATGCGGTAGGGGAATTTGAGATACGAATTGAAGGGCCGCGAGGTAGCCGAAGCAGTGTATCTCGAGAGTGTAAAGCGATAAAACGTTCGCAGTGGTGTTACACGATTTGTAACGAGCCAGGCTACAATCTCAATTAAGCACAATCAGCAGTCGACTTAATCTGGAAAATTTCACGAGTGAATTTCAGAGAAGAGAGAAAATTCACAATGTCGAGGCACACGCAGCGCAAATGGAAGCGGTCGTATATAGCGTATTCTGAATCTCACCGGACCGGTGGACATCAATGACGTCACGCTGCAATGAAATAGGAACAAAACTGCTGGAAGGTTCAATGGTTAACATGGCGGCTGTACAAGTTGTTGTCTGTGCTACGCTAGCAAGATTTTGCGAAATTTCCATTTCTCGTTCAAAGAAAAGAGAGCATAAACAATTTATTTCTTGAGGCAATAGTAATAATTGGTCCGTTGTCTTGTTCGCTCATAAGCCATTAACATATTTTTTACGTAGTGCTCATTACCAACAATACAACAGAACCAGAACAGAACACACCGCCATGACACAACAGTGCACGATGTCATTCGTCTGCTATTCCCGCCCTTTACATGAACCAATCAGATTCACTGATGGCGGCTGATGGATATTGTCATCATCTCTGCAAGCTCTGCAATGAATTAGCCTTTTCCCTGAAGAGAGATATTTAAATTGTTCAACATTAATAAATTCTAACGTACCCTACCTCATGTAATAATGCAACTTTCAACTCATGAACCTTTTTACTGTGATCTTCACCAACAAAACCATTATATCTCTATGTGTGGACTAGTAATGACGCATTATATTATTTTTTCCTCTTTCTTTAAAACTTTTGTGGTAAATAAGCTTTGACTCAGCTGCTGTGAAAAAAATAAGTATTTTCCCATAGAATATTGAAAGAATTTGCCTGATGATCACTTTTTCGTCTTTTAGATTCCTCCATTATGTAGCCGTAGATAGGCAAAGTGAAACAGCTACTGATAACAGACACTACACTAGAGAGTTGCGTGGACTATCCTCTACCTAAAGCAGCCCTACGTCATTCCAACGTTCCTTTTTCCGGCGAGCTGATAGACGACTCTCCCGCTCCGAAGGAGCGGCAGAGTTCAATGAGCGCCGTTTGAGCAGGCCTGCTTTAAGATGTCTACCTGTAATTAAAGTAGCGAAAGTAGCCATAAAGTAATTAATTTAAGCAAATGGTAACGCATTTTAATGACTCGCATGATCGTGTATAATGAAATATGCATATTGTCCTGCTTCACTTATTAAATTTTTATTTAATATTAGCTAATGGAGAACTGAAACAACTGCAGCTGCGAGAATAAATGTTATTGGAAGAAAAAACAGAGGAGTTGAAGTCCATTGAAATGAAATTCAGAAAACCTAAGAAGTAAGTTTAATGACATATCGTAAGATAAGGAAAATGTGATTAGTGTTTTTTCATCGTGTTTATGATTAATTATTATGCTAAGATAACTAAAATGTAACTGATTTTTTTTTTTTTACATTTTCGTTAGACAGCCTAACCTTGATAATAAGCCCAATTGGAATTCGCACCCATTCCCAAGCGCAGCGCCGGAACAAATTTGCCGTCGTCACTGAACGCGAAAACTGTTGATAAAGTCCTGCCATCACACTATCTTCATGTAAGTAATATTCTGTGGATTTATTTTCGCATAATATTAGAAAAATCTATGTGCTTTCGAGTGTACAACGAAACATTGCCACGTGTCTGCCTCAGCACGCGAGTTACTTCGATAACACGCAACACATCGTGTATCACTATATACGTAGTTAGTGAACTCTAACTTCGATCTTTGATATTACACATACTATGTATGTTTTCTGAAGAGAATTCACTCTCAACACATAATTAAGTCATCTGATACAATGAAATAAACATTTACTAAAAACTAAAGATTGATTATAGAATTAACTTTCTTGTAGACTATTAAATTGAAACTAACATGTAAAATGTACCTTAGTTGATTAGTTTCGACTTCACTGTTAGCCAACATCAAAACTAATGAGGTTCTTGCCTGTGTTTGGTTTCTTTGAAGTTGCTTTTGTAGTGGGTATATTTGTGTCAGGAAGTATGGAGTCAAATAGGCTGTGTTCTGAAATTTAATTGTTTATTGAGGATATTACGTTATAGGTGTGTTTTTGTGTGTCCGTATATTTCATACTATTCTAACTGGCCACCCTACTCAATTTTCTCCTGACCTAGTTGCCTCAAAAGTGCTGTCATGTTGGTATCACTTGTGAGGTTCGGATCTGTCTTCTGACAGTTGACTAAACGACAACTAATGTATTTAATTTCTGTATATTTGTTTCAATATGTAACATTTCCATGTCTGTTCCGATGTTGCTGTAGTTGTGGTTGGTGTTTGTGATATGTTCTGTGTATGTGGAGGTATTTTGTGATTTGGTTATGATTATAATGTATTCCTTGTATCGTGTTTGAAATGATCTTTCAGTTTACGCGTTGTGTATTAATGTTTATTAAAACGTCACCTTCGATAGTGAAGCTTCATAATCCACAAATCACTTACTTTATTTGCCATTATACAGATACTTAGTGTGGATATTGAATATTATACCGTTGTCATAATTCATATCACACCATATCTTATCATTTATCATATCATATCACCCGGCAGTCCGAGTGACCTTGAAGTTCCATAACATAACATAAATATATTAGGAATGTATATAAAACAAAAGTGGAAAGTGTCGTGAACACAGAAATTTATATACACACAATTCAAATAGAATGTCATTAATCTGAAATTACAGAAAGAGTATCGCATATATTTACGAGAAATTAATATATAAATAATTGAGCTCTTAGGTGAAGACAAAGTTGTGACATAAAATTACTTAGTCACACGTTAAAAAGTATTAAAATTTTTAAAAAAGATATATACCTTCGACAGACGGCCCGTTTCGACGTGATGTTACGTCTTCATCAGTGTCTCTCATCGCAAAGTAGTTCAGGAGACACTGATGAAGACGTAACATCACGTCGAAACGGACCGTCTGTCGAATGTATATACCTTTTATAAAAATTGTAACACTTTTTAACGTGTGACTAAGTAATTTTATGTTTTTAACAAACAAAGTGTTAACGTGAACTTTCATCAATGGATGTAGTGACATTTTCATTATTCATGAAAATAACATTATGTCACATGCCCTTTTCAGAGCTATTTGTCATTTGTATGTGAGACGTTTTATATTGAAGTTTCAAATGTTGGCAATACATGTCAGTGCTACTTGAGCATGAGTTTTTCAAACATTGAAGTTACTGTATTTCAAAATGTAGTTTCAGTCACTTAACATTGTCTTCACCCGAGCAGCTCAATTATGAAGAATTATTATTGAATCTTTCAAAATGTTACTACAAATATTCTGAATGATCTGACAACATACACCTAATGATTTTAGGAATGTGTTCGTAATTTTATATGAGGAAGCCCGAACCCCAAAAAAAAGACCATTCACCTCCCATATATTAATAGGCGAGTTATATTTCTCGTTTATGTGAGATATGCCTGGTCGGTAAATGATTCCCTTTTCTTCATTAATATCCGCAGTTTGTTTAGTGTTCTTCTCCATTCTTATTGTGGGGTCCAGAATTAATTCTCGTCCATGGTTTCTATTAATCGCTACGATATCTGCTCGTCGATTACTGCCATCGTCTGAAATGCACTGTACTTACTCATAAACCTCCCACTTTTCCTTGCGCAGAGCCGTTGTAATTGGAGATCGCACTTTGTGGTGACGAGAATTCCGCATTAATTCCCCATTAGAGCAAAATCCAAGGACGTGTATCAGAGTCTCTGCTTCGTTACAATCTAGATGTCTGCATGTTGTCGTGTCCTGGCGCCTTCCTGGAGCAGACCTAACAAATGTTATGTTACAGGACATCTTAATAGCATTCGTCCATTCGAATATTGATAAATGTCTCTTGTTATTAATCCACGAGTTCGTTTTAGAATTATCCATATAAACTTGGATTACTTTACCCTCGTGAGGAAGCTGATACCAAGCTTGAAAAGACCGACTTCTCATGTCATTTCGTATCTTTCTTCTTTATATTTACGTGCTGTTTTAAATTGGGCTGGAAGTTGGTAAATAATGTCATAGAGACGGAACATGATGCTTAAATTGTAAGCGTAACATTAATTAACAGCGCAACTAAATGTTTAAAATAAGTAGAAAATTACAAACTAACTAAAATTAACAAAAATTAAGGTAAATCATTACAGTGATAATTGATGCAACTATCAACAAAGGAAAGCCAGTAATCATATATTAAGAAGCTGAAGAAAGATCTCCAAGATGTCATCGTCACCACCATAATAAAATTTTCTGTAGCGATATTTCGCCAGCATCTTTATGGTGTACATTCAATTTAAATTGTACTAGGTTTTATTGTTTTTCTATATGTCTTAATCTCTTTTGTTTGAAATTAAATTAAATGAAATGTTACTGCATACATAAATTATGACATCTTATGCCAGAGTGGTAAGTACAGAGATAAAGATTTATCATAGAAATGTTAAAACAATGTTACAATGATTTTAGGGTACCAACATTATTATTTTTCCGTTTGTAAATTGTTTCTGAAGTAGTACTTATCCAACTTATAAAAAACCAATGATTTACGAGGAGATGTTTTAGAGTTTCAAAAGGAATTTCTTCTAACATAGTGTGTAAAGTTGCTTTTTACCCACTGTTATCAGTGCCTAAAGTGAGCCTTAAAGCACTAGTGCGTCAAAAGAAAGTAATCAATTTAGGCATTGATATTCATTTCACGCACTACCAAAGAAAATGCCATATTCAGTTAATAAATTCCAATCAGTACGAAACTAATTCATTATCTTTCATGACGTAAATATTACACGTAACACAGATAAGTAACAAATTGAACATTCATATTTACATTTTAGCCCGTACTACTCTGAGGTTACATATGTAGTAGTCATTGTTTGCATTGTTTCAAGAATCTGAAGAAACTTTATTTTTCAAGGTTATGATTCCATGTTTACTTATTTCTGTATGGTTCTGACTTCAGAAATGTGTCCAGAATGCTGTGTTAAAATCAATAACACACTAACAATAATTTCTGGAAATAACTAGGCCTATTCACAATGAAAACGTTAAAATTAACGCGAGAACATAAACGTTACAGTAATGGTAAACAGTTGAGTCATCATTCACAATGGAAACTTGACGTTACCATAAGACCATGAAATATATCCGTAAACAGATGTCTGCAATCACAGAGATGATCACATGAAAGTACAGTTGATAGTTTATGTTGATATAAAATAATTACAAACGTGAGTTATTTATTTGTTCCACATAGTAGAACATATGGCTGGTTACTACAAATTAGTATTTAGCCTAGATGTGATTTATGTTATAGGTTAGCTACAATGCTGTGACTATGATAAAATGAATGAACAAAATACATACCCTTACACTTCACGTTAATGGCGATTGTCTTCCACATACCAATTTTCTTTCAGAGTATTATCTTTATATGAATGATGTGTTTTGTCAAACAGACAGCGATATGACTGGAGAAGGATTAATCTTTCGTCAAACGATGCCATTTTATTTTGTTTCTTCCAGAGTTCTCCGATAGCGCTCTTTTTCATGACAATTCAGATAGTGTTTCTGTTTCAACATAGTAGCTGACGTAACCACAAACGTAAAGCTTGGAGTTTGCAAGCTTTCGTGTTCACAGTGTTCTTCACTTCTAATGTTAACGTTTACGAAAATCATTGTGAATGGTTATATTAAATAACCTGATCGCAAGCTTTGGCGTTCACGTCTATTTTCATTTTCGTTTAGACGGCCATGAAATCGTGATCATGAATGAAACAAGCTGTGATTCTAAATTTGAACGGTCATGAAGTCGTGATCTTATAATCTCTCTAACTTGAAATATTTATATATTATATATATATAATGTAAATTTGTGCTACCGTAGAAAAAAAAATATTGTATGATACATAACTTGTGCCAAAAAGAGAACCTTTGCGAACTTGTCTGATAAATAACTATTCTGTTTTCTGACTGAAGATGTTGGACGGAATCTAAGTAATGATTCTGGAACATTGGTAATTGGGAGACGATTACAAAAAAGTTTAGTAGTATGCTTTGAGAGGGTTTTCGCACTCTTGTTTCGAGTATCATAAGAATGATATTTAGGGACCGTATTTTTTCGTGAAATAAAATGTATGATTTCATTCTTAAACTTGCCACTATTTCGGTGGGTATTTCGTGTGTCAATTTGATATAAAATTTTAGTTAATTTCTTTGCTTATTCATATCACATATCAGCATGAATAAAATTTTAGTTCATTTCTTTGCTTATTCATATCACATATCAGCATGAATAAAATTTTAGTTCATTTCTTTGCTTATTCATATCACATATCAACATGAATAAAATTTTAGTTCATTTCTTTGCTTATTCATATCACATATCAGCATCACAAACATTATAAATTAAGTATGTTTTTCACATTGTCCGTACGAAGATTTGTGCGACAATAAATGAGTATTTTCGTGTACGCAGAAAAATCCCTCTCACTGTCCACACTAGGTTATTGCAGACAATTCACACCAAATTTACTGTGGTCCTCTACTAGTCCCCCCAAAACCTCTTCGCATCAAAATACAGTCTCTGATGCATAACATACTGCAGCAAAGATTGAAGAATGTCGCATGTTATAACAATTTTTGGTGCAATCGACTACAGAAAGCCATCTTTTTCCGATAGCCAAAGAGATAGTAAAAGTGAGTGATATTGGCGTTTTCAAGCGACTGACATGCAAACATGTTTTTTTCAACACTATTGAATAATATTTTGATGCATGTTTAGTAGTTTCTGCTGTAGAGGGGGTAGGCTATATTTCGTGACTATTGAAACATATTGCACATTGATCCAAATTTTACGTTATTATGCGAGCTTGTTTTTCTTAAATATGGTATTTTAGATATCTAGAACGGTAAATGAAACAGAGAAAGTAGCCACCGACGCAGCTCGGTCGGCTAAGGCGCTTGCCTACCTAACCAAAGATACGCTCGGGCGTGGGTTCGATTCCCGCTTTGGTTGATTATCTGGTTGGGTTTTTTCTGAGATTTTCCTCAACCGCAAGGTGAATGTCAGGTAATCTACGGCGAATCCTCGGCCTCATCTCGCCAAATGCCATTTCGGTATCACCAATTCTATCGACACTAAATAACTGAGTAGTTTCTACAACGTCGTTAAATAACGAAGTAAAAAAACCGAAGAAAACAGTTATTGTGGAATATTTCGTGCGTATCGCTATTATCAAGAATGACGGTCCCTAATGATAATTAGAATTTTTCTTGAATAATCATTTGTGTTTGGAAGCACATTGATCACATTCGAAAATAATAATTGTGAACAGAACTGTTAGAATCATTTGTTCCTTTAATAGGCGCTTTGTAGAGTCACAAGTTTAATTTTGAAAATGTTTTTAAATATACATATTGATTACACAACTTTTAACACTAGCCTATATCACTTTGGAAAAGTATTATATGGCTTTCACGTGTTAAATTTTAAGTTACCTTGTTAACATGTTCCGGCCTACTATTAGCCATCATCAGAACTGGTTGTAGCTGGTCTTGGCGTCTTTTGTTTTGTTTCCTGTGGGGGTGTGTTTGTGTCGTGTAATGTGGAGTCAAAGAGGTGTGTGTTCTGAAATTGAGTTGTGTGTTGAGAATTTTATTTGGATGTGTTTTTGTGTGTTTGTATATTTCGTATTGTTCTAGTGTGTTTAGTTTCTGACTTTTTGGTTGGATGTGTAGAATTTCCATATGTGTTGATGTCTCTGTATGTGTGTTTAGCATTTGTGATGTGCTCTATATATGTGGAAGTGTTTTGTAATTTTCTATGGCTGTGATGTGTTCTTTGTAACGTGTTTGAAATGTTCTGCCTGTCTGTCCTATGTAGAAGTTGTTGCAGGTGTAACATTTGAGTTTGTATACCCTGTGTGATTGTATTTGTTTTTTGTGTTGTTTGTGTGTTGAGATGTTTTTCTAGAGTATTATTTGTTCTGTATGCGATGTAATTTAATTTCTTGAATGAGGTTGCAATCTTGTGTGTGTTTTTGTTTTCGTATGTTAGTGTGATGTATTTTTTGTGTTCTTGTGTTTGTGTTTTATTCTTATTTTTTTATTATGTTTTGTCTTTCGTATTATGTTTTCTATTATGTTGGGGTCGTATCTGTCTTCTTGTGCTATGTATTTGATTATGTTTAGCTCTTCTTTGTAATCATGTTGGTTCATTGGTATGATGAGTAGTCTGTGTACCGTTGTTCGGAATGCAGCTTGTTTGTGTTGTGTTGGGTGATTGGATGTGTTGTTGTTGTTGTTGTTGTTGTGGATTTTCTGTAGACTTTGAATATGTGTTTGTTGACTTTTGTTATTGTGATGTCTAGAAAATTTATGGATTTGTTGTTTTGAATTTCTAGTGTGTAGTGTAGCTTTGGATGTATTTTGTTCATGTGTTGATGTAGATTTTGGATCTGTCTTTTGTTTCTTTTGTATAGTATTAGTAAGTCGTCTACGTATCTGTGCCAATATATGATGTTGTCTGCGTGTTTGTTGTTGTCTTTGTTTAGTATGTATGTCTGTTCCACGTGGTGTATGAATATTTCTGCTAGTATGCTGGAAATGTGTGATCCCATGGGTAGGCCTTCGGTTTGAGTCTAATATTTGTTATTGTATGTGAAATAATTTTGTTTTGTGATTATGTCTGTGATGTGGATGATTTCTTTAATATTTGCTTATGGTGTGTTGTTGTTTTTGAGCATTTGTTATAGTATCTGTAGTGTATCTTTTTGGGTATATTTGTGTATAGGTTAGTTAAGTCGAACGTTGCTAATGTTGTACTGTGTGGGATATGTTTGTCTTTTATTTTATTCACTAGGTCTATGTTGTTTTTATTGTTGTTTGTTTTTCGAACTGTATGTTGTTTCTTATGATTTTGTCCATATATGTGGCTAGTTTGTGTGTTGGTGCATTTCGATGATTGATTAATGGTCTGATGGGTATGTTTTCTTAATGTATTTTCGGTAGTGCGTTTAGTTTAGGTGCTTCTGATTTGATTGGTTTTAGTTGTTGTTTCATGTTGCTTGAAATTGTGTATTTCTTTTTGTTTATTGTGTTTGTTACTTGGTTGTGGAGTCGTTTTTGAGTTATGTGATGTTGTTGTCCTTGAAATATGTTTATATTTTATTTTGTAAGTCTTGTTTGTGTAGGATTACTGTGTAATTTCCTTTGTCGGCTTTGATGAAAGTTAGGTTATGTTCTTGTTGTTTTGTCTGCAAGGTGCTTATTGTCTTGTGTTCTGGCGTGTTTGTTGTGTTTTTTTTGTTTTTTTTATGTTTTTTATTATATCTTGTCTCATGTATTCCTGATGTTCTCTTTGTGTGTCTTGTATTGCTGTTTCTGTGTTTATGTGTTTTAATATTCGTTTTTATAGGACAAGAATCTTTTTATTAAGTGTTTATCTGTTGCACCCCAAGAAATTTTACTGATGTACTTATGGCTCTGTAATGTGTAATGTAATACATTTCAAAGAAGAAGGTCATACGTAGAGTACAAACATGAACAGGATCTGAATTCAGTAGTTGATGGGAGTTATCGAAATGTGGGCGCGACAAACGAGCTGTACATTGTGGAGAATTTAGAAGTTTAATGTGGAAATTAATGACGAAAAATAGTTCTCAAATGTAGAGAAAAACGAATTCTTTCAAAAAGACAAAAAGGAGGCGATTCAGTTAGTTACAGTGACTCAGATGATGAAAAATCACAGTCTGAATTAGGATCAGTGAACAGAGTTAATAAAGAGTGTCCCACCAGGGTGTGAATTAACGGGGGGGATGGGAGGGACTTCTCCCCTGTTAGAAAATTATCTCCCTCTCATAAATTCATATTAACATCTCTGCCAGGGATAACTTCTATCCCCCCCTCAAAAAATATAATTGTTTTAATACGAGTATACTTTATAAAATATAGTATAAAGTAAGCAAAGAAAATAATATTGATGTATTATATCATCAGCAAGCTGACAACAAACAATAACATAGGAATTACACATTTTGTCTTAAGCCTGTTCATGTATATATTTATTATTATGATAGATGCAAGACACCCCAGATCACATATATATTGCTCATCTCTATGTTAAAATCGGCTGCACTTTGAAGAGAACAACCGCCAGGATCACCACCCGTCCGCCGTAAACGAACACGAGATGGCATTACAGTCGCTAATGCAATTAAAATGCGAGTTATGACGTGACTCCTTATGTAACAACTAGATGGCAGCATAGTAAACCTGACAAAAGTTGTTACCGTCAAAGCCTATAACGTAGAGCAATCTGGATATATATTATCTAGGAAGACATACAAGTCAGAGCAACCAAGCGTTGAGCCGCATTGAATGAGGAAAATAACAATTTTATGTATGGTATTCTCTGTCTAGGATTCTATCCCCCCTCATAAAAAATCTTCATTCTCCCAGCATCTTATAGAAGAAAACCATTAATTCAATTTATAATCATAAACAATTCATCAGTTGAGCTATACATATTACCATTCAATTTACAGTAGATCTATATACAATTCATCAGTAGAGCTACACAGACTAGTAATCATTTTAAGAACATATACAATTCATCAGCCAAACTATACAAACACATACAATCAAATTAGTTCAATTTACAAACTTATTTTCGTTAAGCTATACAATTCATATGAAGTAGATTAATTCAATTTATAAGCTTAAACAATTCATCAGTTGACCTATACAGTATACTACTCAATTTACAGTACATACAATTCATCAGTTATGCTAAACAAAAAAATACAATACATAGTAAACAGATTAAGTCAATATAAAAACATATTTTAGTTGAGCTATATAAAATTGTACATGTCATTTAAGTAGAATAATTCAATTCACAAGCATAAACAATTCATCAATTGTGTAGAAGGTATGAGTATGTAGAAATTTGGTTAATTCTTTTCTGAACCTTATCTCGTGGTTCTTCAAATCTTTAAGATAATTAGGCAGTGCATTGAAGACTGTTATACATGAATAGCGAACTCCTTTTTTAAAGCAGCTTAGACTAACAGAGGGTAGATGAAGATCTGATTTATGTCTTGTATTAAAATGATGAATGTCTTGATTAGTACTGAATTTATCTTGGTTCTCAATATACAGCAGCATTAGGGAAAGAATGTATTCACAAGGTAAAGTCAAGATTTCTAAGTTTCGGAAAATATTTTTACATGAGGTCCTTTTATGCACACCGGCCATTATTCTTATAGCTTTCTTTTGTAAAACAAAAACGTGTTTAGCTTCAGACGAGTTACCCCAGAATATTAATCCATATTTCATTACAGAGTGAAAATATGCAAAGTATGACATTTTAAGTAAGTTTATATCACCAATAGTAGATAAGGATCTTAATGCATAACAGGCAGAGCTCAATTTACGAGTAATACATTCTATATGCGTTTTCCAGTTCAAGTGATTATCCAATTCTAAACCAAGAAACTTTGTGCTTATAGATTCTTTGAGATGAGTTCCATTTAATCCAATACTGTAGGAAACCTGAGCACTATTGTGTGTACTAAATTTGACTGCACTGGTTTTATCAACATTAAGTGCTAGTTTATTTGCATGGAACCATTCATTCATTAGATTCAGCACTGTATTAGAAGTGTTTATAAAATGATCGTATTGTTTGCTTGAAATAATTACACTTGTATCATCTGCAAATAAAGTTACATGGGATGAATTGTTTATGGTCAAGGCTAAATCATTAATATAAACTAGAAACAACAATGGACCTAAAATTGACCCCTGCGGAACACCATGTTTAATATTTCTAAATTCTGAATAAGTAACTTTATGACTATTTGGTACATTTATTTCTACTTTTTGTTTTCTATTTGATAAGTACGATGTAAACCAACCCAACATCTCATTTTTAATACCATAAAATGTCAATTTTTTTTACTAATATACTATGGTCTACACAATCAAATGCTTTAGCCAAGTCACAAAAAATCCCACCTACATGTAGCTTCGAATTTAATGAATTTAGTATTTCATCCACCAAACTAAAAGCAGCATTCTCTGTCGATTTTTGTTTTCCAAATCCAAACTGTTCTAAAACTAATATCTTGTTGGACTCCAGGTAATGATATAATCTATTATACGTAACTTTCTCAAACACTTTTGAAAATGTTGTTAATAATGATATGGGTCTATAATTAGCAATAGTACATTTATCTCCCTTTTTGTATATTGGTTTTACTATTGAATATTTGAGTCTTTCTGGAAAAATACCACATTGCATTGACAAATTGCATAGATAGCTTAACGGAGGGGATAATATTTCAGAACAAGCTTTCAGAACTTTACTTGGAATTTCATCATATCCAGAGGAATATTTTGTTTTTAGTTGTTTTATCACATGCATGATTTTTGCTGCGGTAGTGGGAATAAATTTGAGACCTAAAAACTCAGTGTTAAATGCATCAGTTAGGTAACCAAGTGCAGCATCTTCTGCACAATCTTGAATGTTTAAGTTCTGAATAATATTTATATAGAAGTCGTTAAAATGATTTGCAATTGATTTTGGGTTATCTATTTTACTATCATTGATTTTAATGCAAGTAATATTTTCACTCTTTGAATATCGATTAGTTTCATTTTTAATAATATCCCAAATAGTTTTAATCTTATTATCTGAATTTTGTATTTTTTCATTCAGATACATTTTCTTTGCATCTTTTATAACTTTTGTCAAAGTTTTACAGTAATTCTTGTAGTAATTAAGAACATGAGGAGCATCACTATTCCTACTCATTAAATATAGATTCCTTTTTCTAGCACATGATATTTTAATTCCCTGAGTTATCCACATGTTTTTACTTTTTACATTTTTTCACCACCTTGACTGGAAAACATTCATTGAAATAATTCGTAAATGTAGTGAAAAATGCATTAAATTTAGTATTAATATTAATGGTATCGGTACTATATACATTTTCCCAAGATTCATTTTGTAGACATGTATTTAAATGATGAAGAGATTCAGCATTTATAATCCTTTTTTTTTTTATTTTTAGATTAACACTTTGGAATTTTTCACTCATATTGAAAACACTTAGAATTTGTGCATCGTGATCAGACAGGCCATTGACTAATGGTACTGTTGAATAGGAATTCAATCTACATTTATCTATAAATATATTATCAATGGCAGTACTACTTCCAGCTTGTGTTCTGGTTGGAAAACTTACTGTGTGACTAAGATTATAAGTTTCAAGAAGTGAGTTTAATTTTCTTTTACGTGAGCTTTCTGATAGATAATCTATGTTTATGTCACCACAGATTACAAATTCGGTGTGTGGTTTATAAAGTCTTTTCAATAATGAATCTAAGTTAGTTATAAATTTCTTATAATCTCCCATTGGAGCCCTATAAACATATAAGATTATTAAATTTGATATCTCATAACCAATTTGTATTCCACAGATTTCAATATCTTGTTCAAGACAAAAATCAGATATATCAATTTTACTAAATAATAGATCCTCTCTGATAAAAATACAGGCACCTCCTTTTTGGAAGACATGTCTACAGCACTCTCAATCCTAAGGCCGTCTAGCGGACTTACGGCGCAACGTCGAAACTAAGTTTTCTAAAAATAAATGTTTGTTTTAACCTCTTCTACCGTTGATTAAATCTAATACACAGACTTCTGGGAGATTCTGTAGGTACAGTGTTCCTTCCAAAACAAAAAAAAAAAAAAAAACTATCGAATGAATATTTACCACCCTCAAAAATCCATCGTTGATAGTCGTGTTTGAACCCGCTGATATAGGATCTAATGGTAAGTATGTTGACCACTAGACTACCGAAGACGATATCACGAGTTTACTTTTAACATTGTCTTCCGTCTGTGCTGGTTTGATCCTGGCTTCACAACCCATTTATTTAGCTTATTGCGGTCATAGCATTTTAGTAGTACTCTTTCCTTTTTCGCTCACTTTGTGCTGGTCTTGTTTCATTACAATTATTACATCGGAAGGCAGTGCTGTCTTGTCTCATTATCCGCATATAAAGAAGAAGGAGTCGTTGTGTGGAGTCATTAGTGTACACATAATCGTATCAAAAAGGAAGCCATAAGCTGGTTGCTATAAGAGCAATCTTAAATGCTACACACTAAGGGCGAATCTTCGCCATCTTCATTTGTTGTGAGACAAACTTTTATGTGTTGCATCCGTAATGACTCCCGGTTTATAGCTGCTGCTGAATATAGTCTTCATTGCCATTAGAGGAATATTAAACAAATGAAAACACGTATGGTATAACTTGTAATCGAATTTCACTTCACCAGAACTGCTTTCTCTGCGGTGTTTAACTTTTTATCCACGATACCGCATGTGTAAAGTGCACTTAACTGTACTTTTTATGGAGGCTAAATTTTTACATAGATGATAGTGTTCCTCGTAATAAATGCATAATGAGAGGGATAATGTTACTGAAATATGTACAAGCTCAATATTCTCGGCTAGAAGCCACTATTGACACACTTTCCGCCACCTAGCATGAAAGAGTGTATAATGTTTATTATTATGATCGTTTCGGTACTTTTTATATAGTCTAGAATACATTTCCCAAATGAAACTTTATTGAGAGTTTTCACTTTCAATATTTTTATTAAATCACATGTATAAGTTCTTTTCCTCTTGTATACTTCTTGGCTACATTCTGAGGAATAAAATTTCCGTCCGTTGCGTATTCTACAATATTCCTGATTGCTTAATAAAATCATTCTTGTTTTGTAATCTTTGTTCCTATTGCTTATTTCTGATATAGCTGGAATATTATTATTGCTTTTCTACAGTTGCCTGTAATACTCCTTCCTCTCTTCAACGGGGAGGACACTCTGTCAGTTGTGATACTTCTCTGACAGATGGTCGGCCCGCCGACGAAGGTGATAAGAAGATATACGAAATTATGTTATGAAGGATTTTGAAATTGCGAAGGAAGTGGGTAGGCCTATAGTTGTTTTCATTAATTAAATAGTGCCTTTTTGTGAACTACTTCATCCAAAGTACTTACTACATAAACTCTACAATAAAGATTAATACACGATTTGGAATCAGTAAAAGTTACACGAGGTGTAAGCTAAGGATGCCCGATGTCGCCTTCTCTATTTGGTTTGTACATTAATGAAGTTGTGAAAAAACGATAAAAATAACTGAATGCAATTTTTATACATCTACATTGCTTTTTACAGGCGTGGCAATAATTTTCGCTGCCTCTGAACACCATTCACAGAAAGAAAATTTTAATTTGAGCGTAAAATTCATAGAATGTGAACTAAACATCTACAAAGAATACTAAAATTCTCGGATTTAAGAGAATTCTATGCTTGAGAACGAAAATTGTTATTCTTCTATAACAGGCTTATAGTTTCAGTTATCAAGGGTTCCAAAATTGCATATGACATACAGGGTCCGGCAATTAACGTTTCCCATTTCAAGTTGGTAATTATGCATGCATCATTTAAAGAGGGAGGCTTCATCATTGTGATTGGATCTAGCACGGCCTTAGATTTAGTTATTTATGGAAAGTTGGCCTTTGCAGCAACGTATTTTCTGCGTAGAAGATTATGTATCAAGCAAGTAAGTTGTGGCTGTACAGCGCGAGTTTCGACAGATATTTGGCGATAATCGACAACGTGGAATTACACCGGCACGAAAAATAATCAGTCGGTGTGTGAGCCAATGGTGTGATATCGGATCTGTTCAGAAAACAGCGCTGACATCTGAAAATATTGAACGTGTGACTTCTCTCCAGGTTCGTGACAGTCAATGGCCCTTCGTATCCCCAGACTCACTGCAGCAGACTTCTTTTTGTGGGGGTATCTGAAGGCTGAGGTCTACTCTCGTAGACTCCCTGATATCAAAAGCCACAATAATTAAATTCGTGAGGAAATTGCTGGTGTCACACCAGACAATTTGCATAGAGTAATGACCAGGGAACGGATTTATATGGACTAAAAATATATGAAATATGTAAATATATATGTAGTTATTTTTACCAAAATATGGAATTAAATATGGATTTTTACCAAAATATGGAATTAAATATGGACTTAAAATTATAAAAAAATGACTATGTACGTTAAATATTGGTACATTTTAATCAAACTAAACAAAAAATATAATGGGCGTACCTTATCTTCCAATGTAGTTTCAACAAAACACAATTTTTATTGTCTGTTACCATAACAATAGGTTACAAACATTTCTTTCAAGTGCTGAAAAGTGAATCTTCTTCTATTGTCTCTGAGGATAGATTTATACTGACTAAAAGAGCGTTCGACGTCACAAGAAGTAACTGGTACATAATTCAATTTCACAATGTCTGCTGGGGATAAGTCCAAGTTAATCTTCACTGTTGATTCACCACTCATCACAGCAACAACCTTTTGTAGTTCTTCATATCCAGGGTTTTTTGAAAGTACAGTGTCCACCTTAGCTCTTACTGCATCTGCAACTTTACCTCTACCACGATTCAGTTGTTCCACAGTACTATTTATAATTTCAAAACTTTCAGATAGTGAAAGGTGCCTATTTTGGAGACTTTTGAGCGTTTTTATGATGCATGAAAATGTATGCTGAATGTGAGCTAAGTCATTCTTCACACTTATGTCACAGGTAACTGTTTTCGCAGTATCAATTGAGACTGCATCTTCAGAGTCCAATGCAAGGAGAACATTGTTAATAGAGTCTATATGTTCGGCATAATATTCAACTGCTTCTAGCCATGTACCCCATCTAGTTAAAATTGGCTTTGGTGGCAATGGAATTTCAGGGTACATTTCTTTCAACACGTTAACTCTACTGGGAGCTTTGAGAAATACTTTTTTCACTGATGAAATCAACAAATCTACTTTAGGGAAATTGTCTCTGACCACTTCTGCCACACGATGAAATGCATGCGCCACACAAGTAAAATGAGTCAATTTAGGATATACAACAGATAATGCTTGTCCAGCTTTGACCATATAAGGGGCAGCATCGCTAATAAAGAATAACACATTATCGTACATAATACCCTTTGGCCACAGGATACCCATAGCTTCGTTGAACAGTTTAACTATAGTTTTGTTATTGCACTTTTCTAGAACATCACAATGTAAAAGAATTCGTTCAGAATATTGTTCACTTAACAAACCGATAACTACATTACCAACAAGTCTACCTTCTTTGTCGGGAGTCTCATCAATGGAAACCCAAATTGAACTATCTTTAATTTCATCTCTTATCTTCTGTATTGTCTCATCGTAGATGGATGGAGCATACGTCTTCCTAAGTGTTGACTCATCCGGGATTGTATGTTGAGTATATTTTTCAAGGAATTCCCTGAAGACCTTATTCTTTAGTTTGTAGAGAGGAATATCAGCAGAGATGAGAGAACGGCACAGGTCGATGTTAAACTCAGATCTTACATTCGATGTTGTTGGTTGTGTTAAAAACAATTGTCTCTGCTTGGAATTTAGTTGTTTGTTGGCCTGATGTTTACTAGTTGTAATGTGTTGTTGCACCAGGAACTTTTGTGTAGATGATACTGCACACTGACACAAATTACAAAATAATATTTTATTGTCAGTTGATAAACCATCTTCTTTAAATTCTGAAATGTAACTTGTTAGTTTTGATTTTAAATTGACTGAATGACGTACTTTTGGCATATTTACCGTCTTTATAGTATGATTTACAAAACTGAACCTATGTGTACTCTGACTGGCATTTAACTGTTGAGCTGCACAACTGAAGTCTGTTAAAAATTTTAAATTAAATTAATACAGTTTTGTAACTTACTTTCCCATTGTTGATAGGACTGCTAATTTTCAAATAACTCTGATGTTAAAGGGATTACTGAACATGTGTTTAAATCTCTATTGTTGAAATGTATTTTTAAAAGTTAATGGAATTTTGTTTTGTTTTATTGTTAAACCTAATATAATATGGACTGTTTTATATGAAATATGGAAAATATATGGAAATTAACGAAAATATGTACTAAACTCTAAAATATGGAAAAATATGGAAAATAAAAGTAGGATTTTTCAACCCTACACATTGTGAAACATAAAGATAATGCAAAATATAAATTATATTAGCTTTATAAGTAAATATGTATTTACATATAAATCCTTTCCCTGGTAATGACTAATGTACAAATAAGATTAAAACAATGTATTGACGCTAATAGAGGCCATCTTAAGGATGCAATTTAACGTGCCTAACACTGTCCATGGTTTGTAATTTCTAAACAATAAATCAGTTATGGTATTTTGAAAATGAGAAACGTTAATTGCCGGACCCTGTATGACCGACAAAGAAAATGAAACTATCTGCATTCCTATAGTCAGCAGGATTAATAAAATGCATCTTGTTCAAAAGAGTAAGAAAGGATAGTACAAAAATTTTTGGAGAACAGTGGCCATCTCGATATTAATCTACGGAGCTGAAAACTAGGTAGGTACTAACTCAGGGATACAAAACTGTGCTACAATTGAAGCACATGTCATAAACCGAAACACGTAACTCATCCCTTCCCTTCAACCCTCGCGTAATAGTAGGGTAGGGAGAGAAGAGAAGAGAGAACAGTGTGTTTGCCCAGCGTCATAGAAACGTCATTAAAGGCTCCTGCCTTATGGATGAGGGAACGAACTCTTTCCTCATACTTCCACCCCTCTCTTCCCCAGTTCTGCATCCCTGTACTGACTAAACAGTAACGTAACAGAATAAAACACTGATAGTTACAGTTTAACAGACAAAAGAGGAATATAGATCGGTACTACAACAATGACATGAACATCTCCTGAGAAAGGATCCAAATTGTATTCTTCTACAAATATGAAGTTATAAACTTGTTGCTAAAATAAATGTGGGTTGATTCAGAAAGCGACTGAGGAATCAGATATAACATTCTTGGAGAAGAAATGGACCGGATGGCCAAATTCCATAAAGCATTTCATGAAAATGATGAATATGATGAAGATGATAATGATGACGAAATTTGTCTATTGGAACAAGAAATCTCCTGGTACTTTCTCTTCCTTAGAAAAATATTATATCAAAGTATTCCTTTTTATCCCATCGGTATTCATACATTATCGTATTTTATTACAGACTGGAAGCCCTACGGACCTGTATCATACCGACCCTAACATATGGCAGCCAAACCTGGTCGTTGACTAAAAAACAAGCTTAAAAGATACAGGTATGTCAACGCAAAATGGAAAGAAAGATATTAGAGATTAAACTACAGGACAAAGTAAGAAATGAAGAACTGAGATTAAAAAGCGGTATCGAAATGGCCTGCAAGACAGCGAGAAGACTAAAATGGAATTGGGGAGAACATGTAGCCAGACTACCCGCCGACAGATGGGCATACGCCACTACAGTGTGGGACCCAAGGAGGGGAAGAAGAGGAAGGGGAAGACCAAGAAGGAGATGGGCACAGGACTTCGTTGACGTGATAGGACCGCAGTGAACGCGTATTGCGAGAGACAGAAAAAAGTGGTAAGACATAATTTTATATTTAGAATAAGTAACAGCAGAACACAAAACAGTGAAGTGAAGTGAAGTGAGGAGAAGTGAAGTGACTCAACTTTGAGTAAGGCCCACAGGGACTAGCTCACCCTGTGAGCAAAAGTAGAGCTGCCCTACCGATGGTAGGAGGCCCTCGCCTGCTAAGGATGTAATGGGCTTTTCCAATTTTTAATTTCTAATTACAGACACTTTTGTTATGGTAAAATTCCTCTCTACTGATGTAAAGAAATGAGAATTTTCATGTCACACTTTCTGATCAATCAAAAGAAAATGCGGACATTCAAACACAATACAGAATACCATTGTCAATGTTAAAGTTAAACCATTCGTTATTAATATTATTCACCAAGCACTCCTAAACCCCAATTTGTACAATGATCTTCACTTTTAAAATCCTATAATTTATGTTTGACATCACTTGAATTTACATTATTATCCGCGTCGTCTCTACAAGCACACGGACATTTTTAGATCCAGCTATAGTTGTCAAATTGGCTGGGCCACTGGGTAAGAAGAAACCTCCTATTGAAGGATGCTCTGGAAGGAATGGTGAACAGAAAGAAAGTTCGAGGCGGGAGAAGATATCAGATGATAGATAACATTAAGATACTTGGGTCATATGCGGAGTCTAAGTGAAAGGAAGAAAATAGGAGAGATTGGAGAATGCTAGGTTTGCAGTGAAAGATGTTTCATTGACACAACGCTATGAATGAATGAATTGTAATTTCCCTAATTTTAACATACGCAAATTTTACTTTTTACTGCATTCCTTTCAGTACTCTATTCCTTTGTTACAATTTTAATTATTGGCTGTGAAAATGCTTCATCTAAGGAAACAAAAATAGATCACTGAATGAATAGACTGAAGTTGTTATATGAATTTACGACAGAGCACAATAACACGCGGGAACACTCTGTGTCCCTTTACAAGAATTAGCGTCCCTGTCCTAGTGAACTGCAGGTACCAAGACGAAGTCCCGACTAGACTACAATGTTACGTTGACTACAGGTGGAATTTCGTACTCTGGCGTTCAAAGATACCTGACGCCTGATCAATAATTCGTTCGTGTAAGTGTGGCTTCTTTAGTTATTACTTATATGAATATATGAAGGGTACAGAGCCATAGTGGGCCAAGCGCCATTTATTAAAAACGGAGAAAGCAAGGGTTAAATTTAAGTGGAAGCCATAGATCTCATCATAACAATTTACTCATTATACCCTACCACAAGACATCTTTATATTCTTCATCCTATACAGTTTCAGTTGCTAGAAATTGGAACTCGCTTCCGAGTGATATAAGGGGTTATTGGACAATAACTTCATTTAGGTCAAAATTACATTAATTATTACTTAACAGATGAATTGCTGATTAATATTTATTACTTATAACTAAACTAACATCTGTCCACTCTTATTATTATTATCATTAATTTCTCTAAATAGATTTACAAAACCTCTAATGGCAATTACATTAATATTCTCATTATAGAAATAGAAATATATATATATATATATATATATATATATATATATATATATATATATATTCTCCCTGTAACATAGTCCTAGTAAGCTTATATTAAATTAAATTTCATCATTTTACTAGCTATCTCAAATATTAAATTAATTATAATTCATTGAATTAAATTAGCTCATAAATTAAGTTACTACTTTATCTTATAGATTTATCTAAATTTAAATTAATGTGTAGTGAAGAATATTGCTGGAGAACCTTTTAAGTGTAGTGTAAATATTCGTAATTTAAATTTAAGTATTGTATTGATTAAGGCTGGTTGAGTGGAAGAGAAGGCCTTATGGCCTTAACTCTGCCAGCGAAAATATTATTATTATTATTATTATTATTATTATTATTATTATTATTATAGTTTAATGAAGATTGTAATTTAGTTTTAATGTGTTTACTTTATATTACTTGCTACATGTTTCCATAGAATTATGGTAATAACTTCATTTTAACCCTCGTTTTCTACGGTTTTAGTAAATGACGCTTGCCCCACTATGGATCTGAACACTTCATATGGCAAAGATAACAGTCAGTGCCGCCAATAGTACATAAATACACCCGTATTATAAAATTTAAAATTTCATCTTCTTTAATGATTGTAAAAAAAACATTAGATTTAGCGAGAAACCGTTGGTATTATCAATTATTTATACTTCATCTCATCATCAATAGTTCGACAGCCCAGTGTGGGTCCTGGTCTTTCGCAGAAGATTCTTCTATTTCTCCCTATTAAGAGCCTTGCTCTCCAAACAGTTTAACGTCTTGGCAGATACCGTCTTCCCATCTCAATTTAGGCCTTCCAACTCATCTCTTTCCCTCTAGTTTTGTTTTAAAAACTCTTCTCGTAATTCTGTTATTGTTCATTCCTATTGTGTGCCCTACCCTCTTCAGTCTATTAAGTTTAAAGAACTTAACTACAGTATATGTATCTAAAATGTATCTAAGAATTCTGTTCCCAAATATACCCAGTCTTCCTTCATCAGATCAGGTTTCAGAGGCATATGCCATTATACTTAATCTAAATCAACATTTTCCCAAATACTTTTTAATCGTCCCAATAATTGAGTCACCTATTGAGAACTAGAGGAACTATTTCAAAGTTTGTCAATTTATTATATTCCGTCGTTAGAAAGTTCGCTCAGGCATGTTTAGCGCGGGCATTTCTAGCCTTTAAACGATGTACAATAGTGATGTAGAATATCTTTTAATCATGTGTCTACATGCAATTTTGAGATTCTACGTCATTGTTTCACCTCGTTTAAAGACTAGAATTGCCCGCGCTGGAAAAGCCTGGCTTACACGGAACGCCAGTATATCTGTTGGTGAAGACATTTTAACTAAGGAAAGAATTCCATTGGAAAAGAACCTGCACTATTATGTGAATTTTACAGTAAAATCGCAACGTTATAAACTGAAATGTAGAAATGGAAGATATTCTCATTAGACTTAGCTGCAAACTTTAAGTCTAACAGAAAACTTCAATATACCCGGTACATAAGCTTATGACAACTACATAATATTACAATTTATAGCTGTAAGTGTCATATTAAGTTTACAGAAGATATTTACTACATTAGTATCGAACTCTTTTTTCCAATAAATCAAGGTACATCTGAACAAAATTAATTTTTTTTTCCTTTTTAGTTTCGACTGCCAAAACCAGTAATCAACAATACAGTTATTTTTAGAACTTGCAACGTTACTTTATTTTCCTGTTGATAAACTTCAAGTTCAATTTTCGATTAATTAATTAAATTACAGTAATTGTAATTCGCGTGCTGTATTATTTATTTATTTCTTTATTTATTTATTCATTCATTTATTTATTTATTTAATCTCACAGGATTAAGACCATAAGACCATCTCTTCCATCCTACCAGATAGTATATATAAATACAAAAAAAAATACAAACACTGATGAATATAATACAAATAATACAATGCATCTGTGATCCTTACTAACCACTTCATTTCATTCTATACTTCAGGACTGATTTCCATATATATATTTTTTTTTTTTGCAATAAGTTTTAGTTTCCCTCACATTCTTCCCTTCAAAAGGTCTTCAAATAGTTTACAAAAACCATATTTTGAAAATAACTTTATTAATAGTACATTAAACCGTACATAGACTACTAAGTTAATTATTATTAGTTAATTTTCCATCCACTAGTTGTTATTATCTCACTGGTTTCCAGCGCTTTCTCGGTCCACTAATATTTCTTTCTTCCTGCAGATTCATATTGTAATATCTCTTTACGCAACTTTTGTGTGGTCGATTGCCGATGTATTACCCACTAACGAATTCTTCATAATTTTTCTTTTTTATTCAGATCTTTGTATCAGTATTTCGTGCTTTGTACCACCGTTCCTCGAATCAGATGTCTTAGTTATTCTCATGATACAGCTTGGAAAATTTCCTACTTTCTATAAATGATACTGGTAATTAGAATGACATAATAAAATAATAGGCTATGCCTTTCTTTTGGCCGATATCAAACGGCAGGTCCTTTAGTCGTATTATTTCTCCCACACAGAAAGGGATACTGTAAAGAAGTAGGTAGCGAAACAGTTCTTTATCAGTTTAACAGTCCACACCTGTGGAGTAATGGTTAGCGCGTCTGGCCGCGAAACCAGGTGGCCCAGGTTCGAATCCCTGTCGGGGCAAGTTACCTGGTTGAGGTTTTTTCCGGGGTTTTCCCTCAACCCAATACGAGCAAATGCTGGGTAACTTTCGGTGCTGGACCCCGGACTCATTTCACCGGCATTATCACCTTCATATCATTCAGACGCTAAATAACCTAGATGTTGATACAGCATCGTAAAATAACCCAATAAAAAATCAGTTTAACAATTATTTCTTAACTTGGCAATCTCTTCATCTATTTATTATTTATCTGCAATATTTGTCGCTTATATTTTCCTTCTTTTCCTGCTGCCGCTGCCGCACTTTCTTTCAACTCTGACCTCCTCCACTACACATAAACCAAGTAAGAAGGAAGGAAGGAAGGAACGCAGAGCTAGCAGACAGACGTACAAGCCAGCTCGTGTAGTGCCTATGCATGAACGTGATGTTCATACCACTTGGAAATCTCAGATGCAGGCCTAGCTTTACTTTGATCGTGTGTAACGTAAAGAACTTCCTGCTCCACCTCCACCGCTGCTCTCTCTCACCCCCGCCAACCCCCTGAAACCATACTCCAGTAGTGGTAGTATTGCAGCCACCCACCCGTTCCCCAAAAGCTCCACTTTTCAAGGAAGGAACGAACCCCAGGCGGTGTATGTGCAGCTATTGCCAAGCCAGCAGCCCGCAGCCCGCGATTGACTACTTGTATACACTGCTCACTCGCCGAATACTAATTCAACTAGATCAGGATTCTTCCAAATAGAAAAATGCAAGCTCTGCGACATACAGAAGAACGAGAGATTTTATTTGGAATGCTACATTTCTCAGACCCGTGAACGTAGATGTGGGCATTGCGGTTTTTTAGTTCTGTGGGCGTTAAGTGAATAGTGTGATTAGTGAATTACTTAACCAGTGATTGCACAGTGAATGAATGCCGTAATATTCATGATTAAAGGAGAATGAATGAACAAAAAATAATTTAATGATTGATTAAATGTTAATAAACGAGATAGTAAGCAAAATGGCCAGTTAATGATCGAATATTGGTATAATTGAGTCAATTAATGAATAAGCGAGTGAATGAGAGAGTTAGTGACGAAGGGTCGTATTCACAGACATTTTTAGCGCGGGCTTCCGGTGGATGATCAGCGTTTTTCGTATTCATAAACCAGTGTTAGCGATAGGATATGATTTGAATTCTGTACTAGTAACCACTGGATAGCCGGGGCTAGCTTAGTACGCTCGTAGTGCGTGCTGCGAAATATAGCACTTATTAGACTAAGTGAGAGAATTAGTAAAGAGGCGTGAAAAAAAACTAGTTAGTGACTATGAGGATAAGTGAAATAATTCGCTCAGAAGCGAGTAAACGAGCAGGTTGGTGGCTATGAGAGTAAATGAGACAATTAACTAAGAAACGAGTAGATGAACAAGTTGGTGACTATGATAGCAAGAGAGATAATTAGCTAAGAAGCGTGTAAATGAGCGAGTTACTGACTGTGACAATAGGAAGACAATTAGCTAAAAAGTGAGTAAATGAGCGAATTACTGACTGTGAAAATAAGAGAGAAAATTAGATAAAAAGTGAGTAAGTGAGCGAGTTACTGACTATGAAAATAAGAGAGACAATTAGATAAAAAGTGAGTAAGTGAGCGAGTTACTGACTGTGAAAATAAGAGAGACAATTAGATAAAAAGTGAGTAAATGAGCGAATTACTGACTGTGAAAATAAGAGAGACAATTAGATAAAAAGTGAGTAAGTGAGCGAGTTACTGACTGTGAAAGTAAGAGAGACAATTAGTTAAAAAGTGAGTAAATGAGCGAGTTACTGACTGTGAAAATAAGAGAGACAATTAGATAAAAAGTGAGTAAATGAGCGAGTTACTGACTGTGAAAGTAAGAGAGACAATTAGTTAAAAAGTGAGTAAATGAGCGAGTTACTGACTGTGAAAGTAAGAGAGACAATTAGTTAAAAAGTGAATAAATGAGCGAATTACTGACTGTGAAAATAAGAGAGACAATTAGTTAAAAAGTGAGTAAGTGAGCGAGTTACTGACTGTAAAAGTAAGAGAGACAATTAGTTAAAAATTGAGTAAATGAGCGAATTACTGACTGTGAAAATAAGAGAGACAATTAGATAAAAAGTGAGTAAATGAGCGAGTTACTGACTGTGAAAGTAAGAGAGACAATTAGTAAAAAAGTGAGTAAATGAGCGAGTTACTGACTGTGAAAATAAGAGAGACAATAGCTAAACAGTGAGTAGGCCTAAACGAGTAAGTTAGTGATTATGAAAATAAGTTAGTATGAGAGTGAATGAATGAAGGAGTTAGTGACTGTAAGATTATGTGGGACAATGCGTGAAGAAGCGAGTAAATAAGTTAATTAGTGATTATCAGAATAAATGAGAGAAGGAATGAAGAAGCGAGTAAATGAGAGAATAAGTGAGACAATTAGGGATGAAGCCAATAATGAGCGAATTAGTGATTATGAGAATAAGTAAGTGTAAGAACGAGCGCAAAACTGAGATAGTGACTGCAATAATCAGTGTGAGAGTGAATTTGTGTATTAGTGACTTTGGAAATAAGTGAACGTGAGAGCGTGAGAATGAGTCTATGACTATGAGAATAGGCCTAAGTGAATGGGAGTAAGTGAAGGAATGAGTTGTCTTCCTCTCCCATCCCTTCACATTTTAAACAGCTTCGGGATTTGAGCACGTATCTTGCGATAAGTATTTCATATTATGGAATAAGACGAAGTGTATAATGTCTTGGTTACCTCTCTCATGTATGAACATTACAGAGTACTAGTCGGTACTATGATCATATGCGTTTTTAAAATATGTCTTGTTTGAGTTATTTTATGTATAATTTTGTGAGTGTTTAGTTATATTAACAACAACAAAAATGTTATTATCTATACTCATTATTATGAGTAACTTTGTAAGATATGTGCCTGATATTCTTATACAACTAAAGCATGAAGGCACAGAGAAAGAGGAGCTCAGGAGAAAGACCCGAACATATATAATACAAAGAAGGAGAAAATTGAACAACGCAAAGCGAGCTTCGGTTCTATAAGAGACTCGGTAAACATGAACCGAACATAAGGCCTCTTACCGATTTTCAACTGATTCGGTTATTTTAGTATAAATGCTTCACTTCTACGTATTGCTGGATGCCTATGCAGTAGGGCGAAGTTTGTAGTGTCTTGATATCCCCTCTCATGTTCGAACATTGCACGACACTAGTATTAACACCCCTTTGATTTATATTCTGGAAGTAAGAATGATATATTTTCCAAATATAGAAAAAAAAAAAAAATTTAATTCTTTAGCTTTAGACTAAATTATTGTTATTTTTGTTTTTATAGCATATACCTATTACGAAAATATGTACTGTCTCTAAGTGAACAAAACTGTACGACAGCATTAATGCTGGACACACTTTATAACACAGCTATTATTATAAATATCGAATCTAACAACAAAAATGATTGGATAGCATGAAACGAAATTAAAGTGCAATATTAGAGAGTAGACAAAAGAAGGCAACGGCAAGAACCAGATACTTGACTTGACTAGGTTTTTCGAGGGCTGAGCACAGTATGAATCCATGCATCTAGGTAGACATCCAGAAAAGTATCTGATAAGCCACAGAGCTCAAATGTCCAAGCCCTCAGAAATCCTATATCAGCACTAAGATCCCCCACAAGCTTCACTCAAGCCCATTTTTAACTGTTTTAGATGATTGAAGAAATGAGGGGGATTTAGAGTAGCCTATGCTAGACGAGTGAAAGAGGTAAACATAAGTGCTCCGAGAAAAAACCTTCGCATTTATAATGCCTGCAACGTCCACTACAAATTCCATCACAACCAAACCGTGAGTCTAACTAGGATGGAAGAAAAAACCGCTTATTCTGATTATAGACGCAGCAAAGAAGCAGTTACATTGACGAGTTGTTCGCAGCGTAAAAATCAAAGTAAGTCTGTGTGATTATTTTACATGATGATATAATCAACAATATCAACAGATACAAAGCTTTACCACGCTGCATTTCTTTATGTACAACTACGTGTGGATAAACAAACAAGGAGAATACAAGGATAAAGGCAGAAGATGAATGTATGGAGAACAAGAAGAAGGAATAGGCTGCAAAGAGAACAAGAGGAATATACCTATGAAGAAAAAAGCAAAGAAAAGGAGGAAAACGAACACAAGGACAACAAGAGGAAGACAAGGATAACAAGAGAAATACAAGGAAAACTAGGATAAAAAGACAAAGTGAACAAGGGGAACACAAAGAGAATATTGGGAAGGCAAGGAGAATAGGGGAATAGAAAGGGAACACAAAAAAGAGCACTAGGAATATAGAGTGTCCTAAATTGATATATACACATTTTGAAACAATATTTCTCAGCAACGAGAGAAGACAGAAATACGATTTTTGTGGTTTTGTATCCCTTAAGCCCGTACATGTTCAAAACGGCCCCCTTCCGCCTCAGTACACTCCCAACAACGACGTACAACAGAGCGACATAGGGTAAGGTGGCGTGTATCGCACCACTTTAGCATTTATAATTCTTATTGTACAATACAATTTTTATTTTCTGCATTCCTTTACAGAAATACATTCCCAGAACATTTACCTTTCATGTAAAAAAGAATCCTTGAATTTGATTTAATATTTTTGAAGGAGAATGACATTTTCGAAACACTTGTCAATGGTGCCATTTAGGAATTAGTTTCCTAAATAGCACCTGTGGTTTCTTAAATCGCACCTCTTTAACTGCAGGGAACAGAATGAAGGAAAGCTTTTAATATTGAATATATTGAACAGTATTTAATATGAATAATGTAATAAATGCAAATTACAAGTTTATTGAAATTAATGAAAGGGAGTAACGAATCTTCAAATGAAATTGAAAAAATAGAGCATAAATTACCTAACGCTTAAACTTCCTGAATGCGTTGTTTATTGTTACACATTCGCCATGTGCGTCACCAGGCAGTTCAAACTGTAAACTGCGTCACCTTTTCTCCACGATTATCTCGAAGCCACCTAAGAACTGCTTCATGATTTAGCTGTCTGAAATGGTTTGAAGATAGAAACATCTAAAAGCTGGGCCTCTGAGTATTATGACGAGGATGCTGAAATAAGAGCACATCATTTTCCCGAGATAATCTAGCTTCTAAATTTTTGGAATGGTTTGTATAGGTGGACATACAGAAGCAGCACTTTTTTCTATGACAGGTTTGAGTGGCAAATAAAATGTTTCAGCTATTCGACAACTAGTTCACTGTTGATGTAATCTGAATCAGAGCAAACAAATAATGATCCTGGAAGAACACCAGCTGATAATGTAGGATGCACTGTTTGACGTTTAAAAATTATCACAGGTGACACAAAATATCTGGTGCGCTTGTACAACACACACTTGTTGTATTAACGCCCTTTTCACCACTTGATATTGCACCCACCTAATGCATTCCTCGTTCAGTTAAAATTTTTGGGCCTTCTTTTGTACGGCTAGAATTGCTACAGTTGCTCATATCGCACTGGTGCGAATTAAGCACCTACAAAGTGGTGAGAATTAAGAAACTACGTCATAAGTTATTATTTCCTTCATTCTAGCCTATAATCACCACATGTTCGAAAATTCGATTAAGTTAAATGTTCTTTAATATTTCTTTTAACCAATAACACCACGTTGCTAGCACAAAGAAGTGGCAGAAATCAAGTGACATGGTGGAAGTTCATATGGTAGATTGTAACAATACCGCTATATGCTACACTACTACAATAACTTGGTTTAAACTAGCAGTGGTGCCATTTAGGAAGTGGTGCGATTTATGCTACTCTACCCTACCAACTGGATTGTTGCTAATGGAATATCCTTACAGGCATGTTCAATCTGAACTCTCAACTCGTCCAATGTTTGTGGTTTTGTGGCGTACACTGTGTCCTTTAGAGTTCCCATAGGTAGAAGTCTGGAAGGGTTAAATCCGGAGATCAAGGCGGGAAATCCGCAGCACTTCCTCTTCGTTCTATCCATCTATGAGTGAGTGTGCGATCGATACAATTCCTCACATTGACATGAAAGAGAGCTGGAGCCCCATCTTGCTGAAAACCCCATTTTCATTCTCAAAGGGGTCATTAAGACGTAGAACCGTGGTTTACAACATTTGAAGGTATTTTTCACCCGTGACAGTCACTTCGGAGAAGTACGGCCCAATTATTCCTCTGGAAGACAGACCACACCATACTGTTACTCTGGAAGATCGACGGCCTTTTCTTAAAAGATGTGTGGGTTTTCGTTAGCCCAGTACACACAATTGTGCCGGTTAATTGTGGCATTAAGTTTAAATGTAGCTTCATCTGACCAAACAATTAAGTCTTGAAAATCTTCCCTTTCATCACACATGTTGAAAAACAACTCACATAATTCCAGTCACCTATCTGGGTCGTCCTCATTTAGTGCGTTGACAAGTCTCTTAAAATTTGATGAACACTGGATTTGCTGATCCCAATCTTACGAGAACATTGCCTCATTGACTTCTTTGGGGAGTGTGTAAAAGCCTGCATGACTGCATCAACACACTCGTTATCGGCGGAACTTCTCTTTCTTCTGCACCGCCCTTTAAATACATCTTGCACCGTTCCGTCGACTTCAAACTTGTCTCGAATTCTTGTGATAGTTAACCTTGTTGGTGGTTATGTTCCAAATTCAACTGTCCTACTTCGTTGAACCTCAACAATATTCTCCACTTTCTAATAACATTTCAGTATCCACTTACGTTCATCGACGATAATTGCACCGTCATGTCTATTTATAAACAGATGAACATGTTTCCATGCTTTGCACTGCCTTCTGAATCATATACCGTAAAATTCTTATTTATACCGCTCTTTTTTTGGTATCAAGCAGTATTTCAAAGTGTGTATACATAAATTTGGGCACTCCGTATAAGGTAAAAGGATCAAAATGAGAACAAGGGGAATAAAAGAAGAAAAAGAGGAGTTGCATTTTTATGTGACTGAGGACAAAGATGTTATTCTACGTGAGAATATACTGTAGGTGCCAGAATGTCAAGACTATGTGTGTGCGCTCGTGCGTGTATGCGATATCAAGATTGTTACCTTTATAAATAGCAGTTAAGTACAGTTGTACATAATTTATACGAAATTTGTGTCACTTATTTTACAAAAGTATTACTTAGGGACTCGAATGATAAAACTTATTTCTTTTCCTAAATTGCTACATTTAGTTAATTACAATTATGTACTGGTGATATCACACTGATTTCCACACACTAATTCTTACAATGATTCCTGGTGTAGAAAATGCAGGAGATTTATGTTTCGTCCTTGGAACTAGATGTTTGTCCCTTGATATATGTTGATGTATGTTGCCTTAGTGGTAGACTAGTGTCGTGCTGACTACACGATTACGGAGGACGACAATTTCAGCTTGTCATTAATGTCTTTCCAAAATTAATCCTCCCATAAGTCACAATGCACTGTAAGTCTATAATAAAATTGGGAGATAAAACAGACGAAAGAATAATAATCATATATAATTCATTTCATAAAAACTCATTTCCCACTGTAGACGGTCACTTCAGTTAATCAATACTGCACGTGTCTTTTCACCTGGCGCTAGAGGTCAATGCAATTTCCCTGTTATTATCTCCGACAAACGTAAAACACATTACGTAAGAAGAATCAAAATACCGCTTGCTTTTACTGGCAACTGAATTCATTCTCTTAATAATTCTCGTGAACGTTTATAGTCAACCAACGTTATGACTTTAAATGATCTTTCAGTTTGTTGTTAACCCTTAAATTCACAAAGTATCATATAGGATACAAGAGGTTAATAGGCTATATGCTATAATTTTAATAGAATAGAAAAAAATTGGCAGGAAAATTAAATTTAACCAAAATTTCACAATACTATAATATTCTACAACATATATAATATGGACATTGCGATAGATTTTTGCTTTACAGTCCAACAAGGTTTAATAAACTAGTATGAGAAACGAAGTTTTGTCAATTTAAGGGTTAAACAATAGGCCTACTATGTTAAAATTTAACCATTGCTGAATGATTAATAAAAAGTGTACTGATAGTGTAACCAGCGAATAGGAATTACAAAGAATGGACACTGAGCGAATTTTCCTGTGTTTTGTTTCTCTGTGCGCCGGGGTTTAGTTCCACTGTCAAACGCTAGAGGGAGAGTGTAATCGAGCACACGCTAAGATAATAATTGAGAATAGAGTTGAGACACAGGATCCAAACATTGCCTCCCTTATTGCATAATCCAGTAACGCTTTGCTTAAAATAAATTCAAGTTAACAGCCTTTCCTTATTTCTCAGTGACAAACTAATTGTAATAATAATTTTTTATATTTTATATATAATAAATTATATTATAGCCTATAAAAATAAAAAAATAATAAAATTATGTATCAAATTCGTTTATATTTGTATACAATATAATATAGGTATATGGTTTCACTTTTCATAGGAGTTTTAATTGTTTTTGGGGTCAACGTCTCAACTCTCATTATAAAGGAACTCTAGAGTCTAGACGTTACATTTAATGACGCATTTATTATTTCATATGTCCAATTTATTTTATTTTAGTGCATAACGTACCTAGATGTATTAATTGTAAGTGTTATATTTCCGCTGTGTCGATTGCTAGCTGGTGTGATGTCAGTGCCAACTCCAGGGAGGAAGTAGAATCTCACCCTTAAACTGGTTTGAAAGTAATTGAAATCAGTCCTGCTAGATCAAAGGTACCGACGAGAAGTGTCCATACTGTATAATTATCTGTACACTGGTGTAACTTCATTTGGTTCGAAATACTGTGTAGTGTAACGATAACTGATAGATGTTATTATAATAGAGATTCTTTTACTATATTCAAATTACAGGTTTATAGATAGATTGATTTCACGAGGACTGGAACCGGAATTGATCCTAGCATTTAGGCCGTTTAGGCCAATTGTGTACCCTATAAACATGCGATGATTGTCCAAAACGACGGGTGGCCATGGTAGCATTCGTGAATTCGACGCTGACAGAAGTGCCATCCTTATTGGGCCCTATAGGTACAGTTCCATCATCTATTGATGAATTCGAACCCAGAACACGCAGCCCGAAACCCTCAGAACCTACATCAACACAGAAACCCCCAGACATCACCCCTGCCTATTCTTAATATTACAAATGATAGATTTAGTGAGACGGAAGTGAAGAATGTTGGTGGAATGAAAGAAGGAAACGGGAGTACCCCGTCTGTTTTGTCCACCACAAATTTCACTAAGACCAGACTGGGAATCGAACCCGGGCCGCCTATTACAGGTTTAACGGCACTGCACACTCTCCAGTATTATTTATTGGTAGATAGCAAAGAGAACTAAAATGAAGTTACAAATTGTTTGAACATAATAATAAATTATTTCTCGTTTGTCAATGTCACTTAACAAAACAGAAGTTCTGAAGAGAAACGTAAATTATTGCACAAGAAAACTCCGTTCAAATGTGAGACCTCACTCTCCACGCTTCAATTATTCTTCATATCCCATCGTGATACTTGATAAATTTTGTTGCAAGACGTTACTGAATTAGTTTTTGTATTTACACAAAGGCTCAAAGTTCCACAGTCGTAACTCAGGCAGTAGCGAGTTTGCTTGCTGATCCGGAGCTTTTCTCTGGCGTGTGTTCGATTCCCTCTTGGCTAATTACCTGGATGTGCGGTTTTAGGCGTAATACGAGGCGCATCCAGAAAGTAAGTTTACCTATTTAAAAAAAAACACACTTTCAGGAAAACGTTTATTGGCAACAGGTACAGCAATGTTTCAGCTATTTTTCAACATAGTCACCATCAGAATTGAGACACTTGTCGTATCGTGGGATCAACTTTTCTATCCCTCTGTCGTAGAACTCTGCCGCTTGTGAATGGAACCAGCGTGTGACAGACGTCTTCAGCTCTTCGTCGTTGCCAAAACACTCACCGGAGGACAGGAATTTCTTGAGGTGCAAGAAAACGTGAAAATCGCTGGGAGCAAGATCAGATCTGTAGGGTGGGTGATCAAACAACTCCCAGCCAAATTCCGTCAAAACAGCTGCTGTGCGCCGAGCGGTATGTGGACGAGCATTGTCATGGAGGAGCACAACACCTGCAGTAAGCATTCCACGCCTCTTGTTTTGAATGGCACGTCGCAATTTTCGCAGTGTTTCACAGTAACGATCAGCGTTAACTGTTTCACCTCTTGGAAGGAAGTCAATGAGTAGAATGCCCTTCCTGTCCCAGAACACCGTGCACATCACTTTCCGTACCGACAGAGTCTGTTTGAATTTCGTCCTGACCTGAGATCCACTATGCCGCCAATGCATTGACTGCTGCTTGGTTTCCGGGGTGAAGTGCGAAATCCAAGTCTCATCGCCCGTGACGATCCTGTCGAAGAACTCGTCGCCGTCATCGTGATACCGTTGCAGGAATGTCAGTGCTGCTCCTAAACGTTGCATTTTGTGTTCGGGTGTCAGGTTTTTCGGCACCCACCTGGCACACACTTTTTTGAACAGCAAGTGCTTAGTGACAATCTCATGCAACAAGGATCGCAATATCTGCGGAAAATGGCTGCTCAGCTCCGTAATCGTGAAGCGACGGTTCTCCTTGAGGCACTGCCGCACCAGCTCAACACGATCATCATTGATGAGGGACGGTCGCCCACTGCGCTCTTCATCATGGACACTTTGACGACCTTCGGAAAACTGCCTACACCAGCGACGCACCATCTGCTTACTCATGATGTTCGGCCGATAGACCTGACAGAGCTGCCGATGAATTTCAATTGGCGCAATGCTTTGTGCATTAAAGAACTTTATCACCGACCGAACCTCGCAGGCGGCGGGAGAAGGAATAAGAGCTTCCATTTCGGACCACAGGCGGGATCTGTCCGGCTGGCATATGATTGATACGTCACAGATATGTTACGCATGCGCAATTTACACGGCTAATTACGTTTACTTTCAAGGGGAAAAAATCGGGAAACTTACTTTCTGAATGCGCCTCGTAGATCAACTATTGATCAGATTTTTTGTATTCGACAGATATTGGAGAAAAAATGGCAGTATAAGAGTACAGTACATCAGTTATTAATAGATTTCAAAAATACATATGACTCGGTTAAGAGAGAAGTTTTAGATAATAATCTTATTGAATTTGGCATTCCTAAGAAACTAGTTCGATTAATTAAATTGTGTCTCAGTGAAACTTACGGCAGATTCCGTATAGACCAATTTCTATCTGATGCTTTTCCCATTCACTGCGGCCTAAAGCAAGGAGATGCACTAACACCTTTACTTTTTAGCTTCACTCTAGAAAATGCCTTTAGGAAAGTTCAAGATAACAGGCAGGGTTTGGAATTGAGCGGGTTACATCGGCTTCTTTCAATGCGGATGACGTGAATATGTTAGGAGAAAATTCACAAACGATTAGGGAAAACACGGGAATTTTACTTGAAGCAAGTAAAGCGATAGGTTTGGAAGTAAATACCGAAAAGACAAAGTATATGATTATGTCTCGTGACCAAAGTATTGTACGAAATGGAAATATAAATATTGGAGATTTATCCTTCGAAGAGGTGGAAAAATTCAAATATCTTGGAGCAACAGTAACAGATGTTATAAATGACACTCGGGAGGAAATTAAACGCAGAATACGAGTAAATATGGGAAATGCCTGTTATCATTGGGTTGAGAAGCTTTTGTCATCTAGTCTGCTGTCAAAAAATCTGAAAGTTAGAATTTATAAAACAGTTATATTACCGGTTGTTCCGTAAGATTGTGAAACTTGGACTCTCACTTTGAGAGAGGAACAGAGATTAAGACTGTTTGAGAAAAAGATTCTTAGGAAAATATTTGGGACTAAGAGGGATGAAGTTGCAGGAGAATGGAGAAAGTTACACTACACAGAACTGCACGCATTGTATTCTTCACCTGACATAATTAGGAACATTAAATCCAGACGTTTGAGATGCACAGCGCATGTAGCACGTATGGGAGAATCCATAAATGCATATAGAGTGTTAGTTGGAAGACCGAAGCAAAAAGACCTTTGGGGAGGCCGAGGCGAAGATGGGAGGATAATATTAAAATGGATTTGAGGGAAGGTAGGATATGATAATAGAGACTGGATTAATCTTGCACAGGATAGGGCTCGATAGTGGGCTTATGTGAGTGCGGCAGTGAACCTCTGTGTTCCTTAAAATCCATTTGTAAGTGAGTAAGTACGTAAGTAAGTGACTTCCTTTGAGCTTTTATTCAACTGTAAGGGAAATGTTAGGTAATGTCATGAAAACTCCTCGGCCTCATCTTACAATATAACATTTCGTTATCACAAGTTCTATTGACGCTAAATTACCTAGTATTTGATACAGATTTGTTAAATAAGGAACTAAAATAAGAATTAAGATACGCACGTCTGAGTAGTGTTTATAGTATTGTACAACATTATTTATCGTGAATTTCGTTTCCAATTTATCAGTTATAATATGTATGTCAGGTTCTCAGTTTCTTTTATTTGTTTATTACTATTTTTTTTTTAGAAATTCTTAACAAACGACTTAACTTCTGACTGCAAGAAAGTTTAGTAACGTAGAAAGCAGCTATTATTACTATCGCAGAATCTAAAACTGCTGAAAAAGAGTTATTAAATTGAGACGTTCGAAGACCTCCTAAACGATAATTTAATTCCGTCTGTTGTGTATAAGCCAACACAATAATT
Source organism: Periplaneta americana (assembly GCF_040183065.1). Classification (NCBI taxonomy): domain Eukaryota; kingdom Metazoa; phylum Arthropoda; class Insecta; order Blattodea; family Blattidae; genus Periplaneta; species Periplaneta americana. The sequence continues at coordinate 23,141,528 of NC_091125.1, forward strand.
TTGTTACCTCTAAATTTAATTTGATGTCTGAGTATTAGGTAAGATCATTACTGCATTTTATATAAAATATAATATAATTTAAAATGTATGGATTTTGCCTGCGAACACCCCCTCAGTGATTGGTCGGTCATTGAATAAGTTTCCTTCAGTAAGACGTCGAGGTACGTGATAAGAATGAGGCAGGATGAAGAATTGAACATTGGCCCGAGGAGCGTAGCCTTCGGAGGTTATTGAGTGTGAACTAATATCGGCGTGAGGAAGGGGGAGAGGTTGCTTGCTTGCTAATTACAACTTCAAAAACTTTCACCGCTGCTGCTCTTGGAGTAGTGGGGGAGGAGAAGGGTCTACACGATTTGTAAAAGTATGCAAATGACAGCGGATCAGGGCTACGAATAAGCACTTTTCCTCATTCTGTATGCCTTCCTCGTCATATACTTCTTATATCTAATTCTGGTCTCTTCCTTCAGCTCTAGTTTCCTTGGCGACTTCCCTCTAACCCTATCTTCTCTGTCTCTCTCTTTTAGTTATATTCGTTACTTACACATCAGTGTAATTTCCTACTAGCTCCACCCTTTTCTCGCTCTCCAATTTGAACTTGAGAGAAAGTGGGGCTACAGAATACAGAATTAATTTGGAGGATGACAATTCATTAACACAATTCTGTAGATGTCTCTGTTGATACGAAATAGAGTGGCCATGATTAGACTTTATTTTTCTTAATCATCAAAGTCGTATTACCCAAAACCTGAGTGATCTCCTATTCTGCTGTATCCGGCTATACAGTCATAGATAAATGTCGTCAATCAGGCTATTATGAACGTGCAGTAAGGGTTAGTTGGACATTTAGTTATTAATAAAAGCATATATAGAACCAAAGATTAGCTGTTGCGTATAACCATCTGTGACATAAGATATTTTTGCTGTTAGTAAATCTTAAAACGTACCTGTCTGAAATTTTTATATCAGTTAATCTGTTAAAAGTTAAAAATTACATATCAATTAAATAGCTAATGTATGCTAGAAACGTTACACTCATTAATGTGTTATTGTGAGCACCATGTACATTCTAGCTCTTTAAATTGAAGCACGATATGCTACTTTCGCAGATTATGTTGTATGGTCTACAATACTAATTATGGATAATGTATAGTCTTAACACACATACTAAAATATCTCACTGTCCGACCGAGTCGTTATGTCTATGGGTCGGTGGTGGTTTGTAGGTTATTTTACGACGCTGTATCGACATCTCAGGTTATTTAGCGTTTGAATGAAATGAAGGTGATAATACCGGTGAAATGAGTCCGGGGTCCAGCACCAATAGTTACTCAGCATTTGCTCATAAGAAAAACCCCGGAAAGAACCTCAACCAGGTAACCTGCCCCGATCGGGAATCGAACCCGGGCTACCTGGTTTCGCGGCAGGCGCGCTAGCCGTTACTCCACAGGTATGTATTCTAAGGGTTAGCGAAACGGAAGAAGTCATGTGACAGTTACTTCGTTTACAATAATATTACGTAGACTTCCAATTCCGACAGCAAATATTTTCAGGAAAGAACCTAACACACCTGCCACTAGCCTTTACAGAGAGGCAAGCAGAAACAGGTGGGGGAAATCGAGATGCGACAACCTTTTACAATCCTTCACACACAAAACAGATCTTGTCATTTGGGAACGTTTTGAGAAATAGTATTTTTTCATACTACCAATAGTTTTTGTAATATTTCGAGAAAACGAATGTTGCAATGTTGCAACGTTGTAGAAAGTAGCAGTGTTTACTTCCCGAGAGCATTGCATCCCAGCACACTGAATGGCGCTCCAGTCATCTTCTTGGCAGGGATTTTGAGAGGATGTACACACATACCGTTTTGTAAACAAAAACATCTGTTGAGAATGCAGTCAAATCAAAATTTATGTAATCGTAACATGTTAATTACATGAATTATGTTATTCGTTATCTATGATGAAGCGTTCGTTATTGTATCGTTTCAGTACTAAATTTAGTACGAACAAACACGTAGTTTCCGTTACATTTTAAGGCAATTTCATCAATAATACAGTAGAATGAAAAATTGTGCATAAAACAAAATTAATGCTTTAAATACAGTATTATTTTACATTTAGGATCACACAGTTGATGTCACTCCAACTCAATTACAATACAATGTTTGGAAGAAATAAACAACTTTGAAACTAAATGAAAATGATACACATTAATGTGAGGTACACTGTTAAATTTTTTACACCATTCTCTACAGTGTCTTTTAAAGGTATTGTTCAAAGTGTTCATCAGTTGCGTGTCTACAACTTTCACACTCCTGATCCAGTTATCTGTCAAGATATAAGCGAGCAGCTGCAGCGACATTGTGATCAGTTTCGCTAGTTTTCCCGCGTCCTGCATTCATTTTGGCAATGGCGACTGAACAGTTAATAGAGTGTGTTAGGAGACTTTCCATGCGATACCACATGAGCAATGAAGATTATAGGAATGTAAGGAAGAAAGGTCAGTTCTGGGATGAAATAGGGAAGGAACTGCATGCACTTGGTATTTATTACTGCTTTATAAATCTTTATTTGTTTACTTGTGTATACAGAAGGTGAATCTCAAAACTGCGATCGTATTTTTGTGGGTCCAACAGTAGCCTATGTCAAATAACAATAGGATAATGTAACATGGTATGTTGTTCTGAATGAAGGGGAGAGAGCAACGGTGAATTTGTTCCATAGTTGAGCAGTTTGGGCTTGTTCCATTGCTAATTGTCAAAAATTATAACACACCGTTTCGAAGAATGGATATCTCTTCGTCTTCAGGTAAAAATCTACTGTGGGGATCGTTACAAACAGCTAGCCTGTCTGACTGATCTACGACAGTCAAGTCGGTGCGAGATATAAAGACGGAAAACCGATCTCATAAGCTGCTGTAACGTGAAATAACTATAGAATAATAAAAAGAGAATACCGTGATTGTAACTAAATTAATTATATGGAACAATATCACAAAAACGATATACACTAATAATCAACAGTGGAAATAGTGGAATTATGAAACTATAGAAATAATGGGCGTTATAATTTGTGTTATAAGTTTTGACAATTAGCAATGGAAAAAGTCCAAACTGCTCAACTACTGAATGGTAGACTATATTGTGACGTTATATAATTTTACTAGATTAGGACCTGGCTATATATGTAAAAGTTTTATAGAATTATAGTAGGCCTAGCTTATATATTATTTGCTCATAAATTTAAATAAACAAGCACCAAAAATTATGTTAAAACAGCATATCACGATCAATTTCAGAATGCTATAAAGCACGACTAATTAAATGGTACAATATTATATGCACCAAGTTCATTTCATTACAAATGAACTTATCTTCAAGAACTAATTATAAGTCTACAACTTTATTTCATATAAAGTAATGACAGTTTTTCACTGCTCTATATAGTCTGGTTTTGGTAGAGCATGAAAGTCGAGGAATATATTATGGACAGGAAAACATCGATCATCATCAAATGGGGATTTAAGAGATGTTAATTCATTATAAAATGTGAATCTGATACGTTAACACAAATTGATTTTATTTTCTAGAAAATAGCCTATCTATCTATAAAATGCAATAATAAATAAATAAGTAAATAAGTAAATAAATAAGTAATTAAATAAATAATATATAAGCAAGTAAGCCAAGCAAACAAATAAATAAATACTTAAGTGAGTAAATAATAAATAAGTAAGTAAATAATGCATAAATAAATAAGTAAGTAAATAAATAAATATTACCTTAAACTCCCCAGTAATATCCTTAACATTTACGTTGTCCAAAATAATGAGACGTGAACGTTTTGTGACATGATGCTTTACCGATCTGCAGAGGCTTGGATTCTCGTCACAACAGACCACGTTGTACTATTTTCTGCTTTCTTTAGAGTCAAACGCATTCTACTAAATCGACGGAGCAGTGTATTTCGGAACAACGATGAAGATAATACAGAAAATAAAATGTTAATCCTCTTCTAAGTGTACACACGAATTGTTAATTACCATACACAATTGCAGTCCAGGAGTTCGTTTAAAGTTGATTGGAAGGTAATGGCTATTCTCTGAGAAATAAACTAAATGTGACGTTTAATTATTAGCTGCTTCACTTTAATAACCCATAGGCTAATGTAGTCAACAAGTTTATAATTAAAATGTACGCAGTAACTTCGTTTTATATCTTACAAGGCTGTGAGCAATTACGTCATAGTTCTCGACATCCATAAATACACTCTTAATTCTGAGCTTTCCGTCGTCATACCGCTGGATAACAGTTTGGAAAAAAATCCACTTCATACTCTAATCTCTAATGCAATCGAAGTACATAATCTCCGAATCGTTAAAAAGAGTGAAATTTTATTGTTGCAAAGCTTAAAAAGTTGAATTAAAATCAATATAAATATATAGCTATTTCACTGAATAGCCCTAATAGAGAGATTATTTTTATATAAAATTACATGATATATTAATCGGTGTGTTTGTTCATGTCCAGCGTCGTGGTGTAAGAAATCCTAACTAGGACTTGCGTTATAGACAGACAAATCACAGGCCATAATAATGGGCCACCAACGAGCATTAAACAAAATAGATCTAGCCACTGTATCAAATACAAAGTAAATAATACCATAATTGCATATAGTAAGACAGTAAAAAATTTAGGGGTATATTTAGATTCAAATTTAAATTTTCAAGTGACCTACATATGTAAGAAAACTTTTTCCATAATTCATTCCCTCAGACACTTAACCAACGTTTTACCTCTCAGCCTTAAAAAGAACCTGATCCAAACTTTAGTTATGTCCCACTTCGATTATTGCGATTCTCTATTCACGAATCTATATACTGATCTTGCCCATAGACTACAGCGTGTTCACTATATCTGCGTTCGTTTCGTTTGTAACATTAGAAAATTCGATCATGTAACACCATCACTAGAATTGTTGTCTTGGAATCTACTTAAAGAAAGAAGATTCTTCAACTCCCTCTTATTACTATTTAAAATCATACATACCTCCACACCCTCTTACCTAGCATCTCGTTTTGTTTACCTTTCACTACCTCAAACCCGGAACATGTACCTTCTTTCTATTGTTCTGCACAGAACATCCTTCTACTCATCATCTTTCAGCATATCGATTCCAGGCCTCTAGAATTCTCTCCCTGACCTTGTCAGAGACTGTCGGACGATATCAAAATTCAAATTTAAATTTAAAAATCACATTCTAGTTCATGGAATTGCTTAATCGAACACTTGTCAGATTGTGCAACTTCGGCTTAACCCCTGACATATAGTAAATATTGTATCTATGCTGTTGTAAAATTGTAATGTATTTATTATTATTGTTATTATTATTATTATTATTATTATTATTATTATTATTATCAGCTATCACTATCATCATTGCTATCTCTGTTTTTCTTCCTTTTTTCCTTTGTATTAGCTCGATGAGAGCTCTATAGTGTTCTTTTGACCCTGTTGACCCTCTATAGGGCCTTAATTTCATTTGTATTATTTTCATCAGCGTCTGTATTTCATTTTTGTATTTATTTGTGCTATCTGGTAGGATGAAAGAGAAGTCCTTATGCCTTAATCCTGTCAGATTAAATAAATAAATAATCTATAGAATGCGAGTTGGTTCGTATCCTCACGGGGAAGCAATTTTCTCGAAAAATTTTGACCAGCGTATGGAATCGTTGCCAACCCAAAATCTGTGATGAATTTGGGTAGCTACAATGGGAAGTGAAATCCGATTTTGAAAATCAGTCATACGTTGTAATCATTACTGATAATGATGTAGTTTCTGATTATGCCATCTGTGTGTATGAGTGTATGTCAGACTCTGTGCCTGTCTCTCTGTCTCTGTATAGAGATTTCTCTCAAATTGTTACACGAATTTTGTTCATGTCAGTGTTTTAAGTGTGAGTCGATACAACCTGTAAGGATATAATGAAATAAAATCGTACTAATTAAAAATTATGGACACCATGTGCATAGAAAACATAAAATGAGGATATATGGATACAGCAATCGGTTCTGTTAATGTTTGTAATATTTTTGTTACGTAAAAAAATGAAATAAAATGAATTGAATTAAAGTAAATTGAATTAAATTAAATTAAATTAAGATTAAAGTGAAGTAAAGTAAAGCAAGGATAGATACAATAGAGTCTCTCTGCGAACGAAATTAATTTTTACTTATGTAGGTATATAATTAGTCAAAATCTTTATCAGATAAATACGTTTGAGCTCAAATATATGTGTATAAATGTTGTAGTCCTATTGCAAAATTATTTTAACTCCTGGTTTCGCAGACAACTGAGGAGGAATGTACTCGTAGTTTACTATAGAGGTACTTTAACTGAGGATAGGAATATATGGAGATCTTACGTATCCTCGACAGCGAAAAGTACCAGAGGATCGGATTAAGTAAGTAAAGTAGTATTTGTTATGCAAAATGATGTAACTTCAGAATTATATTATCAGTTCAGAGCACGTATAGACATAAATTTTATTCCTTTCATTTTTAATTGGTTCATTTTACGATGTTTTGTCAACTGCGATAGTTATCTAGCGTCTCAGTGCAATTTAGGTGACTATTACACTTTTACTACGTCATACTACTTTTGACCAATAAAACGGTACGAAAGGACGTCTTTCAACCAATCATGGCTGCTTATAGCACAATTTTATCGCGTCCCTGGCATTTTTTAATTGTATCACGTCCCTAGAATTTGTTTATTTTTATCACTACCTTAGAATTTGTTTTTTTTTTTTTTTTTTTTTGTTTGCCAACATTTCAAACTGCACTGGTCTGGACGTCAAAAACAGAAAATTACAAACCACTCCAGTCGATGCACAGCACTTTCAAATATGACTCACATTGGCATTCAAGAACAAGAATTAATAAAGATCACTGGTGATAGTTATGCATCTTCCCTGAAACCCTATTTACAAATAAATGAAGAGCACCATTCGGAAATCCTGAATAAGTTGAGGGATACACCATGTACATCAACGAGTTCACTTCTTTTACGCACACGTCCAATATAACATCAACTGAACCACCAACCACTAAAACATTCAAATTTGAAAATTGTACCTTTCAATAATTGTTTCTTTTAAAATTATTCATGTTTATTTTTTTTTCGTCATCGTTAATTAAAATGTTTCTTGTTTATTTCATCATCCCTACTTAAAACTTTTCTAACACTCGTTTATATTATTTAGGTTATGTTATAGCTTCTGCTATATGATATTATGAATAGTCACGTATCAGAGATTGTTTAATACTAAGATTTATTGAAAATCATCCGTCAAATGACGTTGATTACTGGGATCGGGATAATTGAAGTGGAATGCAACTGTTTTGATAAAAATGAAACTGAATCAACAAAGCCTTCTTGACCAGTAACCGTCCACAGAGTTCAATGAAGTTTCCATAGTTGGCACAACTGATGAGAAAACAGCTAATCATTACACACTACTGCCATCTACTAGCGTAATATTTATAATGTCGAGATGGTACAAATTTGAAGATAGTTTTGTATTTTCGTAAGCCAATTAATATTTTATTGTATTGGAGTACTTCGTTACTTCTAATCTTTATATACTTTCTTCTAATCTTGTAATTGTCAATTCAATCCCACTCGAGTTTTGATTTTCTCTAGATAAATCAAAACCTCTAGTGAGATTACTGTTGATAATACCAGAGAAATGAGTCCAGAGTTCAGCGCTGAAGGTTACCTGCATTTTTGCTTTTAATGAATTCAGGGAACACGCAGGAAAAGCCTCCGTCAGGTAACTTGTTCCAACCAGATTTCAACCCGGGCCCGCTCGTTTCATGGTCAGACATGTTAAACGTTACTCCACAGCAGTAGATCCTCATTTCTTCAAGTACGGTACCTGAACAAATTTGTTTGTAAAATTAATGCAATCTCTATCATTACAGAAATATGACAACAGAAGGATTTTTCTCCATAAAATACCTTAGTACTTTTGTGCAGAAATCACAGGCGTACAGCTAGAATATATCTTTCAAATAATTCAAAAGCCACGGCTGATGGGAAGGCCAATAAAGATCGCTCTTTGTAGGAAAAGATGAACTGCTTTTCTATGTCAGTTCTAGAGGCCACAATATTTTGTGCTCGCGGCCGTTCGTATGCAATAGACTTTATTTTCCTAGAATGGTTAGTTTTCTTAGTGTTGTTGGTTTTTGCACAATAAGTAATAGTTAGTATACTGATGCAGTAGTCATAATTTCATTACAAACAATAAAATTAATATATTTTAATATTTTTGTCAATTTTAAATACTAGACGTGAATACCAAAGTTACATTAAAGCGATTGATTAATATTTGTTACTTATAATGAAACTAACATCTGTCCATTCTTATTATCATCATTAATTTCTCTAAATAGATTTACAAAACCTCTAGTGGCAATTACATTAATATTCTCATTATAAAAATATATTTTAGATTTATATATATATATATTTTACTCCCTGTAACATAGTTCTAGTAAGCTTATATTAAATTAATTTTCATCATTTTACTAGCTATCCCAAATATTAAATTAATTATAATTGATTGAATTAAATTAGCTCATAAATTAAGTTACTACTTTACCTTATAGGTTTATCTAAATTTAAATAAATATGTAGTCTACTAGTCGTTAAAATTGAAGAATATTGCTGGAGAACCTTTTAAGTGTAGTTTGTAATTTAAATATGTATTGTATTGATTAAGGCTGGTTGAGTGGAAGAGAAGGACTTATGGCCTTAACTCTGCCAGCGAAAATAAAATATTATTATTATTATTATTATTATTATTATTATTATTATTATTATTATTGTAATATATAAGCTTCATCATGTGATAATGTGCACAAGTAATCTAATAATTATATACCTGCAATTAAACCAAACTATTCATAGTTGAAGTTATATGTCTTATTTATTGAAATTGTAATGTATTTCATAGTACTACAAGAAGTACAGAAAACTTCATCTTTTTGTTTGGGTGCACAGTACTTGGTTTCACTTATGTACTGTCGTGTTTAGATAGTTTGGCCGGTCATAACATTATGCGCAGTAAACGAGGCAACTCCATTTGATACTGATAAGGAAACAAATGGCTGTCTGGGTTAGTCGCTGTGCAGCTCCTGTAGAGTTCACTTCTTTTCCTTGTGCTAGTGCGTAGTTAGCTATTGCAAAGCATTAGTAACATAACGGAACCAATGGATATTGTGAGTGGCAGAGTGAAAAGATAAGACTGGATTGTTAAGAGGTTAGATACTGCTTACAGCAGTAATATTTTTTTGGAAATATTCAACATTATTTTCCTCCATTACTATATCTTGTACAATAATGAAAATTGGTACGAGTAAAACTCTGTCCTTCTCCTACATGAAAAAAGTATTTTTACGTTTAAAAAAATATATTTATATTTTCTTTTTCAAAATTCATAATGGTGGCACTTCACTGTGCAGTGATGAAGCGTTTCCCTCATAACTCATAAACTTGTTAACTTTTTCATGTTCTCTCTCTTTCACTTTATTGCTGAAACTTATGTTTAAAATATCATGCTCTTTCAACTACATTCCTTAATAAATAATTCTTTTTTATACTTACTTACTTACTTACTGGCTTTTAAGTAACCCGGAGGGTCATTGTCGCCCTCACATAAGCCCGCCATTGGTCCCTATCCTGAGCAAGATTAATCCAGTCTCTATCATCATATCTCACCTCCCTCAAATCCATTTTAATATTATCTTCCCATCTACGTCTCGGCCTCCCTAAAGGTCTTTTCCCTCCGGCCTCCCAACTAACACTCTATATGCATTTCTGGATTCGCCCATACGTGCTACATGCCCTGCCCATCTCAAACGTCTGGATTTAATGTTCCTAATTATGTCAGGTAAAGAATACAATGCGTTAATTCTTTTTTCTTTTTGTGTTAAAAGAAAATACTGATATTTGATCATTTTAAAAGAATTTATTTTTTATCAGATAATTTATCAAAGGTAGAGGAGTGATCTTGCATCATATTGTAGATATGACATGCACAAATACACACAAAATATTTCACCACAGAACGTTGGACAGTTTTTGAGTTATTTGGAAAACGCTTCATCATTGCACAGTGAACTGAATTTTGAAAAAAAAAAGTGTGAATATATACCTTTTTTAAATCGTAAAAATATTTTTTTTTTTCATATAGCAGAAGGACGTGTTTACACATACTAATTTTCATTATTGTACAAGATACAATAATGGTTGTCAAACTTGGACTCTCACTCTGAGAGAGGAACATAGGTTAAGGGTGTTTGAGAATAAGGTGCTTAGGAAAATATTTGGGGCTAAGCGGGATGAAGTTACAGGAGAATGGAGAAAGTTACACAACGCAGAACTGCACGCATTGTATTCTTCACCTGACATAAATAGGAACATTAAATCCAGACTTTGAGATGGGCAGGGCATGTAGCACGTATGGGCGAATCCAGAAATGCATATAGTGTGTTAGTTGGGAGACCGGAGGGAAAAAGACCTTTAGGGAGGCCGAGACGTAGATGGGAGGATAATATTAAAATGGATTTGAGGGAGGTGGGATATGATGATAGAGACTGGATTAATCTTGCACAGGATAGGGACCGATGGCGGGCTTATTGATATTGATATTGATATATTTATTTCTACAACTCTTATTTGGTAATGGGTCGCCACCACATCTCTGTATTCGTGCTCCCCATTACCTTCTAATTACAATAAACTTTCATTGACGTGTGCAGTCATCTTGCTTTACCTTTGTTACCTCTGTTACTATAATACATACTCTCAATTTGCTTTCTAACCTCTCCCCTTACTTCCTATTGTCTAAAATTTCCCTAATTTTGAACTAACTTTTACTAACACTATTTAATCATACTCATTCACTTTCATCACTAATTTACAATCAGTTCTACCTCTCCTCACTTCTATCATCATTCTTATCCCCTATTTCTTCATTAAACAGTGAATCACATGTTTATTTTGTTAACTGTCTATCATTTCAATTTCCCTGATTGTACACTAAGTTAGTCGACACTCCAATATTAGTAATATTTCACTACCAATTACTATTAGCAAACACTTCTCATTTTCTCTAGTCACTTCCTTTATCAACTCTTGTTTCTCTGGACACTAATTCACTAATTCGCTTGTACATTCTCTCTCCGATTGTTTTGCTAGTTACTCTTACTCCTTGAACACTCACTTTATTGTTTCTATGTCTTTTGCCACACTTTTATCACTCCACCCCCCTTAAGCACCAACTTCGTAGACTGTAGTTCTGCGGTTCCTTATTTCCTTCCTTTCCCTCACCAGTAGATGGACTACCCAAATCTTCTTTACTTCCCCTCTTTGTCGGCTCCGGACGTCTTGCTTGTTTCTTCTTAACCACCTTCTTGACCTGTTTTCTATGACCTACTCTTCCCGATGGCGGGCTTATGTGAGGGCGGCAATGAACCTTCGGGTTCCTTAAAAGCCATTTGTAAGTAAGTACAAGATAACAATAATGGAGAAAAAATGCTGTACACTGTACCTAACCCCTTAAGTACAAGTTTTTGGATAGCAGTGAGTGGGAAAACTGCGATTCCTTATGGAGTGTAGGCACGTGACCAATGTTTTTCAAGATAGCTATGAGTTACTCAGTATGCATGCAGTTCTCCTTCTTCCCCTCTTGCCGCACTGAATAGGCTGAACAACTGACTCACTCGACATCACCCCTTCTCAAATTTTCGCGCCAAGCTACCTAAACATAACAGCATATCTCTTGAATGATAGTTTGTGATAATAAATTACAAATAGTGATTTCACTGGCAAAATAGAAATTCATAGAGCGTATATTCTGAAAATATATTATTATCTTCATCATAATGAATTATTTTATTTTTTAAGTGATTAAAAACATTTTAATTTGTTTTATGACGCGCAGTTCTTATCTAAATTCTGTTCTTATAATGGAATTATATGGTTGAACTACATAAATATTGTTATACTGTATTTATTCACTACAGCTGAAGTCATTCTCTTTGATCGATTGTCTACTCGTACCGATGCACTCTCTTATTAAAAATAAAGTTGCTCACTTTACAGTAAATCGTTGTAACTTTCTTGTATAATTAAACTTGATGTAGGAAAAATACATGCATTCGTGAAGAAATGGGACCCTTTCTTTCTTTTTTAACTGGAACGTATATGCGTTTGACAATTGAAAAATCTGGTGACACATTCTGTTAATACAACAATTGCAGCAGGTCTTTGTATGACTGAAAATTTAATGTTTAAAACAAAGTAGTTGCGAATTGAGCCAGCCGTGATTAAAACATATAGGGCAAACAAATGAATGTCACATCATAATGAATATTCATTGCTGTTTGTACACAAAAAGGAGTTATTAATAAATGCGAGGAGTCTAGAAAAAGAAATAATTCATTTAACAAATTCTTAACACTTAGTTACTAAAGTCTCTTATTAATTCTCTAATGCATCCTATTCTCTGTAATAAATTATTGTTCACTACAGTTTCAAACAACTCATTGACGTCACATTGATATGTAAATCGTTTAGAATATCACTTGCATTATTTCGAGATTTGACCTCACGGAATGCGGAAGTAATTATTACTAAGTTTTTATTAAACACAATAGGTACAATGAAATGGAATGGAGTTTTCGGGAGGAGGACATTATGACCCAGCACTTCAACTTTTAACTATCTAATGGCCGAATCCAGAAATGCATATAGAGTCTTAGTTGGGTGGCCGGAGGGATAAAGACGTTTGGGGAGGCCGATACATAGATGGGAAGATAATATTAAAATGGATTTGAGGGAGGTGGGATATGATGAAAGAGACTGAATCAATTTTGCACAGGATAGGGACCGATGGCGGGCTTATGTGAGGGCAGCAATGAACCTGCGTGTTCCTTAAAAACCATTTGTAAGTAAGTAAGTATTGTGCTAAACCTTAACCTAGGCGCATTTTCAAACCCACACCGTATGACTACACTAAGGTTTGCTGCATACCCAGGTTTCGAGCAGGCAACCTCCCCCCTCGTCCCTAGGCGCTCCTCTCTGTGCGTCACCAGTCGGCATTCGGGGAATGCTATGGAATGATGATGAAATGGAGAAATGGTGACGGAATGATGTAGATGTCTAGTATGGGGAAACGGGAGAATCCGAGAAAAAACCCAACTGCAACCTTCTTAGCCACTAGTGTCACTATGAATTTTTTTTTTTTTAAATCCAAGGCTTGAGCGGGACTACTGGGTGTTCAGTTCAAAGTGTGTCATGGCTCGCTGTATGCCGTCATGTGGCTAGCCGATGAGCCTAGAGAATTCAATCTTCCTACACTTCCGCAGAGTTTATAACCTATGAGGCAGAGAAGTTGCCTAGCAAGTACGGCGTTCATTCTGAAGAGTATGTACCGATACGTACGGTAACGCCGGTAGTGGCAGGAATGTGAACTGTTTGGAAATACGTACTGGGAGAGGGTTAAGACGATTACTTACGTATTTGTTGACATTAACTTCGACGGTCAACATGGACACGGAGCATTTGATTTGTGTTGTGTAATGTTACCGTACGCAACCGATGATAACAAATACCCTGCGTACGACTTGCCGGCGCAAAAACAGTTCGAAAGAGGTTATGGTAGCACACAGACCGTACAGACCGCCATCTGTTGCTACGACGTTCGAGTTATATAGTACACGTTCTCAAGTTCAGATTGAAGAACGCCTTAAATAATAAGAAACTTCTCTGACATATAAGCTGAAACTCGCTTCAAATCGGTGAGCCAACAACAGTGACGTCATGACACACTTTGAAATGAACACCCAGTAGAACCCGGACAGCTTGCGTCACAAGCTGAAGGTATGACCACTCAGTCAGCATAGGGGAAACAATGGTTACAACCTTCAGTCATTTTTGTTTGTTCTGGAGGCCTGGTTCGAGACCACGCAGAGTGAGGGTGATTGTAGAGTAGTGGAGGAATGATGATAATAATGGTGAGCAGGAACGGGAGAACTCCGAGAAAAAACCCTCGCGCCCGCTTTCACAAATTTCTTCCTGACACATACGGGGATCGAAACCGGGTCGTCACAATGAAAGATAAAAAGGCTAATCACTCAGTCACGGACGAGGTTAATGAGGAAGCAATTATGAAGTCTTCGGCTTGCTACATTTAAGTGCGGCAAGTATAAAAACAAGTGAAAAAAAAATCAAAATTTTGATTTAAATTCCAAAATCCCTACAATCCCAATCATGCTCACAAAAATAATCACGAACATCAAAAATATTCTACGCAATTACAGGAACTATATGAATCCCTGGTCAATTTTTGTCACATGTTAATTATTATTAACGAGAAGATTACACTTGTTTATTTTAATTAATTTGTTGAGGCGAAGCCTACAATCTAAATACATATCAATGTGATCGGTGTTTTACATTCGACTGAAGAATTGTCGTATTTGTATTCTAATAAAAAATACTGTTGATTAAATACGTTTTTCAATCAGTTCAACGAAAAAAGCCATAATCCCTGTCCATGTCTCAATAAGACACAATGTTAAATAATTTCATTTGCATGAATATCAGTAATACGAAAATTTCATTGCAACGACCGAAAAGCAACAATTCCATCATCAACATATGGTCGAATGAACATTTTATTTGTACATTTTTGTTTACATAACTCCACAAACGCATATGTTAGCTTAGCTAATTCAACTTGTTCGTAAAGCACTTGTTTCGTCACATAACGGATGTATAAAGCTACAGGAAACTATTGCTTTTTCCTCCATCTACTTAAAAAGATAAATGTTCCGTTAGAAAACAATATTACTACAGTCTAGTATATACAGTCATGAATAGACTTCGTTGAATTGCCACACGTAGCATGCAATCAGGTTGCCGATGTACGGTAGTATAGAAGAGGTGAGCGACCGCCCGGTCTCGTAGTATAAGCAGTTCATGTTAAGAGTTGTGACCGGTTCAAATAGAGCAGCTACGGCTAATGTATACCTATGTAAGCACTTGTTTTTGCATTACTGTGGTTGGAATAGTCAAAGCTTAACATTTGTTCAGTGCAGACAACAATTCAATCAAACATACTACAATGAAAGTGTTGCTGTTCCAAACAATTGCCCCTTGAATACCCTTACCCCCGCAGCCAGTCTTGACCCTTTGAAAAACTTGGTTGGATGCTGTTAATTATTATGCATTAGCACAGACAGTTCCGTTGTTGCAGCTATAAAATCATTGCCTCCTGAACAGCTATTGGAAGATATTCTGTTCATTGATTCTGATTTTAAAATCGTGCCCAAAAGCATCACCCTGTTAGAATCGTCTAAACTACAACTCTCAGAAGCCCTTAATATAGTGTATAAAGTATCACAAACCGTTATCCAAAATAACAATTCACTAATTTCAGAAAAAATTTAAATGTAAGTCGGGAAAGATTATTGCTAAAAATTCTGCCTATTCACAACTTCGTATTATAAATGATGTACTATTAGGTCACGACAAGATGTCTGAAGTTGGTGTACTAAAAAGTAGTGACTTTCCGTTCTTCAAATATGCACCTATTGCATCGTGTGATGTTGAACGTACATTTTCCCAATATAAAAACTGTTTGAGTGACCATCGGAGGAGGTTCACTTTGCAGTCGCTCAAAATGTACGTATCTCTTCACTGCACATATTAAAGGATGATGTGAGTATATTACATTACATTTTAAGAGTTAATATATCTCACTACAAAATAATTGTGTATTTATATGTTTAGAGATTTCCTGCTTCAATGATCATTCATTATATTTCTTGAATGCAGGATACAGGTTTTATTGTAACCGCATTGTACTGCTCAGTGTTTAAATCAGAGGCATACTCCATCCGTTGCACGTCCCCTTCTCATACAGTCTATACCGCGTGCATAGTAAACCTTACGATTCTCGTGGCAATTCCACGAAGTCTAGTCATGAACATGGATGGGCAACTCGTGCTCATAAACTGCTAAAAAATCTTGAAAGAGAGAAGGACAGACGGAGCCAGCCGCAAAAGCAGTTCAATGCCACGGTGGGCTCTGGCGACTCATGCAGGTGGTCGTGATATCTACTCCATGGTTTGAATTTCAGAATGACGCATGGTACAATAATTATAGTAATTTTAAACACACTGCACCTAAGCACACACAATAAAATTATATTATTTCCTAGCTTTTTAAATTATTTTAGTACTGGAAAACAGAAACTGAATACAAGCTTTTCAAGATACAACGAACATAACTGCAACACTTATTTATTATTACACTATTTGTTAATATTTCTTATTATATGTCTTATTTGAAACATAGAACGCGAGAATTTACAAGTGTTTATACATTGAAGAGTATTCCTCTGTTCTCAGAAAGGTAACAGTCTGTATTCGCAAACAATCACAAATTCAAGGAAGTATTTTTACATGTCACGGAAGATGAAATAAACTTACTTCTGAGCTCTTTCTGTACATTGAGAGCTACACTTCTTTCTTGTATTAAACTCTGACTCAAGCACATACAGTATATAGGAGCAGAGAGTATATTTGGAAATTCTTAGGTAGCCTTACGAACAGTTCGAATCCTGATTTCGCTGAAATCTGAGTGGCGTGCTTTTCTGTAGATTTATCAATTCAAGCTGTAAATTTTCAGGACCTTCTACCGGCTGAAAGTCAAAAGGACTTCAGAAAAATCTCGATTCCTTGTCAATTGTCACTGTTTCTTCAAACTTACCAGTGAATTCTGCTGTAAGTCTTCAAGTAGGGCCTTATATTTGATAAGAAGATTTTCTTATCACTAATCAAGATACGGTAGTTTATAGTCAAAGAAAGTGAAGTTGTCTATGTTCTACATGATACTGCCACCAAATTTCAAATTTATCCGTAAATGCTCTTAGCTATTATAGTCGATCATACGTCGTGCAATTCTGTAACTCGCACGCACTACGTGCTAACGATATTTGATATGTCTCACCTTGTTGATATCCCATTTTTACCTTTAGCTGTCTAGAGAGTATTCATTTACTAAAACCTTTTCTGTGTTTATTGGAACATAAAAGTCATGCGTAAGAAAGTGTAATATAACATAATATAAGCGTTACCTCCCTGATTAACAAAAAGAATCTTTCTCTTTCGACTCATCATTAAAGGAAAATGATCCTGGAATTATATTGTTTTTCACTTAAAACGAGCCGCCACTTATTGCAGACGCGAGCATACTTGCTTCTTGCGAAAACCGCATACAGAAACTACCTGCACTGAGGTTGAGTTCACACTTTGAGAGCACGAGTTGCCCACCCATGGTCATGAAGCTCAATACGTAGGAAATATGCATCCATAGATAGTTGCTAACCACTAGGATCGCTACTATCGCCTCATCACAGACAATGGGAAATAGTACCGACACAGTTCCTAGTTCTCTCATCACCTCAAGCTTCGTGACTGTATATACTAGACTGTGGTATTAACTCAAGTATGCACCAGATATATATAGTGTCTCGTGAGCAATTCGTCTTAGCTTTATTCTTTAAAATGTACTATATCCGTAGTTTCAGGATATTCAGGTGAAACAGAATTTCAGTGTGCAGAAATTATCCATAGGCAAAGCATATCAATGAACGCAGTAAGGAAGAGAAAATAAGATAGTTCTCTTTAAAGTCTCTCTTTCTTTATCGGTTTAACTTCCCGTTTTCTTTCTTTTTTTTTTTCGTCTTACACACCACTACGGGTGTAGGAGGGAGAATCGTTAAATCACAAACTAGACATCTCACAATTGCGGGCCTCCCTCGTCATGTGATTAGCATGGCACAGGGCCACCGCAGAAACACCACAGGGCAATCGCAAAACAACGGAGAGAAACCCACGTGAACGGAAGATACATTTCTTCCTTTGCCCATACCGATAATCGAACCTCGATTCACTTAGTCGGGAAGCGCACACACTATCCACATAGCCACAACGGCATACTCTCTTTAAAGTAAAAATAAAAAACTTCAGGATCAGTAGACAAAGACCAGATTAAATCATGTAGCAATAAAAATATTTCATCAGTACTTCTACAGTTTCAAAATTCCTTTCTATATTCCATGACTTCAACGTTTCATTGTTATGTTGTTCCTGTTCATTTTAACGAAATTGCAGCATAGAAAATGATTTCATTGTCTACAAATTCCATTGTACAAAAAACTGATACTATTCTACAAACAATTAGAAGCAGGAAAATTAAACTCTGTTGAAAATTACAGATATTACACCGGTTTGAAAAGAAAATTCATAGCACAAAAGTAAAAAAAAAAAAATTGGTTGTTCTTTAAAGAACAAGACGGCTGGTATTATTATATCAGTATTCGAAGTTAATTACAAATATCCCAACGTCTTACTGGTACAAAGTAGCATTTTTAAGCCACCGGCGTAGCTCAGTCACCTGACGCGCTTCCCTGCCCTCGGGCATGAATTCGATTCCCGCTTGGGCTCATTACCTGGTTGGATTTTTTTCACCAACCGTAAGGCAAATGTCAGGTAATCTACGACGAATCCTCTGCTTCATCTCTCCAAATATCATCTCTCTGTCATCAATCCCATCGACGCTAAGTAACCTAGAAGTTGATACAGCGTCGTTAAAAAACCAACTAAAAATATGTTTTTCTTGTTTACTGTAATTAAAAAATGTTATGACACTTCCAAAATGCAACATTCTTTCTTATGTAGAGCCTTACACACTCTCATTGATTTTTATTAAAACCTGCAAATACTGAGCATAGTCTTTAAGTTGAATTTCGATTCTGTAGTATTGATCTGTAGAAAGAGTCACAGACCCGAATTAATTAAGACTTCACAATTTTACATCTTCTGTAATAGTCTGCAGACTCTTCATTCCTGGAGCTCAACTTTCCTATTTCCGTCATCCCTGCAGACCGTGTATCAGGGCGTACAAACAAGATCCGTTTTATGTAACCCTTTTATGGATGAGACTTGCTGCCTGATGTTTTCATTGTCTTCGGCTGGCTTCCGGAAGGTCGTTTCGGGCTTCCTAATACCATCAGAAGCAAAGAGGGCATTAGGGGGCTTGGTCTCCAATCTCCACAATAAAAGGGAATGTAGGAAATAAAAGACGCCTGGAAAGGAGGCCAGCTACTGGAACAGAGAAAAAGAAATGAACGACAAAAATAAAGGCAGATGACTAAAGAGATGGAAAACGGTTGAAGAGGAATATGGAAAGAATTGAAGTGTGAAAAGGGGTGAAATTATAAAAAAGAAAGCGCCAACTGGAGAGGAAGAAAGCTACATAGTCGTCCTGAAAAATTTCTGAATGCTGCTAAAGAATCTGTCAGCGTAATAACCCCGTGAATTTATTTTAGGTCGCTTCTTCCTGTGTTTTATCTGGCATATCTAATTTTTGTCGTTAAAGCTTATAATTTTGCTTTGTTGTAATTCTATTATAATGTCTAAGACGCAACTAGTATGACATGGGCATGTTTCCGTTTACTTCATCACTTGATTGAACTGCATACAGACTATCTCGTTACGTTCTTAAATTTCTCTCTAAAAGTTTGCACTCCATTTTGCATATCGTTTAATATTCGTTTGCAAAACAAACTTCCTTCCTAATGTTTGTTTAAAATCCCTCATTAACTTGTCACGGACTTCAAAGAGAAGTTCAGTTACTAAGTCTTAAACATTAATCTTTTGAGAGATTTCTTCTTTTAGATCTACGCAGAAATGCTTCTCCAACTTTCTCTCTGATGATAAATGTAAAATACGAAAGAAAATCAACATGTCTAATTCGTAATAATATTTTGTGATCTATCCTGTCATGATACACAGACATCGTTTGAATAGTGAACTCGACATTTAATTTACATTAGCGTTCAAGTCACATAGGATAGCTGAAATGTTGACTTTGAACACCAAATGTTTATATTATCTAAGCAACATGTCGAATAATGAGTGAAGTATTGTCGTTTGTTACTTTCAGTAGTTATTTCTCCGAGTCTGAGTTTTTAATTGAGTTGCTGATTAAGAATTAACTTTAAAATAAGGACAAAAAGAAAGAAAACCGACTCATAGTTATGTAAAGCGCAAGATTAATAAAATTAGTCCTATCAAGAGATCGTCTACTACGGAAACTGAGACGGACGGAATCCGTCCTATCAGAAATACGCAAGAACGAAAAGTCTAATATGCAAATGAATGAGAATAAACGTTAAGAGTAGAGTATTGCAAGGGCTGGAAGCGACAATAGTAGTGATGATAGTACAACTCTTGCAAATAGGGATGTTCTGTCTGGTTTTATAAGTATTAGGCCTAAGTAGTTTCAGATTAATTAAGGCACTGGATGCAATAACAGTTTAACTCTGCTTAAGTCATTATTCCGGAGATGGTATTTTCATAATCTCTCTTTCTTCTTTACCGACTGTAAAAGTTGTATTTAATTTCGTTGACCCTGAACGACATGAGAATTGATTATGTGAAGTGCTGTGCTAAGACAAAATTCGTAATATAAAATATATATTACACTCATGCTTTATACATCAGGGTCTTTGGCAGTATCGTATATTTACAATACCGTTTTCCAGGAATTCAGTTTTTCGGGACATAATATACCACCAACTAAGATCATGAATGAAAATCATCCTGAAATTGAAATCAGTAAGATCATAAATGAAAATCATCCTGAAAGTGAAATCAGTCTACATGAATAAGAATATTTGACACTATAGTAGAGGAGTTTTCATCTGTAGCATAGTTTCAGAACTGTTTTTCTTCCTACATCTCCTGTATTTCTTATTATAAATTTGAAACAAATGCTATTTTGTTTGTCCATAAAAATATAAGGGCTTATCGACCAAAAATTCTTATTTGTGTTATTTTGATAAGCTAAAGAATTAATGTACTATTATTTCTTATTATTCATTCAATAAAGTTCGTGTACTTACGTTAGTGAAATAACATTCTCTACTGGTTTTAATGCCTAGGTAACTCTAATTTAAGATTTTCCAAACATGACATGCAATAACGACTTAAGTTTTCAATACCGGTACTTTATTTACAAATATTTAAAAATAGGTTGTGTTTAAATTATAACTGATAATGGATTTGAGTAATGTATGCAGTCTAAAATATTATACAAAAATATTTGTATAATTATGTACTTATAGAATTTCTACTTTGTTCTAAAACTTTGACATTGTTTTTTTAAACATAGTTTTTCAGCTTAAACTGTTATTGCACCCAGCAACGTCTCAATTAATAGTGGAATGGAATTAGTAATTCCTGACATGAGATACACCAACAACTTACGTAAAATATGGATGATTCATGTGTAAAAGATGATAATACACAGACAGTTTAAAAAAGACACGTAATATTTTCACGATTACTTTCTGCTCGTAATTTACTACAGTAGATTAAAGAATTATTAAAACCAAATTAATCGAACATCGAATGTAGGTAATGGTGATTCATGTTCATACAATTGTTTTACTTAAGTTCTTATTGTAGGAAGTCTACTGGGATTAGTCTTTGTCTGTGTGTCGTGAATAAGGGTCAGATATATGTTAAGCTATATTAAAAATAGTACAGAGTAGTCCGAAAGTTTCTCACCCTCCAATATTTTGAAATAACTAGTCAAAAATAGGAAATGTCAATTTTATTGTTACAGTGTTTTAAAGATACAACTTTTGATGATGTACTATGATTTTCAGTATTTGGTGTGACGTTCATTGTTGCTGTGGCATTCCAAAATCCATTTTCGGAAACCAAAGTCATGGTTGTTTCTTGATCAATAGATGCCCATTCTTCCTTCACTCTTTCAATGAGTTGTACTCTGTTGCGTGGTCTAGGTTGTCTGAATACGCTGTCCTGCACTCTAGGCCACAAATTCTCGATGACATTTAAGTCTGGAGAGTTTCCTGGCCAATCAGTCCAGACATAGTTGAAGTTCTTCCGAATGACGTCCACGGTTCGTTTAGCGGTATGTGCTGTTGCACCATCTTGCATCAGAATTCCAAGTGAACGACGTGAAAGTATCTAAGGTCATTCATGACTTTCTGGTACACAGGCAGAATTTTTTGTTGATCGACCACGTCTTTGAACGTCTGTAACGTCGACATCGTTTTTTCTTGCCCATTTTGTAACTGTGTTTCTGTCAACTTTCAAAGTTCGAATGATCTCCTTTATTGATATGTCGGACTCATAAAGACATTGAATTTTAGACCTTTTATGCTCTCGTTGTGAGGATGACATCTGCAACAATCGATAAATAAATCTTAGTGAACTGAATCTTGCTCTGAGTAACGATTAAACAATGCACTGTTGGATCTGAAATATGAACCGAAAGTTCCTCACCCCAGTGAAAACCTTTTGATTTAAACTAACCCTGTGTCAAAGCATTGTAATTCACAAAATTATTTCTATGTGTACTGAATACGAAACATTAAAACCTAGAGATTAAGAATTTAACATCGTTTAAAGACTGACTTACCTTTTAATGAAGGATGATGAAGAATGAGTGGAAATATGATATGTACTTCGGTATATCGTAATAATTAACTTTTAATGATGAAAAGGAGGAATGGCGTAGAGAGATAAATAAAAACGATCCGATTTCAAACACTACTTCTTCACGTTAATGCTGCTAATACAATACAACAATGCCGCAAATGAAAACTGTTCCTAGTGCTGCCTTGACGTATGTTACCAACGTTAATAATAATAGATCAGCATGAAAGCGAGCGTATTTCAAATTACTGATAAATAATTTTGATTGCAAAACATGCATTAGGGATGAGAAACTTTCGTACCACCCTGTAGAGTGCGGGCAGTTTAAAAGTCCCGAAATATTGTTCGGCCGGTCGGCGTTCCGCGCCCCATACAATCGCTGGTATTCCCCTCCAAGAAATCGCGACGCTCTTCTCGCCTGCAGTTGGTTGTGAGTGAGATTCGATAGTAGTAAGACAGTTTTGTTGTGCAGTCATTAGATTTCGTTAGAGAGTACAATAGTTTTGTGCAATGGTAAGATATTCACTGTATGGTATGTTCATCTTGCAGAGGTACAACAAGTACAAGAAGTTGTGTGGAAGAACAAGAAAAGAATTTAGACGTAAATTCTCTAGCAGCCAAGTTCCGACACGAAAAGCAATGTTAAAGTCAGTGAATAACTTTAATAAAACATGTTCTGTGCCTGACCGGGAAAGCAAGCGGAGATGTTACGTGCTTTTTTTCCCACATTTCTGGAGAGGGTCTAAGGGCTTGCAACCTAAGAATTACAGCGTCAACCTCCTTATTGTTGTTGTTGTTTAGTGAAATGTCCGAAGATAGGTCTGAACCTCATAAGTGATATCAACAAGGCACCACTTATGAGGCGACTAGACCAGGAGATGATGGGATAGGGTGACCAGTTCCTATCCCCCTTCTTTACATACATCGCAGACTAGCTACATAATACACTAGTCAGACTTCAGACGCATACAAACAATATCTTTCTTTGACACATATCGTCAAGTAAGATGTACTGCCTGATAATAGATGTACATATCAGCCAGAATCTCAATCAGAGATAACCTCCTTAATATGGTATGATTATTGAAGTCCTTAGGACCGCATTCCTGTGAGTACGTGATTCACTGATTGGTATCGTCTTATCGATTCAGCTACAGCATCCAGGTCTGACAGAGTATCCCTGTTGATATTCTTCAGCCTCCACAGATTGATGGCATTTGTTAGTAAATCATTTAGTAACTCCTACTGCATCCTACAGAGTGTATCGAAAAAAATGGGCAAAACTTCAGCTATGGATTCCTCATTATATGTGTAGAAGAAAAAATGGTTATGTCAAAATAGGTCCGAAAATGCTTAGTTTCTGAGTAGGGCTTGCAAGTAAGATCATAGTATAGTCCAGTGTATTTTTTTTTATAAAATTGTTATGATGCATTTTGTTTACATTTCCTTAGATAAACTGTTCAATATTTCGAACTCCTGCCTGAATACAGGCTGCAGCTCGTCGTCTAATTGAGATCCTAATATACTTGACCTCCACAGTCACCAGATCTCAACCAATTCCACTCCTTTATGTGGGGGCACTTAATGTCATTGGTATGTTCGACTCTTGTGGACAATGAAGGAACACTTCGTTAGCTGATTCTGCAATGTTTTCAGACAGTAAGAACTATGCCAGGAATTTTTAAGCATGTTCGGATCTCGACCAGACGACGAGTTGCGGCTTGTATTCAGGCAGGATGTGGACATTTTGAACAGATCATCTAAGGAAGTGCAAACATAATGCATCATAATAATTTTACTAAACAAACCGTACTGGAGTGTACCGTGATCATATTTGCTAGTCTTACTCAGAAACCAAGCATTTTCGGACCCATGTTGATATAACCATTATTTCTTCTATACATATGAAGAGTCCATATCTGAAGTTTTGCCTACTTTTTCCGATGCATTCTGTATATTGGCCTGAAGCTCGCATCACAGTAAATATCGTGATTCACCAATGTGCCATCTATTCGAGGAAGCTACATAGCTCTGGCAACTCCCAGGTTTGCCGTAATCCGCAGTAAATGTCCCTACGTCGCCAAGAAACCTATACGCTCCCCCAGACAGATGACGTCTGTAAGTGAATCACGACAGCACATCTGCTAGATTTCCTGGTCGACCTGAAACTATTTAAAACGACAGATGAAGTTGAAATTAATGAAAGCGAAATGAGTACGAGATTCAACGCCGAAAGTT
Source organism: Periplaneta americana (assembly GCF_040183065.1). NCBI lineage: Eukaryota > Metazoa > Arthropoda > Insecta > Blattodea > Blattidae > Periplaneta > Periplaneta americana. The sequence continues at coordinate 23,166,378 of NC_091125.1, forward strand.
ACCCAGCAATTTTGTTTCAAGTGGTTGAGGGGGCAAAACCTCGAGAAAAACCCAATCAGGTAACTTGTCTCAACCAGTTTTCACGGTTGGACACGCTAATCGTTACTTCACAGCGGTGGACACATCACGTACTTACAGAAGAAATAATTTATGAAACAGAAGTTGCCTTGGAATATAATTTTCGAAGATCTCCTTTCTGAACTTGATGTACGTCTCCAAGAAGAATATACGTCATTCATAGTGTCCTGTCTTTCACTGCAAATCCAGCATTCTCCAGTCTTTCCTGTTTTATACCTTCCTGTTAGTCTTCGCACATGATCCAAATATCTTAATGTCGTCTATTATCTGATATATTCTTCTGCCCCGAACTCTTCTCCCGTTCATCATTCCTTTCAGTGCATCCTTCAGAAGGCAGTTTCTCCTCAACAGTGACCGAACCAAATTCTTTTTCCTCTTCCTGATCAGTTTCAGCATCATTCTTTCTTCAACCTCTTCATTGCACAACATTACTGTGCTCTGTAATGAAAGCTCACTCACAACAACACAACACAACTGTCCTACTACGATGAAATCTCACTCACGACTAACTGCAGGCGGGAAGAGCGTCGCGATTTCATAGAGAGGCGTCCCAGCGATTGCACGAGGCTCGGGCTGCAGACCGGACAAGCAATGTTCCAGAATTTTTAAACTGCCCGGTCCGTAATTTTATTTCCAAGAATGACTTGTTTCATTGATATTTTAATTACTGCTAAATAGTTAAAGTTTTCGTGTCAACCAGCCAGTTATTCAGTTAGCAAAGCACTCAGTCCCGCAGAATTACAGGATCAAATAGTAATGCTGACGCGTGTCTTCATTAATTCATTAAAGAATCTAATTACGAATAAAGTTACTCGCGTAAGGTACAGTTACAGTTAGTAATGCTATCCACAGGCATAGATTGTACATGTTTATGTGTTAACTGATCTTCAATTTACACTTCAACTAAGCACTTTTCAGAGTAACTAGAAATGACCATTTATGTGTGAAGTTTCATTGAATTACTGCTCTCATTATGCAGTGTGTTGAAGCGTTTGACAAATCTGCTGGCAGGCATTTTAATGCCTACATGAACCAGTCAACACGCTCAGTGGGCAATTATTACTTCTAATGCAGTTTGTTATATAGTGAGGAATAGATAAACAATATCAATTTTTATCACTTCATTGCCTGCAGTTCATAGAAAATAAAATATCAATAGGAATTGAAGTATGTCAAGCGCCGAGTAATTCAACGTTTTATTTTTGATCCATACACCTGTGAGTAAACTAACCATTCATTCTTAGTTTTATACTGTAGAAGTTTATTTTAATTGTTCAAATAAATACTTTTTAACTATTCCATGTTCAAGTTAGAGGAAAATTAACTTTCTATATTGTTTAAGTGAAACTTCAGAGAAAAGGAGGATAATTATGTTGATTTCCTTCATATCATCACGTGAATATAGATGACGTTTATCAACTACATAATTTACGAGTAATCAGTAAAAATAAAGATTATAAATCATATACCACAAATTAAGCAAAAACAATATCATACAAATGTAACATGAGTTATATATATGTATATAGGCCTATTTGTTTTTTTATTTTATATTACATTTTAAAAATTTTATTGATATTAAAATAGAGATAGTTCTTATAATATGTAAATTTATAAAATTAAACAAGATAACAAAAGCAAATGCTTATAGATAACATAACAAAATATGAATAAAACTCATGAAAATTATTGTGTAAATAACATATATTAATGACGTATCTATCAATACCCTGTATTTTAACATATTTGACATGCCTATAATTATAATTTTGTACATAACCATAAGTTAACGTAGATAAACGAATGTAATTATAGTATAGATCAAACTATTATGACAAATGGTTATTGCCAAAACTGTATCCGAAGATGCCATACCAGGGGAAAATGTTAATATAAACATTATATTGATATTTAATATGTGAAAAATCACGTGTTAATGTAATCGAAATTGATGTCATAAGATTGAAAATAAACCTTTTATATATAAAACTCAGGTGGCTCAAATTTTGTTTCTGAGTATGTGCATTATATACACCACTCCTTCATTTCTCCCTCCACAAATATGCTACTTATCTGCGTGTATATAAAGTAAACAGAGCTTGAACTCGGTACCATTGCGTTTTATTCTGGGGTGTGTAAAGTGGTGGAATAAATTGTAGGTTTCGTTTTAATTTCCAAGAGACATGGGAACAAGACTATTTTGTTATTATGAATGAAGGTGAATTTCAGTGTCTCAACTATTAAGTTAACATTTATATAAAACGTTATAATACCAGATGTCACTTCCATCTTGTACGTAAGAAGGATTTTGGCGAACATATCAGTAAAAGTTTGAAATAGGATTGTTAAAAATTTAATTTCTTGTGCAGGTTGAAAGAGTGACTAAGTTTTCGAGAATCTACAAGAACTATTTGTTAGTGAAAAAGCCAACTCACAATTACTACTAGTTGAAAATGCAGTCCTATCAATTTCAAACACTTAGGCAAGTCATAAAGAACAATGCCCTTTTTCAAATCTCTGGTAAAATCAATAAGAAATTGTATGAATTATAACCTAATGACAAATCTCCTAACTCACGTAATTTCGCAGCTAAGATACTGACAATCTTTGAATTCACGTAAGTGTGCGAACATTTCATTCCCCCTAAAACTAACCTTATGAAAATTATTACGCGTACATGTCTAACAACCTATCATTTCGTAACTGGTTTATGTTTATGAAATAATAGACTCATTCTAATATAGACAGACTCTCACTGACCAAACAATAAAGGAGATCTAGAGGTTATCAGTGATTATAATGAGTGCTAAGCAATAGTGAACATATGAATGCCTATGTTACATATTTGACTTGATTTGAAATGTTTAATGTAATGGATGCTGCATTAGTTTTGTACATCCCTAAGCGAAAGCGAACCTAAGTACATGTGTTGTAAATACGTCAGAAATATTATGGAAGGAGTGAACTGGATCATATTTATCTCCCCCGACTTATCCCCTTGTCTGGTCTAGTAGTAGGCCTGATACTTATTAATTCATAAGATGAGATAGAAATAGTTATCAATGTACCAGAAATTCAAAATACCATGTCAGATGCCAGACTAATTAGTAATTAAATTGAACGTTAATAACAATAATAATAATAATAATAATAATAATAATAATAATAATAATACATAACTTTATAGCTATAAACTTTAAAATCTAATATTTTATATAGTGTGACTCAAGTTCTATGAATGATTATAAGCGTGCCGTGACTTAGAGCGTATTCCAAATCTCAGCGCTGAGCAATCTGATGGCATCACGATGTTCCGAATTTCAACGATGACGTCACTGATGCTCCACCTGCGTCGCACCGGTTCCATCAGCTTGTAGAGTTGGTGGCAGTCTCCATCAGCCGCCATTAGTGAATCTGTTTGGTTCTTGTATAGGGCGGGAATTAGCAGACGAATGATATCGTGCACTGTTGTGTCATGGCGGTGTGTTCTGCTGTGTTGTTTGTAATGAGCACGACGTAAAAAAATATGCTAATGGCTTATGAGCGAACATGTCAACGAACTAGTTATTACTACTGGTTCAAGAAATAAATGTTTATGCTCTCTTTTCTTTGAACGAGATGACAGTACGGAAATTTTGCAAATTCTTGCTAGCGTAGCACAGACAACAACTTGTACAGCCGCTATGATAGCCATTGAACTTTCCATCAGTTTTGTTCCTATTTCGCTGCAGCGTGACGTCATTGTTGTCCACCGGTCCGGTGAGATTCGGAATACGCTGTTAGTAAACAACGGTGATGCCAGTTCAGTTCAGGCACTGGCATCGAGCACGTCACAGACGGTAAGAAATGTATGTCAGGCGTACGTCTTTAACCCTAGAACACTATCCATGTGTAAATTTTACTCACTCCTTACGATTTACTTCTTTACTCGAGAACCCTACTTCTTACTTAACCCTTCGTCTTGCAGTGTGACTTTTACTTTATCTCTTATGTCTCTATGAGTGAAACGTATGTGTGAGTCATTTTCTTGGTTCGAGTGGCAATTTTCAGTAAATCAGTGAGTAAATTTTACTCATGCTTGGTGTTTATGGCTGTTTAATGTGAGTAAGAATTAGGCTACTCATGGTTAGTACTGTAGGGTGTTCGATGTGCATAAAAATTACTCATCGTTAATGTTGCTGGGTATTTAAAATAATAATAGTTAATTTGAGGTTGTTTTGGCGAGTGAATTACATGAGTTTCACCACTAGTTTGCAATAATATTTTCTTAATGTAATTCTTACTTTTAGAGCAGACCCGATGTCTGATGAGGAACGTATTGGACGATGCCTTTATGAAGCAGTTGAAGAAGGGCAATAGTGAGGAAGATGAATTAGAGACATTGGGTGATAACAGTGATTAAGATCTGGATTATTGCCCTACTGATGAAGAGCTCAATATGAAGATCAACAAAATCAAGAAATCCAGCGAATTGAAAGAGAGAGAGAGAGAGAGAGAGAGAGAGAATTCTCACATTCCGAGAATAAGAGGAAGAAGGATAAAAGTGCGAAATTGTCAATATTGTCAATATTGTGACAATATATATAGGTCAACAATGTCCACAGAAAGATTTATGTTCCTGATACTCTGTCTCAGGTTTGATGACTACGCAACGAGAGTGGAACGACGATCACAAAGTAAGTTACCTCCGATTAAGAAAGTTTGGAATTTGCCTGTGTACATTAACCAAACATTAAAAAAAAAGAAATAATGTTCACAGACAGTCAAACCAAAGACGCAGTAGACATATTGGATGAAATGTGCCAAAGTATGAACTGTGGGAGAAGGCGCGAATGTGGCTCCTGTGTATGCTGTGGAACATTCTGAACATAATAGCAACAAATTCTTATGTTATATATGCTCATGAATATTTCAAGAATGTAACTAACGCTACAAAAATAATTGATCTGACAAGATTGAACTTCATGCCGAAAATACACCGAGAATTGACTAATTCTTGGCGTTATGCAAAGGATTTCGTCTTCAAAATTAATTGTGTCCTTGAAATCAACAATGTACTCAGAAACACACCAGAATCCACCTCAGAAAGGGAAACGAAACTACTGCATCATGTGTACATACACCAAAAGGAGGTGCCGTAGCATACATTGTGAAATTTACAGGAAACCCATTTGTGACGAACAGAAGAAACTGTGCCCTTCTTGTCCCAGACAGGATCTTTGTTAGATTACCTTGGTTATGCATTGTAATATTTTTCTTTCTGAGTACCATGTTCAGGTTTATAGGAATAAACTTTAGATTACTTTGAATGTCTATTGTAATATTCTCCTTTCTGAATGTAATGTTCAAGTTTACATAGATAATGTGCTTCAGGAATATAATAAATGCTGTACAAATTGATGTTCGAAGATATTCACGCAATATCATGCTCAAATTTTTTATTCAGAAAAGATGAACATAAAGGTAATCATAAAATACTCTCCTTCAGATTTTAGAGGTGATTGAAAAGTATATGAATAAATTTAAATGCAAGTGTGCAGAATATCGTTAGTAATCTAGGGTTAAATATGGAACAAAAACTGCAAGTTATTCGTCGAATAGAAAATGGCGAAAACTTTATTATTCTAATATTATTGTTCCAACGCGATTTATGATGTCGTTGTCGGCTGGGATAAAATTTCCATTGAAAACCCAACACAAGCTGGAATAAATTACTTACGTATGAAATGTAAAGGGCGACTTCTGAATAAAGAAACCTTATGTAAAATCCACCAGTCATTATGCTGCAGGGACGACTCTTACCAGACCTGTTTGTAAATTACTATTTACTTTTCTTTAAGAACATAATAAAACTATAAGTTTGTTAGGAACTCTTGTAGTCTTAAAGATATTAAAGCTCATGAAAGATAGAAAACTAAATATTTGACACATGAAAATGTAATTTGTGTTTAGTATTAAAGCAAATGCGTATTTATTTGTGGTACTATCGTGATCATGTTTTTTTTTTATAGTGCGCATGCATCGCTGCGATCTCAGTGAACCGAAATAGATGGGCTCTTTCTGTGAAGAATTTTATACAGAATTTAAGTTGTACTGTAATTGATGTAAATATTTACAAAAAATTGTCGCTGCACCTCCAAAATTCGCTATGTACATTTTAACAGATTTCTTCAGGAGAAAAATAAGCATTTTTAATTCCCTTGATTTTCAAAGCTACTTTCGGTATAATTTCATATCTTATTGAAATGATTGAAACTATACCGAAAGCAGCTCTGAAAGTCGAAGGAATTACGAGGATGATTTTTAAATGCACATAACGAATTTTGGAGGCGTAACGATGAACTACTATGTCAACGAGAAATTTTCCCCTCTACATTTTTATCAATTCAAACACTGCTTACACACATGGTACAATTGTAAATTTTACGCAATATTATGTTTCATTCGTACCAATTGGCTTTCTCTCAGCAAACATTTATCGCTAAAAGTGAAATTCGACTAAAATACAGCAACAATGAAAACTAATAGAACAAACCAAAATATTTCTATGAATTTCGTTGTGAGTTTTATAAATATTGCAGGTAAAGACGGCGTTCAGAGAATAAGATATTTTGTAAGATAAAACGTCAATGGTCTGCTGTTGTGACATAAAGAGAACGTGCTCGCTTCCCTACCAAGAAGTCCATTATTCCATTCTCGGCGTAGGTAATAGAAGAGATTTTTCTTCCGTCCACGGGATTGGGTAATTGTCCCTTATGTCTTGTCCTGCGTTGTCTCAGCGGTAATCCTGTGCCGTGCTGACCATGCAACCAGGGAGGTCCACGATTTATGTTGCTCTATAAATATACACCGTTCCCTACACCGCATTGGAATGTAAGTCTATAGGAAAGGACGAGGTAAAACAGGAAAAGAAAAGAAAAAAGGAAGAACAACGTTAATGATTTCCAAGCACAGAGCCGTTAATCGTACTGAATGCACCATCGAATAATTCGGAATCGATGGACTACAAATATTTAAATATTTAAAATGTGATGAATAAGTGGAAATGAAATTGTTAATGAAAACAGAATATTAAAAACATCATTATAATATTGCTACCGGTATATCCACTGTTCATTAATTTTTAGCTACGGTACCATGCAAACTATGGAGCTATTCTGCTGATCGTATAATGGACGCGATTTGAAAATGAGACTTCGATCTCGTAAAACATAAAGGTTACAAACTATATCATGAAACTTGTCCGTTATCTTTACTGCTTATGATTCAATTTTTTATTGCATTTCGGATCAAAGTTGTCAAAATGAATTTCTTCGTGCTATATAGATTCATCGGCGTTTAAAGTTAAAAACACAGGAAATTTTTATCGCAGTTTCTTCAATTTCACGGAAATATGAAAAAAATGATCTGGTTACAACCAACTAAACGGCTAGGGGGAGGGGGATCTTCGTGCTAACCACACGATACCTTCGTTCTGGTCGGATGATCGTTCAAGTCTGCGAAGGCATGTGAACGTGAGGCCAGTCGACTGGTTGGCCCAGGCCCTTGATGGGTAATTGCGCCCTAGATTTTTGGATTTTAAAAAAATATATAATGTAAGTTGCAGAACTGTTAAAAGTGATCCAGGTATTGTTTAAAGTTTAGGTTAATTTTCTGTCAAATGTTCTGAGATTTGTGGCGTACCGTGGGAAGATCTTTATGAACACTTCAATATCCCCTGCCCATGGTAGTGGTGTGATTATCGTTTGGAGAGAGATACACGGTTTGAGACCAATAACCGGCACGTTTCATCTTGCTTCAGCTCTCATCTAGACCCAAGGGTTGCGGGTTCAACCCGGCTGGGATCGATGTATTTTTCAGAATGCAAAGATCCGGAGCGCAAGTCCTCAAGGAGGAACTTTAAGCTGTGTGTCCCGTATCGGAGTTTTCCGGCACGTTAAAGACCTCCAAGCCTAAATTAAAGCCCCTGGACCAAATTTCTCCTCTCTCGCGTCCTAGAAACAGTTCAGTTGCATACTAGGTGGCGTTTGAGGCGATGAGCTTACCATTTGTCCCTGTCAGAAAATAAGTGTAACTAAATTCCTTGCAGGTTGGTACCGGCGATGAGTTACACACATACATACATACATACATACATACACATCTACACACGCACACATACACATATACACATGCGGCACACACGCTCACACGCACACGCTGACTCACACGCACACGCACGAAGACAGAGTTTAATTCACCTGATCGAAACTATTCTTTCGCGGACATTCAGCCATGCCATCACTTCATATTCATTATATAATACATTAATTAATTTAGGAGAATATTTAGTCTTACACCAAGTGAGATGAGGCGGACCGGTTATTCGTGCTAGCTCTGTATTTTAGTTGCAAATCAAGTGCAAGAATATTTTAATGAAAATATACTGTATGTTATGAGTTGTTAACAAGATACTGTTTTTATTTTCAGTCTACTATGAAAACAGGAAGTGATGAATTTGAATGAAGCCTCAATTTCAAATATTAAAACCTTTGAGTCATATGAGCTTCTATTAAATCTATGTTTGACTGTACTTATATAGATAGAAATACTGTACCGAAATACAATATTTGTGCATACAGAAACACACATTCAAGTAGGAAAATTATGTGTTTTATATTATTGCATTTAAATAACATGAACATATATAATTTTATATCAAAAGATATAATATAGCTGTAGAGTTTTGCTAAAAAGACAAACTACGGTATTAATTTGAATTTGAATCAGAACTCATTAGCATCGTTTCACTATATATGGAAATCAGTTTGTTGAAAACAGTTTCATGAACATACGTGCATTGTAATGACAATTTATTTTTGTATCATTCAAAATATTTTATGTGAAATAATTGTTAACCCCATATTCAAATAAACTGAGTGGTAGAGGGAGATATTACTCTGCTGTCATATGAATCGGGTTTCCATCAATCAAAAACTGGTTGGAATAATTTTCTGCTTTGTAGACTATGTAAATAATGCAGGGAAACAATAGGTTCAAATGCATTTAAATATTTAAAAGCTCATTTGATTATAATATTCTGACAAGGAGTTTCAAACTCTTACTGATCCCTGATCAGATTTTTCTGCTTTATTGAAGTTTTATTGTTATTATCATCATAGTAGTTGTCACCATCGTCATTATAACGATGAACTAATTACGGGTAAGCACTAAATCATCTTTCTCAAAACAAAGGTACTTTTGATATCTTTATATAGCTTTCCCAGAAGATCTTATGCCACGAAGTCGGTATTCGACTGTTAGTTACAGAATTATGTACAATGTTTTATATTTCGCGGTTGTTTTTAATTTTCTTGATTAGAATTTTCGCTTTTCGTTTTCCTTTTTATAAAATAATTTATTTGCTTGCTTGTCCCATTTTAAGTGGCGGCCGATGGGTCAGTTGGTAGAGTACCAAGCTGATGAATTAAAGGCCCCGTGTTCACTTCCGGTTGACTGCTGGATTTTTGTCATGGCCAAATTTCCAGAATAGTAACGAGGTGCACTCAGACTCCAGTCACATTAAGTATTGGATCTTATTCATGGATAAAAATGCAATCGAACCGCCATGCTATCACACCATTCCATTCAAGGATTGAGGTCATGAAAATAAGAACCCTATCTCCATGCTCCTCATGCGACTGACTTTCAGGCGTTCAAGAGGAAACCTTTTCTATTTCCCGACACCTAATGATTTGATTGTGATTTTGAAAGGAGGTCTATTTCAAGCCCCGCTATAGACCTTGAATGGTAATTTGAATGAACGATTAATCATAATACAGATGAACCGTTGTAATACTAATGGCATTCCAAAATACCCATATTGAAATTTCATTTGTTTCTTCAAATCCATCATAATGTGTATACATCAGTAATATGTGGAACTGTATCAGTATCAAGTTTGACATGAAACTAAGTCTTTCCCCTCACTAGTTACGGGAGGGTGGTAACTTGGGAATTGACTGCCACATAACCCCCTTGTTATTTTGTAATCCTTGCCTTCCCCTTGTTATCCTTGTATTTCCCTTCTTCACCCTATATATCTCTCCTTCCCTTTGTATTTAAATTATTCTCCCTGTATTTACCTTCTTTCCTTTTATTCCTCTTAATATTTCATTTCCGTTCTTCTCCTTATATCCCTTTGTCATCCTTGTATTCCCCTTGACATCCTTGTATTCCCTATATTCTCCTTGCATTCCCCATGTTATCCTTGTATTCCCCTTCAAATCCTTGTATTCCCTACATTCTCTTTCCATTCCCCATGTTATCCTTGTATTCCCCTTGACATCCTTGTATTCCCTATATTCTCCTTGCATTTCCCATGTTATCCTTGTATTCCCCTTGTTATCCTTGTATTGTCCTTTTTATTATTGTATTCTCCTTGTTATTCTTGTATTTTCCTTGTTATCCTTGTATCCCCTTTGTTATCTTTGTACTCATTCTTGTATTGCCCTTGTTATCCTAATATTCCCCTTGTTATCCTTGTATTCCACTTGTTATTCTTGTATATCCCCTTGTTATCCTTGTATTCCTCTTGTTATACTATTATGCTCTTGTTGTTCTTGTATGCATCTTGTTATTCTTATTATCGTTGTATTCCTCTTGTTATCCTTGTATTCCTCCTGTTAATTTTGTATTTCCTTTAATTCTTGTATCCCATTTCTTATCATTGCATTGCCCTTGTTATCCTTGTATTTCTATTGTTATCCTTGTATTCCTCTTGTTATCCTTTTATCCCCTTGTTATCCTTGTATTCCCCTTGTTATTCTTGTATTCTTCTTAATATCCTTGTATTCCCTTTGTTATTCTTGTATTCCCCTTGTAATCCTTGTATTCCCCTTGTTATCCTTGTATTCCTCTTGTTATCCTTGTATTCCCCTTATTATTCTTGTATTCCTCTTGTTATCCTTTTATCCCCTTGTTATCCTTGTATTCCCCTTGTTATTCTTGTATTCTTCTTAATATCCTTGTATTCCCTTTGTTATTCTTGTATTCCCCTTGTAATCCTTGTATTCCCCTTGTTATCCTTGTATTCCTCTTGTTATCTTTGTATTCCCCTTATTATTCTTGTATTCCTCTTGTTATCCTTTTATCCCCTTATTATCCTTGTATTCCCCTTGTCATTCTTGTATTCTTCTTAATATCTTTGTATTCCCTTTGTTATTCTTGTATTCCCCTTGTTATCCTTGTATTCCCCTTGTTATCCTTGTATTCCTTTTGTTATCCTTGTATTCCCCTTGTTATCCTTTTATGCCCTTGTTGTTCCTGTATGCCTCTTGTTATCCTTGTATGCCACTTTCTATCCTTACATGCCCCTTGTTATCCTTATATGCCCCTTCTTCTCTTTGTATACTTCTTGTTGTCCTTGTATTCCCCTTATTATCCTTGTCTCACACTCTGTTTGCCAACACTCTCTTTTCTACGTAAAGATAAGTAGCATAGTAAATCTTAGCACATGTCAATTTCTCAGTAGCGATTTCGGACTATGTTAAATCTCCTTCGACCAAATAATTGGAGAGGTAGTCCGAAATTCATAAATTGTAGAGAGACTGTTCCTCAGAAGATTATCAATTACTTGTAAATAATGTTTTTACTTTTATTGAAAGTACTCACGCGTAACAAGGTTTTTCAAAAGTCACAGTAGCATTAAAATCGTATGCACATATATTTGTAGGGGAGAGTCGGGTAGTATCGGACATCGGGTAGTATCGGACAGTGCGTTTCTTTCATCTACCACCATATGGTAGTACCTAAATGACATGGTTACGTTTCTCTATGCGACATCACAGAAACGTAACCATGTCAAACAGGTACTATCATCGTATGGTAGATGAAAGAAACTCACTGTCCGGTATTACCCGATGTCCGATACTACACGACTCTCCCCTATATTGTAATATACTAAACAATATGCAGGATGCGATATGTAGGCCTATCTTACTGAATATATTTTTTCTGTGAATTTATTGAAAATTAACTACATTTACTGAAACTATACAATTTTTACATAAAATAAAATATCTCACTTTTGCGTGCAACGTATTAAACGAAAGTTCATTCTCTTATATGAATAACTGCAAATAGCCTACTCTATTTCCTTCGAACAGTAGTTCAAGGAAATCAACTCTAAATGACAATGTAATTCACAATATAGAAAAAGAACTGAATTGTTGCGAAACGCGTAAATCGTAAAATTATTAGAAAGTATGTATGTGTCATTTTAGCTATCGAGTCTCAGATGTAGGCCCAATTATATAAGCTTATGATTTGTTGTGCTTGCCCTCATATTTCATATTTTCAGCCAGAGGCCTCTATTAGACATAGTTAAGAGATATCTGTAAGCTCAATCAAGGGATTGGCCCGCAATACTCAACACGCGCCTGAATTTCAACCTACAGTAGCTAGACTATTAATACTTAGGTGCTTTAGAATTTCAACCTAATAGACTGTTAATATTTAAAGCGTGTTAAAATTTCAACCTACAGTAGCTAGACCGTTAATACTTATGACGCATTAGAATTTCAACCTGTAGTAGCTAGACTGTTAATATTTAAGGCGTGTTAAAATTTCAACCTACAGTAGCTAGACCGTTAATACTTATGACGCATTAGAATTTCAACCTGTAGTAGCTAGACTGTTAATATTTAAGGCGTGTCAAAATTTCAACCTACAGTAGCTAGACTGTTAATACTTAAGACGCATTAGAATTTCAACCTGTAGTAGTTAGACTGTTAATATTTAAGGCGTGTTAAAATTTCAACCTACAGTAGCTAGGTCATTAATACTTAAGACGCATTAGAATTTCAACCTGTAGTAGCTTAACTGTTAAAATTTAAGGCGTGTTGAAATTTCAACCTACAGTAGCTAAGTTATTAATACTTAAGACGCATTATAATGTCAACCTGTAGTAGCTAGACTGTTAATATTTAAGGCGTGTTAAAATTTCAACCTACAGCAGCTAGACCGTTAATACTAATTTCAACCTGTAGTAGCTAGACTATTAATACTAAAGACGCGTTAGAATTTCAACTTATAGTACCTAGACTATTAATATTTAAGGCGCGTTAGAATTTCAACGTACAGTAGCGAGACTGTTAATACTTAAGACGCGTTAGAAATTCAATCTGCAGTAGCTAGACTGTTAATACTTGAGATGCGTCAGAATTTCAACCTGCAGTAGCTGAACTGTTAATACTTGAGATGCGCCATAATTTCAACCTGCAGTAGCTGGACTGTTAATACTTGAGATGCGCCACAATTTCAACCTGCAGTAGCTGGACTGTTAATACTTGAGATGCGTCACAATTTCAACCTGCAGTAGCTGGACTGTTAATACTTGAGATGCGTCACAATTTCAACCTGCAGTAGCTAGACTGTTAATACTTGAGATGCGTCAGAATTTCAACCTGCAGTAGCTGGACTGTTAATACTTGAGATGCGTCAGAATTTCAACCTGCAGTAGCTGGACTGTTAATACTTGAGATGCGTCACAATTTCAACCTGCAGTAGCTAGACTGAGTTGAATTCCGGTACATTAGTAATTTGGCTCTCAGTTAATTGAACGAAAAAGTAACGGAATTAAATGACAAACTATATAATGTAATATTTTAGAAATTATATAATTCTTACAATAAAGTAATAAAATGTCACCCCCTGTAGCTATACACGGTAATGAAGTCACGCTACTTAATATAGCGCTAGAATCGCAGTCTCGGAATCGAATTCTTTATGTGTCATGCACGACAGATCTTTGTCATTATTATATTATTATGTTGCAGATGTGAGGACCTAGAGTCCTGGTGTCGTATTGATTAGACGTCATAGAAATTCGACATAGTGTATTTCGGGTAAAGATTGGTAATGTTGTGATACGAGTAATATTGTGATAGTTCGTTTTGAGAATGTATTACGGCTTTGTGCAGCAACTTGTCCACGAACATTCTCTTAATACGTTGACTCAAAAAGCGATCTTCCTCTCACTCAGTAAAATTGTAATAAATTTTCAAAAAGAACTATCACAAAATTACTCATATCACAATATTACAAACTTTACCCTATATCAAAGAGAGTCCCGAAATGGCAGAGCTCCACCGTAAATAGACACATAAAAATACCTGTCCATAGGTACTACTAACTATAACACTCCGAAACGAAACCTTGAATAAAAGATGATCGAAAAATTGAGTAGCTTCCGGCCTTCAATGGATAGTGCTGACTCAGCCGTCGCAGGTACCAAACTGTACGATCTTACTTCACATGTAGCAATTCACGGAAGATGGCAACTCGACTCTCCTAGTATGCAATATTTTTTTATAATGATATAAACAATTTTGAAATTCAAATTTATTTATTTAATATATTAAGTCATCACTTCATTAGTCATTCCAGACCGAAAGAGCAGAAGCTCGCGCTGAGATGCAGTTCAGTTTAGTTACATCTATGTAGAAAATATTTTACATAATTGAAGATTGTTCATTCAGCGCAATAGCATTAATATAGTGTAAAATACATATACGTAGCATATAACAATCCATACTCAATAACAGAAACTCTAAAAGATATCTTACGTGTATTAAACTTCAAACTCAGTTAGATGAAGAAGAAAAAAAAAAACAAAGATTAATTTATTAATATAATATGTTTCAGGTCACGTGTACTTAGCTTAGGATTAACTCTAATAAAATTAATGTTACAACTTATAAGTTATATTCTGGATCTAAAATTTCTGTTGTGTTTTAATCCAGCAGTTGTGTGATATTTTGGTGCATTTAGACAGAAATTCTAATATTGCCTTGTAGGTACAGTAATCGTGAGGATCAATGTTAAATGTATTTCAATTTTTGTGGAAGTAAGTCAACAATATTTGTTTATACAGAGTGTTTCCAGGCTGGTGTTACAAACTTTCCGGGATGATGGCGAAGGGCACATGTATCAATTTGAGATAAGGAACCGTGGTCCGGAAATGACTGAGTCGAAAGTTATAAGCAAAAATAGTTGTATGGAAATGGAACTGTAATTTCGCACCACGTGCCCTCCTTCCCTTAACCTTTGGAACAGTCGTGGAAAGATGTTATTGGCCGGATGTCTCCTACGTGGGTACTTACCCCGATACAATCTGTGAGCTTGTCTACTGTTCCCATTGGCTCATCCGTATTCGAAAATCAGGTCTGCATATTCCGCTCTCGTGTACTCCTCCGTTTCACTAGGACTGATCGACTGCAACTTGTACACATACACTGCTGTCTACAGACGTGCATATCAGGACCGACCATGTCCGTTACACATTACGCCATCTGCATTGCTTTAGTGTAGTTTCCTGTCCCCAACCCTCAGACAGCGCACTGAATAGAATACTGTAAGTAGTCAACGTAAACAACGTTTACGTGTGAGATGTACAGATAAATACACATAAATAAGGTATACAGAGGAATAAAATTATTTCATTTCCACACGACTATTTTTGCTTGTAACTTTCGACTCGGTCATTTCCGGACCAGGGTTCCTTATCTCAAATTGATACATGTGCCCTTCCCCATCATCCTTGAAAGTTTGTAACACTAGCCCGGAAACAGCCTGTATGTTTGTTCTAGAGTTAATAGAGAAAGTTGCAGAAAAAAATATTTTTGTTAGGTAATCATCATCATCATCATCATCATCATCATCATCATCATCATCATCACCATCATAAACATCATCGGTTTAGGCCTTAAGACCCGTTTCGACTGGTTCTTTCCAAAGTTTCCTTGGTCTTCCAATTCTTCTTTTTCCTTTTGCTCTGTAATTGTATATTCGTCTAGATAGCCTGTGTTTTTCTATATGTAGTTTTCTCTGTAGTCTCTAATTGTTTCAGTTATATTTTGGATATTAAGTTCTTTCCTTTTGTCTTCATTGCGTTTAAGTTCTAGTATGTTATATCCTTCCAGAGATCGTAATAATTTGATTTCTGTAGCTGTTGAGATGTGGGAGTCCTGGTTTCTTATATATATATATGTTAGAATGGCAAAGAATTTATAAAATTTTATTACTGTGTCCCCTCTTACTTTTCTTATTAAATTTTTCTTATTTTACCTACAAGTTGTGTAAATTACATTCGATGTCATTTGCTTCCCTATAAAATATAATGCAGCCAATATAGTTCAACTTATTATTTGTTATATTCTTTTATTTTCTAACATAATTTTGATTCTTAGAGGATCACCTTCTTTAAATTAAAGTACTTCAGGTTTCTTAATCCAGATTTTTAAATTATATTTTTCTGAAACTTGGTGTAGTAAATGAACAGCCTTTTAAAATTTATCCTCTGAATCAGAGAAGATCACTTGGTCGTCAGCAAATAAGAGCGTATTTAATATTGTTACATTTATATAATAATTATATGCTGTCATTCTTTGTTGGCTTTGTCAATCTATAAATTAAATAAAAGTGGTGATAAAGGATATGATTGCCTTACACCTTGATACAGGGACATCATTTTATTTTTACTAACATTTTTAATATTAACCTGTCTATACCTTTAGAGAACCGGAAACACCGCTTGCTCCCCCCTCCAAGACTGGAGTTCGATGATACTGGCGTAAAACACAAATCACTCTACTAGGTATAGGAAGGAAGAAAAGTAGTTCATCCATTTACGTAAACTAGGAAATATCGCGATTTTGAGTTTGATAATTTTCATTAGGTTTTTCTTTAATCAAAGTACAGTACTGTATTAAGAATAAGTGTTTTTACTCACGAACTGCGTTATCCATGCGAACGTATTCATTATGCAGTGTATATTATACAGTCTACAGCACATTAGCGTACAATATAGAGAAAGAAGTTAAATTGAAAAATAATCATAATATGAATATTTAAACACAATTTTGAAAATGGTGGCCGTTCACTTCGATACAGGCTTCAGTTCTTTTGTGCATATTATCGCACTATAGACTATTGCATCTAATTCCAATTGCCAGTTTCGTCCTTCGTACTAGTAACTCATGTTGAAATAATTCTATATCTACTCTACGTACTGTTAATTCAATCTTCACTTCTGCCCGACCCGAAAATATAAAATTACTCAGACATGCTATCTACTGTCCGTCCAAGTGGTTATGCCGCAGGATTGTAGAAAGGGAGGAAATCACGTGACAGTTAATTACTTAACGAGGCCCTTTTATTTAAGTTAAATTAAACAGCTGTATAATATTACGTAAACGCCCAATTCCTAAGAGAAATTAATGTTTTCAGAAAAGAGCTAAGACAGCCCAGCTTTTACAGAGGGGCGAGCAGAAGCAGGTGGGGGAAATCGGGATGCGACGTAGGCAAACGGACAGTACCTGTGCGAAAATATGATTCAATATTGAAAGCTCTTTCGTCACTGGAAAACGCGAACATATTTCTGGAACGTACTATACTCAGTAACACAGTACTGCTTACTATCTGCTGTCTTGCCTCTGTGTGGAGTTGGAACTTCATTAGTAGAAGGGGTGGGAGTGAAGTACATTCAAAAACTCAGGTACAATAAAAATTGAAGTAAAAATAAAATGATGTCCCTGTACATTTCCATAGTTTCTTCGCTGTTGACGTTCACTTTAATTTTTGTGTTTACATAAAGGCTCTAAATAGCCCTAATTAAATGGTGTGGAATTCCTTCACTTACTGAAATATCTCATAATTTTCAACGACCTAAATTTTAACAATGGAATAATTTGTGGAGAAAAGTTAAATAATAGTGTGTAAAGTTAGCCATTCCTCCTCGATTTAATATACCACACCCGACTAGACATTGAAACTGAGCTAAGTACTACACGCAAGGCATAAAAATAAGCAAATAAGAGCATAGAGTGGAACATTTATGAATTGTTTTATGCAGTCTGTTATACATGAAGGAGATGTTTTGTTCGATGAAAGTGTTCACACTTTTACAGCTATGGAGAGACAAGTTATATATTTGTGTAAATATGTGCGCGCAGTTTGAGAGGAGGTTTCGACATAAGACCATTAACAGTTTCCATGTTAGAATAAGTATGGTCAAGTAACCTAACATCTTCAATAGATGGTTAGACGATGTGTTACGCTCTTCCCCTCCTCTCCATCTTCCTCACTCCTAGCCCTACGAACACATCTGAAGCCTGTAATTGATACATTGTAAGGGATCGGTCAGTCAACGGTATTCTGTTTAAAGTCCTTACTCTCAGACGGAACTTGAAAGCCGATACTGTGAATATAGTCAATGGGTAATTCAGACGTTTGTATTCGATCCCAGCATCTCGCAGTAACAGAGACCGCTGTACAATTTGATGCATAAGTTTCGTCCTCAAGCAAATCTGGCTCCAATATTGACAGTCTAGCCTAGCTCAAAACTAAATGCATCGTGTGATAAGTGAATACTTATAAAATAGATATTTTGGATCTAACTATTAATAGACCGCTTTATAACCGAGAATAAGAATTTCTCCAAATAATTCAACTATAACACCCACATAATTTAGAACCTTCAGTTATTAAAGTTGACATTTTATCCATAATACGGGCGATACTTACATTATAGAAACCGAATAACTTATCTATAACAGTGAACTAATTATTCCTTTCCTTTCACTAGAAAATATCATAGTCGTTGAGGCCCACTACATTGCTGAAATTACCTTTTCATCGAGAGTACATATCAACAGTGTCGGGTCTATTTCATTGGTAGACAAATTTTCTGAACAGAAAAAATAAACCAACGCCTATTTTAACACCATCAGTGTTAATTTTCTTGGTCGAGGAATACCCTGTTTTTAAAACATAAAGTAGTGTTAATTTAAAGTAGAAAATGTTGGAACTGAAATTATTATTATTATTATTATTATTATTATTATTATTATTATTATTATTATTATTATTATTATTATTATTATTATTATAGTACACCGCTGTGTAATAACGGCTAATATGTCTGACCGCAAAACGAGCGAACCCGAGTTCAAATTCTGGTTAGGAAATGTTACGTGCTTGAGGTTTTTTCCCAGGTTTTCCCTCAACCCAAAAGAACTAATGCTGGGTAAATTTCGACGTTACACGCTGGACTCATTTCTCAGCGTTATCATCTTTTTTCACTCATACGCCAGATAACCGTCGCACTTTATAAAGCATCGTACAATACTTACTTACTTACAAATGGCTTTTAAGGAACCCGCAGGTTCATTGCCGCCCTCACATAAGCCCGCCATTGGTCCCTTCCTGTGCAAGATTAATCCAGTCTCTATCATCATATCCCACCTCCATTAAATCCATTTTAATATTATCCTCCCATCTAAGTCTCGGCCTCCCCAAAGATCTTTTTCCCTCCGGTCTCCCAACTAACACTCTATATGCATTTCTGGATTCGCCCATACGCGCTACATGTCCTGCCCATCTCAAACGTCTGGATTTAATGTTCCTAATTATGTCAGGTGAAGAATACATTGCGTGCAGTTCTGCGTTGTGTAACTTTCTCCATTCTCCTGTAACTTCATCCCTCTTAACCCCGGATATTTTCCTAAGAACCTTATTCTGATACACTCTTAACCTCTGTTCTTCTCTCAAAGTGAAAGTTCAAGTTTCACAGCCATACAGAACAACGGGCAAAATAACTGTTTTATAAATTCTAACTTCCAGATCTTTTGACAGCAGACTAGATGACAAAAGTTTCTCAACCGAATAATAACAGGCATTTCTCATATTTATTCTGTGTTTAATTTCCTCCCGAATGTCATTTATATTTGTTAGTGTTACTCCAAGACATTTGAATTTTTCAACCTCTTCGAAGGATAAATCTCCAATTTTTATGTTTCCATTTCGTACAATATTCTGATCACGAGACATAATCATTTGCTTTGTCTTTTTGGGATTTACTTCCAAACCTATCGCTTTACTCGCTTCAAGTAAAAGTCCCGTGTTTTCCCTAATCGTTTGTTAATTTTCTTCTAATATATTCACGTCATCCGCACAGACAAGAAGCTGATATAACCCGTTCAATTCCAAACCATCTGTGTAATCCTGAACTTTCCTAATGGCATATTCTAGAGCGAAGTTAAAAAGTAAAGGTGAGTGCATCTCCTTGCTTTAGCCTGCTGTGAATAATCAAAAAAAATATGTATTATGGAGGATAGCCTGTTCTTCATAGCTCATTTCATTCCTTTCATTAGACACACTTAGATCTTACTGTAAATTATATTTATTTATCCTAATTCCATTCCCTTAATTTCTGCATAGACGTTACACGCAATCATAGCGATTTCCTCAAATGCTTTTCTTAAATCGGTTATTTAACTACACTGTACGAACTACGCCGTTATCTGTCGTCGATGTAATAATTGGTGAGAACCAGATGGTATTCTGGCGAGATGAATCGGAGGATTCGCCAGGACAATCACTTTACAGTTGGAGGAAACATTAAAAAGAAGCCGACTTTGTAATCAGCCCAAGCGGTATTCGAACTCACGCCGCCGGAGAGCAGCTTCGAGAGACGAGTTTCAGCAGGTGCTGGTAAACCTCGCTTGTGGCTCTAGTGCTATAATCTTTTCGCTGTAAGAAAAATCCTAATGTAAACAATAGCACGTGACTGAAATGAGGCTTCATTGGCCACTGTTTGGTGCCATAGATTCTCAGTACGTGTTCCCGACTACTGTTGTACATTCTGTTTCATGTTAAACATTTCCCGTTACTCGTCAAGTAGGCCGAACCTCACTACTATGCATTCGTTTGCTTAGGAAATATTTACTATAAAATTACTGCAATTAAATTATTTTAAGTCTTATTCTTCACAATGAGCAGTTTAGGGTACAGAAACCATACTTCAGTACCACGTGCTTACGTGAACAACTACGAGCTCAAGTGGCACCAGTTTGTTACAAGAACAGACTACCTCGGTATTACTGTTGGTATTCATCCGCGTTCATAGTACATAATAAAATATAAAAGTAGCTTTTCTTTTATACAGCGTTTTACATATGAGTGACGTTAAATGTTTCATCGTATTTAAAACTAGAATTCAATTTTTTATTTTCAAATAATACAAGATGGTGGTTTCCAAATACGAACTATATTTTCCTGCGTCATATGAGTGTTTCGACTGGGAGCCAATCACGGGTATGGCAGCAACGTGCTTATGTTTACATTAGGATTTTTCTTACAGCGAAAACAGTAAGTATATCTTTGCGGTGCAACTCGTCTACCCGTAGATTAAATGAGCAGAAAATCCAGCAACCTACTCAATATTTGTCCCAATTGCGAGTGACTACCCTCACTCCGGTTTAAAGCCGCCGAGCCCTACAGCTATTGATTCATCCCCGTGACCATATCAGTTCAGTTCTTCAGCCCTTTAATGTTTGCCATTTGACAAAAATATAGGACTTACGGAAGCTACAAGAGCTATTAGCCGCTGGCGTACCTCTGGCTGTTCCGTCTTTGCGTCCTAATGTGGAGCTGCTATTGAGCGTGAGTTCAAATCCCTCTTCGGTTGATAAGCCAACATGCTTGGGATTTTTCCCAGGGTTTCCCCAGCGGTAAAATGAATATTAGGTAATACCATTGTGAATTCTTGGATTCATCTCGCCAACTGTCATTTCTCAAACACTAATTTCATCGACACTTAATCACCTGGTAGTGGATAACCGACAATAAAAGATTATGTTTTGGGTGAACTAGCACAATCTGTTCTATTACCTGTGTAATTCCGACAGTTTATATGGTTTACATTCTACAGGGATATCATTTTATTTTTACTGACATTTCTAATATTAACCTGGCTATACTTTTGGATTAACGGTTGGAGAACCGGAAACACCGTTTGCTAGCCCCTTCCAAGACTGGAGTTCGATGATACTGGAGTAAAATACAAACAAATCACTTTACTAGGTATAGGAGGGAAGACAATTAGTTCATCTTTTACGTAAATTAGGAAATATCGCGATTTTGAGTTTGATAATTTTCATTAGGTTTTTGTTTAATCAAAATAGAGTACTGTATTATCAATAAGTGTCTTTACTCACGAACTGAGCTATCCATACGGACGTATTCATTATGCAGTGTAGGCCTATATTATACAGTGTACAGCACATTAGCGTACAATATAGAGACTGAAGTTAAATTGCAAAATAATCATAATATGGACATTTAAACACATTTTTTAAAATGGTGGCCGTTCATTTCGATACAGACTTCAGTTCTTTTCTGCATATTATCGCACTATAGACTATTATACCTAATTCCAATTACCAGTTTTGTTCTTCGTAGGAGTAACTCATGTTGAAATAATTCTATACCTACTCTATGAAAGAGTGCCTTACGTACTGTAAATTCAATCTTCATTTCTGCCCGATCAGAAAAGATAAAATTACTCAGACATGCTATCTACTGTCCGTCCATGTGGTTTTGCCGCAGGGTCGTAGAAAGGGGGAAAATCACGTGATAGTTAATTACTTAACGAGGCTCTTTTATTTAAGTTATTTTAAACAGTTGTATAATATTAGGTAAACGTCCAATTCTTAACAGGAATTAATGTTTTCAGAAAAGAGCTAAGACGGTCCAGTCACTAGCCTTTACAGAGGGGCGAGGAGAAGCGGGTGGAGGAAACTGGGTTGCGACGTAAGCAACCGGACGACAGTACCTGTGCGAAAATATGATTCAGTAATGAAAGCTCTTTCGTCACTGGAAAACGCGAACATATTTCTGGAACATACTATACTCTTTCTATTATCTAACATTATTTGAAATATATTAACATTCTATGTATTTTAGCTTAATTCTGCTACATAGTTTGTATTTCAGTGTTTAATTAATAGTTCATAGTATTTTGTTGTTTAATTCGGAAATAACTCTTGTATACATGTAGCTCTTATCTAAATCAAATTGTTGAATTCTTTGTAAGTTGATACATATGTATGTATACTTTTTGCTGGTTGAGGGGAAGAGATGGCCTTACGGCCTAAACTATGCCAGCTAAAATAAATTATTATTATTATTATTATTATTATTATTGTTATTATTATTATACTCACTAACTCAGTACTATTTACTATGACCGTAAGGCGACTTTGACTGCATACGGAGGACGGTTAGAGGTTTATTGGTAGAGGGGATGGTACTGAAATACATTCAAAAACTTAGGTACAATATGAATTGAATAAAAATAAAATGATGTCCCTGTATATATTGTTCATTGTTGTAGTTACAATTATTGACATTATTATTAATAGTATTATTATTAACTTTCCCTACAATAAGTGCAGGAGTTTGAATTTGTCAGCTTGTCTTCTTCCACCGTCACGCGTCACATCCAAGTCCTTGTCGAGGACGTTCAGTTACAATTAGTAAATTTTTTTTTTAAGTTTTTCATTTGTTATTGTTTGGCAGTAGATGAAAGCACTGATAATAGGTTTGTTCGTACAGCAGTTCCAAACTGTTTTGAATAGTCACGAGCATGCGCACATGGATTTCACTTTTCGCACAGCACGAACTTCAAACTCAGACTGTTTTTGACTAATAGTCATGCGTTCTTTTAGCATATCAAACTGTCACAAATCGATTCCTGACAGTCAGAATTGATTTACGAATAAAGTGCAAACCAATCTCTAATAATAGATGACGCATGCACATTAAGATAGATTTGCCATTGTTTTCTGCATGTTATTTACAATATAATCTATATGAGTATGCCCTAAATATATAATCAATTGTATTCTAATCCTGTTGTCTTCGTATAATTGTCATTTTTCAGGAAGATAATACTATATATAAGGGTGCGTACTATTCTAAAGTTTTTCTGCGTAAGTTATAAGCGTACTATTGTTTTTCTTTCAATAGTTCTAACATTCAATTCTCTCGATACGTCATATCAAGCTATTTTTATTTTATTTATAAAATATATAGCATAGACGAAATTAATGTTTTTATTTTAGTCCACTTTTAAAACAAAATTCACAGCTTGTGATTATGAAGAGTATGCTCTTGATGAAGATTAACGCTATATTTCAGAATACCGCGTAAGTACTCGTACTTAAGTACAATGACTGTGTCAATTGAAAGTAACGCTGTACTTCAGAATACCGCGTAGATGCGTATGTAGCAAGACTGTGTAAATTGAATATTATTAAAAACATGTTTCTATTGAAAGTACAAGTGTAGATAAATAAGTAAGTGCATGAAGAAGATATGTCTCTTGCACAAAAAAATAACGGCATATATGTACACGCAGTATTATTCTGAAGCCGTTTCCAGAGTAATTGTAATAAAATTATTTTCCGGAAGTGTTTTAAAATAGAAGTTAGGCTAATTTAGGACTGTAATTGTTCTTTCAAACACTTCTATCGATATCGAATATATATCCAGCGGGTAATGAGGTAGGTTTGTTGAAATTATTTGAGGAAAGAGACACACCCAAAAATGAAACTTATTTTCAACATATCGTATTATCCCTAGGTACAATAACAGCGAATTTATTACTTCCGTGTAACCCGCCATGTAGCAGAGAATCTCTCTCAACAATTTGTAGTACCACAATATTTTAATTAATTGATTCTGCTGTAGTAAGTTCAAACACTTAGCCTATCTAGACGGCACTGGATCCAACCAGTTTGAAATGCGTTCGCATAGCTGAAATCAGGGATGGTTTGAAATTAGTTTTCAAAGCCATCATGCACGATAGTTGAAGTTGGAAAAGTTTGCAAACAGTTCACAAACCATCACAAACTTTCTCTAGGAACAAACCTACTAATAATACTGTCCAACTGGTTATTTTTATAAGAGGCGTTACAGAAGACTTTCAGATTAAGGAAGAACTTTTAGATCTTGCTCCAATGAAGGCACTACTATCGGATCCGATATTTTTATATACAGGGTGTTAAAAAGTATCCAATATTTTAGGAGGTGATAGTGTGCATCAAAACAAGAAAATAATGTATAATAAACATGGATCCTACAACACATAATTTCTGAGATCTGCACACTTGTTCATAGGAGATGTTCAATGTGATGTCCATTCATGATAATGCATTCCTCTGCCCTTCGGCGTAGGGAATCACGCACTCTTTGAAATTTGTTTTAATACGTTAATAAGAAAGTCCTGGCAACGATTCCCAGTTAATCTCTGTGGTAACACGAATGGCCCTATTAATCTATCACTCCTATTAATCAAACACCAAGAACGCCTGCCCATAAGTTGATTGAGAATCGGTGCTGATTTTCATCAGCCTACACATGCTGATTACGAAAATTCGCAAAACCATCTCTGCTGAAGCCCGCTCATATCTGCAACCAGACTTTTGTTTTCAGTATTCCTTGCGATGTACGAGTATCATTATTCCATGCGAGGGGTGTCAATCTGGTAGTCTGCTATATTGCAGGGCAGAGAAATGTATTGCCATGAATTGACGTTACATTGAACACCTCCTATGAGCAAGTGTTCAGATTTCAGAAAGTATGTGTTGTAGGACCCATGTTTATTAGACATTATTTTCTTGTTTTGATGCATACTATCACCTCCTAAAATATTGGATACTTTTTTCTTAACACCCTGTAGTTAGAAGAGACTGTGGAAAATGTTGGACTTCCTTGGGATAAACTTGCATCCTTGGCACCCGATGGTGCTTCTTACAAGGTAGGATATAGTAGGATGTCTAAGGAACAAAATGAAAACTGTTAATGTGTCCCATAATTTCATTCCTATTCACTGTATTATACACGAACAGGATGTTTGGGTAAAGAGAGATAAGTCTTAAAAATGAGTTTTGAGATAAATGAAAATTAAACTAAGGATCCTTATTGTAAATAATTTTCTGCACAAATAAAACACATCAAATACTAGTATTCTTTTGTTTTTTGCTCATCCACTTGCAGAATTTAACTTGTGTATTCACCTGAGGAACAAAACTCCATTTGCATTTGCATGAAAAATGAGTTTACTCCTTTTACCCGAACACTATCAATTTATGCACGAAACAAATTAAAATGGCAAGTGTTTTGGAAGTAATTACAAAAACCACCAACACAATTAGATTGAGGAATGCAACAGTGAGCATGGCGATCTGCCATACTATATTGAAGTGCGGTGACCAAGTCGTGGCAAGTTACTGGGTAAGTTCTTTGGAACTTATTGATTTAGGCCTACTATGCGGTAGTGAATTGAAGGACAAATTTCAAATACCGTAAGAGAAGACATAGACATAGACATGCGGCCCGGATTTTATGCATGTTCGGATCTACACATATGTGCGTACAGTTTTTCTATGATGAAGATAAACTAACCATGTCATATAAACCAAGTACTGATAATAACTTAAAATATGCTCTCAGATTACTGTATGCACTTCACATACAATAGTTCAAACATTGAGGAATTGATCAGGAAAAAGATCATTTAAAAAATCCCGAAAAATCAGTGCTTGTGCCAGTGAACTGATTGGAGACAATTTCTACAGTTAAGTGATTTTCCCTGGGGCCGTTTACAGAAAAAAGTACAATTGCATGGAAAGATTTATTGAAACAGATATAGCATTCGTTACGCTATTTATCAACATATACCTCATTGAAATTTTTGTTCCTTGTGTCGTAGAAGTCAGCCGTCTGGGATCAGAACCAGTGTTTGACAGCCGTCTGCAGCTCTCTGTTAATCTCATCATATGACAAATGTCTCACTTCAGGTGGGCAATATATTGGAAAATAGCTCAACAATAATTGCTGTGTGTGTTCCAATAAATTTTTCCAATGAAATTGTGTTTTCTTTCTGTAACGGCCGCTGGCGAACTTAATTTTACGGCCCTCGCAATTGCGGTCGAGTTGCCAAAATTTGTATAATAATTTTTTTTGGCATTATTAATATGGGGAAAGAAAAAAATGGCTTTTTTTATCTGCTCCCATCAGAATGTTTGCTTGTTAGCTTTGAGTTAAAGCCAACATGCAATAAGAATGTTCACAAAACTTAGCAGCAGATCTCTTCCGTTCAGTGAATCAGTAAAGAATCTAGGTATTTATATGGATAAAAGTTTAAATTGGAACATTCAAGTTGCAGAAACCTGCAAAAAAGTATTATCATTAATCCACTCGTTTAGACGATTGAAGAATTTTCTACCCTTTTCCATGAAAAAAATGTTAGTGCAAACACTCGTGATGCCCCACTTCGATTACTGTGATATTCTGTTTACTGACCTAAGCGTTACTTCGGCCATCACACCATCCCTCGAAATGTTGTCCTGGCTCCGTCTAGAAGATCGTAGGAAAATCCACTGTCTTTCCCTTCTCTTTCATTTCTCCACTCCTGTCTATCTTGCGTCTCGTTTTCAAAATTTATCCACCCATCATAACCTAGACACACGATCACAACACTCCTCAATATTATCCATTCCCTCCCACCGAACATCCTCATATTCATCTTCTTTCACTGTGGCTGTTCCTCGACTTTGGAATTCCCTACCGACTAATGTCAGGGACTGTCAGACATCAAACCAATTTAAGAATAGGGTAACGAGATATTTTTCTAACAATTCTTGTTAACAATAATAGCTGTTTCAAGTTTCTCAATGTTTAATTGTTACATATATCACATATAAATATCTAAATTATCTCATTATTATTATTACTGTTATTATTATTATTATTATTATTATTATTATTATTATTATTATTATTATTATTATAACTATTTCTTACCAATGTTTATTATTGTCACACTAACATTAGTTATCCAATTTTCATTATTTCTTTCATGTTGTTTTATGATCTAGATATTAATGTAATAACTATGTAAGCAAATGTATTTAATTAGAATTAGAGTCTGGCTGGACGGAAGAGAAGGCCTACTGGCCTTAGCTCTGCCAGATTAAATAAATAAATAATAATAATAATAATAATAATAATAATAATAATAATAATAATTATTATTATTATTATTATTATTATTATTATTATTATTATTATTATCTTCAGAGTTACTTAGAGCAGGGGTTCCCAACCGGTGTGTCGCGAAGCCCAATGGAGTGTGTCGCGAAATTTTGGAATTGAAAATTAAATTTTATGCCATCCAGAAAGTCTTTTTACGTGCATTTTTTTTATTTACAACAAAGTCTTTGATATGACACATTTTATTTTGAGACAGACTTTACCAATGAAACGTGCAACACCTACAACAATGCATGTTCAGTTTAATTATTCTGCCTAGAGATAATTCGAAAGAAAGTGAACACCTGCAACAATGTTTAGTAATTCGTTTACTCTTCCCACTTAGTAATAAATAGAGTTTAGAATCGTCAGTAATTATATTATACGTGCGAACGTGTGATAGTGCGACTGTTTATCAAAACTGCTTTCTTAGATTTTATCACGGATAAATTTTTAATTCGAAAAAGATAATCCGAATCAAGTTCTGGGTCAGATGACAGCAATGCTAATTCAAATAATGTGAGCGAAAATTTCTTTCAGGATTCACAAAAACGTACCTCATTTCGTAAATATAGTGATTAATAATTGCAATACGATTTTACGTGGCATGGAGATGAATATAAACAAAATCCCGAGTGTCTTCTATGCGGAAATGTTTTGTCAAATCAGTCGATGGTGATGCCGAATAAACTAAAAAAACATTTAGGACTGCCGTTTTTAAAGTCATACTTGTGTGAATGAGCATTTTCTACTATGGAAATAATGAAATCTAAACAAAGGAATAGACTGCTGCATTTTGAAGATGATTTACTTGTTGGTCTGTCGACAATAAGGCCACGTTTAGAGAAACTGTGCAACCCACCAAGCGCAGACTTCACATTAATTTATATAGGCGAGTTTTCAAAAACGATAATAAAAATCTTTTATCGGACATCCAGCATAGACAGATTGGAATTTTTAACACATAACTTTGTTTTTCTTCTAATTCCATTCAAATTTCTGCTTGCTTTCTTAGAATTTTCGATTCCGTGTTAACATCGACCTATTTACAACAACACTGGATGTCCGACATAGACGTTATCGGTGCTTTTTTCTGGCGGAATGACGTTCCGGCACCTTTTTCTTGCATTTTTCATGATGGAACCGAAATATGTGTGAATAACTGTTTTTATATAATTTTTATTTGAATTCCGCTTTGGCCTTGAAAGTGTTAGTTGGACAAAATGGAGGTTAAAAACGACACAATTCTCGTGCAGTGAACAGTAATCATCTCCCCGTCCACTACAAAATATTTTACACAGAGTTTCTCCACCTCTTTCTCCAGAAGAAAAGCATTATTATTATTAATATTATTATTATTATTATTATTATTATTATTATTATTATTATTATTAATATTAGCATTATTATTATGATAATAATAGGGCCTAATAATAATAATAATAATAATAATAATAATAATAATACCAAATACCGGTGTGTCGCGATATCGTAGGCGGTCAGTAAAGTGTGTCGTCAGTCAAAAAAGGTTGGAAACCACTGACTTAAGAGTACGAGACAAGAGGCAAAGTAGAAAGTGAAAATGAAGGAATGGAAATGGGCTTCATTAATAGCAATAATATATAATACAGAGTTTACTTATCAATGTTTAGTAAAACAGGCCTACAAGTACTTTCGCTTCTACATTCCTGGTACACATACAATAGTATAAAACATTAAGCGATCTCTAACTTCACTGCAAATAGAAAAGTCGTTATCTTACCATTGCATGAAATTAATGTGAGAGTAGGTTTTGCTCTTGTAACCCTGGGGACTGGAGTTGATCGTCGCAACTAGCAGCATTTATCTGGAAGTGAGATCATTGCAGATGGAGTTAGAAGCTTGTGTACCTGGCTGTGACGTGACTCAGTGTACAGGGATAAAGATCGCGCCAAATGTCTCGAACTCCACTCCACCAAGTCTGATACGGAGATGATCGCTGGGATGTTGCCTTCGAGGCATGTAGCAACCAAGATCCACTGGTTGGCTTTATCGGTATTGATGTCAGCAAAAGCCATGGGATATAAAGTCAGCTTGCGATCTGACAAATTGGAAGCAAGTTACAATCCTCTGTAGAGCTTTCTCGACATATTTCATCTCAAAGCTTTAGCCAAAATGTTGTTCTTCTCTTGCAGACTCCATTTATTAGTACTCTTTTTGTTCTACGTCCTAATAATTGCTTTGGGTCCTTATTTTTCTTCGCCAAAAGAGATCACAATAAAATGTAATTTTTCAAATACACTATTTATAAATAATATGTTATAAAAGTGACATTTTTAAATTACTCAGACATATGAGCAGTTAATGAACAGGAATCATAAACACGCGCGTATTTTCTTCAGTGGCGGATTGTTTCAGAGATATCAGCAAATTCTGCTCCAACATTATATCATTATCTTAAAATATAACAAAATGTGGTGATATATTTAATTTTATTTTTAGTTAGTTATTTAACGGCGCTGAATAAACTACTCGGTTATTTAGCGTCAATGAGATTGGTGATAGCGACATGGTGTTTGGCGAGATGAGGCGAGGATTCGTCATAGATTACCTGACATTCGCCTTACGGAAAACTCAACCAGGTAATCAGCCCAAACGGGAATCGAACCCATACCCGAGCGTCTCAGCCGACTGAGCTACGCTGGTGGCTTTTAATTTTATTACTCCCGGGATATTTTGTATCCATTGTTAATTTCCCTTGCATTATGTTCTTCATATTCTTAAAGAGGAGGAGGAATATATTGTCTGTACTTCGTATTCATTCCTTGGAATAAACTTTTGTTCTTCCGTCATCATTATTTCTTTATCGATTTTCGTGAAATCTATTCTTTTTAATTATGACATATTTCCGTTACTAATTTGCGATAATAAATTTAAATATGGTAGTGGTGGTAGTGGTGGTAGTGGTAGTGGTGGTGATGGTGGCGGCGGTAGTGGTAGTGGTTACTCAACAACTAATATTTTTCTAGATAACTTGACTACGTATACATACCCATATAATTCTAAAACAGTTTAGAACTATTTTTGTCATTATAAAACTTTTTTTATAAGTTACTTTACGACGTTTTATAAATTGATATAGTTATCCAGAGTCTGAGTAAAATGAATGCCGATAATGTCAGTGCAATGAGTCCAGGGTCCAGCACTAAAAGTCACCCAGCATTTGCGGTAAAACCAAGGGAAAAATCTCAACCAGGTAACTTGTCCCAATCAGGATTGGAAACCGGGCCGCTAGTCCACGATCAGACATCCTAATACTTCACAGCGGTGGAGTTAAAAAAAAAAAAAAACTTTAAATAATAGGTCTCGGCAGAATCTCTAGGAACGAAATATCAAGAAATGAAATGAAAATTTTTCGTCGAGATCTACATATTCTGTTCATTATTATTATTATTATTATTATTATTATTATTATTATTATTATTATTATTATTATTATTATAACTAGCAACAAGAGTTCCTGCCAGGAAGTCAAAAGGAGAAGATAGCAACGGCAAAGTAAACGTTTAATAGGAAAAGCAGTATCTTTTGCGGATCTTTGGAAAAAAAGGTATGGAAGAGATCGTGTGGAGTGTGGCATTGTACTGCACAAAAACATGGACATTACGACGAAGTGAAGAGAAACTACTGGAAGAATTTGAAATTTGAATATGGGCGAAAACGGAGCGTGTGAAATGGACAGAAAAAGTAAGAAATGAAGTTGTGCTGAAAGAAGGGTAAAGAAAGAATAATACTAAAACTAATCAGGAAGAGAAAAACAAATTGGCTCGGTCACTGGCTAAGAATAAAGCGCCCACGTAAAGGTGCACTGGAAGGAATGGTGAAAGGGAGAAAAGTACGGAGCAGAAAAAGATATCTGATGATGAATTTTGAGTACAAGAGACGTCGCATAAGTTACTGACAGTTTGTTTCTCTATGATAGGACTACCGCTACAACAGGAACTGCTATTCACTTCTGTCTGCAGTCACATTCGCAAAACTGCAGACATTTTTTTTAATTATAAATTCCATGATGTGACATTAATGAAACCTGATTTTATTACGTGTGTTTTCCTACGGTGTCTGCGTAGTCTAGTTAATCAACTTGTCACGTAGACGGTCCGTATTTGAGCTCCGACAAGGGATGGGAATTTTTATTGAAATACCCATAGTGAAATCTATGGCAGACAAGGTCACAGCTGGGTTTTCTTTAGGAGGAAGGTTCTCTCGTTTCCCCAGACGGACATAAACATAATTCCTACCGTTCTCTATTACATTATCATAGACCTATTCAAAACATTCTTCGACCACGTTGACCAAGTGTGAAGGGGCTAGCCTAGGGACATGTGGGGTAGCCTCCATGAAACCTGTTTTAGCTTAGCTTGACTTTTCGAGAGTCTGATCCGGAAGGAATACTTGCTTGCCCAATGTATGCTCTAAGTAAGCCTTTGCGATGATTGTCCAAGTCCTATAGCTGACGAGTGAAATTCGTGAATCCGATGCTGACAGGTGTGCCATTTTGCCTCAACCGTGCCGGCCCGGATGGCTCAAGCGGTAGGGACACGGCATGTCTCTATCGCTTGGTCCGAAGGGTTGTGGGTTCGAGTCCCGCCTCGGGCGTGGGTGTTGTGTTTGTATTAGTGTAAGTAAAACAAAGGAAACAAGTGAAAACGAAAACAGAAAACGAAGATAACTTTGGTAAATGGCCTCTGGCCGGTCTAAATTAAAAAATAAAAAAAAAAGTGACAGAATTACGTCAGATCTCCAGACGAATACCTGATAAGCCCCAGGGGCTCGGAACACTAAGCCTCTTCTGTATCAGCATCGGAAAAGCCCTACTACCCCCAAAATTACGCCCCAACCTTATTTTAACTATAGTAGATAATAGATAAAATAAAGGAAAACTGGAGATTTCAGATAGAATTATAGAGGGAAATGAGAGTACTCCGAAGAAACCCTGTGTACTATCTCAGAAGCGTTATTTATGAGGACGGGGCAATTTCATCTCTGTATTTAAGATTTAAATAATAATAGAGTAGTACATGCATTACTAAAGAAAAAATGTGCGAACTGTACTTTTAATACAAAAATATTACACTGTTATAACCACTTAAGAAATAAAAAACCGAGTAAGTTGGCTCAGATGATAATCTTTGAAACTCGCGTTTGAGAGATCCCGGGTTCCAACCCCGTGGCCGGCCAATCTGACTGGGATTTTCATGGTTTCCTTCAGTCACAAAGGTAAATCCTGGGTTGGACATTTACATACCATGATTGATCCCCACCTCAGTCACCAATATCATAACAACAATAAAAAACGTATATGTAATCAGTAGGGAACGGAAGTTGGAGTAGTAAAAGCTAGTATTGGCATCTACACAGTCATTTGTTTACAACCCTTTATACCAAGTCCTCCCCTCCATGACATACTCGCAGGTCTCTACACGTCAACAACAGGTGAACGGGACAGTTGTCGCATAAGAACTTCAACATGCAGGTTTGCAGTTCAGAGTAGTGAAGTGCAGGTACAATGCCGAAAGTGAAACCAACTAACAATACAGTATTGAAAGACTATATTTGTAAAACCTCCAGATCAAGTATCAAAATTCAGGAAACAATTCCCTAAATTGTCGCTTCCCCATGTCCAGTTCCTACGAGATGGGGGTCAAGGTTAGAAGCTTGCAATTATTACGCACGTCATCTCCAATCTGTGAAGAAAGTGGTCCAGTCTTTCGATACCGATGACGCGGCTGCGATTCAAATACGCCAGGAACTGCTAAATGATGAAACAATCGAGAAAGAAGTCACGGATATTAAGTCAAATTTTGGATATTTACCGGATGCCATTATTCAATTAGGAAAGTCAGGAGTAGAACTAGTTGAGTAAATAAATATTATGAGGACTACTGTAAATAAACTGAGTGCAGTAGAAGGTGAAATAGGAAAACGTGTTGGTGAAAAAATGAACAAAGTTTTGATTTAAAATGATGGATACGATATTCTTAGTCGGATTTCAGATGTACTAACAAAGACGTGTCCCAATGACGTCATTCAACATGTGAATTTAATTGACGTATCTTGTTTCAAGTACTCTCTAATTGTCTCTGCAGATGGAGAGCGGAGTTTTTCCATGTTACAAAATTTCCTTCCTTGCAACAGAGCAAAGTTGTATTTTTAAAATTTGAAAATAATATTTACAATTTATTATAACAAGGCATAGCATTATTGAAAATGCCATTTCGTTTGGATCTATATATTCAGAGGCGAGTTCCATACAGAAGACAACTGTCTATCAAAATCAATATGTCCACTGACATGCGAAGATGCAGAGGTTCATATTTAACTATGTATATTTGTAATGTTGTTTATTGGTGTCTTGTGCGTTGCGAAGAAAAGCACATGTAGTTAAAAAAGAAATGCAGATTATGTATGTAGGTCACTATATGTCATTAAACTATTCCATTTGTTTATTCTGAAATATATTTACAGACGTTGCGTGTAAGTTTGTATGAAGTGGACTGTACTCTTCCATGCGCCGTGTCGCAGCTCGCTTGACAGTCACTGAGCTACGAATATCTATACTACGTTTCACCATTCTTTATAATACTCCAAATCCCTTTCCCTGGTAATCAGTTACAATTACGATCTTATGGTCACTCCAAACGATGTCAGATATTCTTGCCAACAATCTTTATGCTATTTCCTAAATATGCAGGGCAAACGGGCCTATTGAAAATGAAGAAAACGTGCAATCTGTAAATTTAAATCTCGTTGATATTAAGACAAAATAAACCTACTGCAGAGGAAATTGCCGGTCTTTTTGTCTCCGAGGTTAGTGAGCCAAAATATCTTTATGTTGTATATGTCAGACAACGGGTACTAAATTAATCCGTCACTGTGATCTGATGACATATCTCCTCCTCTTCCCTAATGACTAACACAATTGCAACATAGTTTCCCACGCCAGCAAAAAAGCTCACTATAATGGCTTTACTTCAGTTTGTATCATTTCGAATTGCTGTAAGTAGCCATTTCTCACACATTCATTAGTCACATAAGTCAATCCAGTAATATTTAGTAGGCCAATATTGTCAGGTGGAAGCGCAAAGATTACAATTCGTAAGAAAAAGTCAAGAGGCATTACTTATTGGTCAAGTAAGAGGCCTATAAGTTTTCTTAGTCTCCCGACCAATTTAGCAACGTCTCTTAGCAGGAAAATAGTGATTCTGCCTTCTACATTTCAAGGCAGTTCACAAACATACAGCAACTATACCAAGATGCTTTAGGTCTATCTATTGTTTGAAAACCTGACATTTTCTTAATTCTTATCTGTAATTCGCAATGACCTGAAATAGTTTCTGCTTTATTCTCACACGAAAAAAAACCGCTGTTCGTCCTGACATTGTTACTTGCGTTTTCACATTGAAATTAAAAGAACTGAAGATAAATATGTTCCAGAAAAAGCATTTGACATAAAAATCATTCTGAGGGAAGCTTTTTAAAAGCGATATATTTTGATATTGTTACATTTCATTCTGTTATTACTAGGCTTCGTATTCCAGCTACCTATGAACTGGAATGAGGTTGTCTCATTCGAAGTATATGTGACGTCACAGCGCTGGTACAGGTACGTTCGTAAACAAAATAGTTACGCATCCTCTGCCCTCTTCCTCTAGAAAATCAAAACAGGACGCAGTCATAGTGAGTAGTCTTATCGATCACTGCTCTTACTAGTCGTATTATTTAAATAACTACGTCTTTGTGGCTGATTGAAGGTTCATTGCAGAGGTAAAATGCCTTAGGTAAGACGCTCAAGGGTGTAATATTGCAGGACATAGTTGAGGATATTTGAACTAATATTTTCACTGTAAGTATAGACAACATTACATATATATTGTGAAAATGAACGTAAAAGTGACTAAAACAATACAATGAAAAACACTGCAATACCAAAAGGCGCAGAAAGTGTGTTGAGTGTACTCCAAAAGAACCAGTTCCATCAAAATCTGAGAATTATGAAGATATTAACTCGACGTTAGCATGGATTTGTGTGGCCTACCATGATGTTCAGTGCCAACATCCCAATTAATAAATTATATAATCTATATTTTAGGGAATTTTTAGGAAAGTACATGAAAATTAGTGGGTTTTCAGTGATGAACGACATATGCAATATCCTAATGAAACACGAAAAAATATCAGACAATAGGAATATCTTCTACTACGCCATGCACTAATAACATCATGTGCTATAAAAATAATTTCTTGAATATAAAATAATTTCAAGTGACATCCGCATGTGTTCAAGTTCCGTAACTTACCAATACACGTTATTATTCACTGCAAAGATCACGACGAAAATAAACATTACGGCTGAAGCACGTGTTTACTAGTATAGCTACAGAATTTCGGGAGTTGACTGTACTCCACAAACACGCAGCGACGACTTGTTTCTTTATATGCTTATTCGTTGCATTACCTGTATTCGGCGTACTATATACCCAATGTTTCTTTAACTTCAGTATTAGAGGTAGCTGGAATACGAAGCCTAGTTATTACATTTCTTTGAATGTTACATATTCGATGGAATAGGTTTAATTATTATGGAAGCAAATAACTTTGAAAATGTCTGGAATTCTTTATGGAAAATAAATCTGAAAAATCTTCATTTGAACTTCTAATGAACTTGGTTTGCGGCATTTGATGCACAAGCCATTACTTCATTATAAACTGAATAATCAATACATCAAACCGTTACACCATTTTAATGGTAACCTAAACATTTAAATTTTATTTTATTTCTTGTTCCGCACTGTCTTGTGAAGATCTCTATGCTACATTCTGTATTCGTAAAAAGTAAATTTCTAACGGTTTGAAGTGAAGCACAAGTTTGCCAAATTGCAGTATTGCGGATTTTACAGAAGTCGACAAATTGTTTTATGAAAACAAGAATATCTTCAATATTCACAGTAATAGCCTACTGTATCTGTAAATTAAATTATATATGTAACACTTTAAGCACAAACATTCAAAATATGCGAGAACGGCTTGATATTAACGAAAACTATTGGTTACGGTATGTATGTGTACCTAAATTTTCACAGATATAGGCCTACTCATTCAAGAAGTGTGTGTAATTCATGAACTTCCGCAGTATACTAATAAAAATGGCTTCGTATTTTCTAGGATCGTAACCCCAGACTCGAGTGGGGCCTGGGAAAGTCTACACTGGCAGTGTTTACACTGAGCTTATTGGCAACTTGATGGTATGGACAGCACAGCATTGTTTCTTCAAACAGTAACATGCAGTGAGCACACTGGTTAATTGCTTGCATACATGGTGATTATAGCATGCAAGCAGCTTGACATAGTGCTTAATTAATGATACGATTAAGTCTGTGAACTTGACACTATAATGAAGGGTAGAAGGAAGAGTGGTAATTTCGAAGCGACTAGATTATTACCAACAGTCATACACCTGTCTAACATGTAATATGCTGCCATGCCACATGTTTAAATTTTACGACTCTCACCAACTGAAGTAATATTTCTTAACGGATATGAGCCTTCAGAAGTCAGTGCATAAATTAAGAAATTTTGGCATCATCGTTTATAATTATAATCATTGTCATCACCATGATAAATAAATTAATCAAGGATTAGACTATTGTTTGTTCCGATTTCTCCATTTCTTTCCCGGAACTTATTTCATTCTTGTTCGTTTTAAGTAGTATTTCAGAACTAGTGTATCTTTTTTTTTTATAAATCTCCTATTATCATTTTTCTTTGAATACAAATTCTCTTAGCCACCTATTTTATCATAAATCGTATATGTTTCATTTAGTTCGAACAGTTTTATTTCTAGTAATATCCAATTGCATACATTATTTTACTGTATTCTCGATTTGTGGAAAATGAATTCATTTATTTTTTTCTTAAGTACGCTCATACTTCTGACCTATAGAATAGAACTACTGCAGAAAAAGTCTCTCTCTTTTTTATTTTCTTCCTAAATATTTTTGTTGTGTAAAAATAAATTGAGATTCGCTTTAGAATATGCCATTAGGAAAGTTCAGGATAACAGGCAGGGTTTGGAATTGAACGGGTTACATCAGCTTCTTGTCTATGCGGATGACGTGAATATGTTAGGAGAAAATCCAGAAACGATTAGGGAAAACACGGAAATTTTACTTGTAACAAGTAAAGCGATCGGTTTGGAAGTAAATCCCGAAAAAACAAAGCATATGATTATGTCTCGTGATCAGAATATTGTAAAAGTTGAAACATAAAAATTGGAGATTTATCCTACAAAGAGGTTGAAAAATTCAAATGTCTTTTGTAGTAACACTAACAAATATATATGACACACGGGAGGAAATTAAACACAGAATAAATATGAGAAATGCCTGTTATTATTCGGTTGAGAAGCTTTTGTCAGCTAGTCTGCTGTCAAAAAATCTGAAAGTTAGAATTTATAAAAGAGTTATATTACCGGTTGTTCTGTATGGTTGTGAAACTTGAACTTTCACTTTGAGAGAGGAACAGAGGTTAAGAATGTATCAGAATAAGGTTCTTAGGAAAATATCTGTGGTTAAGAGGGATGAAGTTACAGGAGAATGGAGAAAGTTACACAACGCAGAACTGCACGCAATGTATTCTTCACCTGACATAATTAGGAACATTGAATCCAGACGTTTGAGATGGGCAGGACATGTAGCACGTATGGGCGAATCCAGAAATGCATATAGAGTGTTAGTTGGGAGACCGAGGGAAAAAGACCTTTGGGGAGGCCGAGACGTAGATGGGAGGATAATATTAAAATGGATTTGAGGGAGGTGGGAAATGATGATAGAGACTGGATTAAACTTGCACAGGATATGGACCGATGGCGGGCTTATGTGAGGGCGACAATGAACCTTCGGGTTCCTTAAAAGCCATTTGTGAGTAAGTAAGTAAAAATAAATTGAGATGCATGAAGCATTCATGTCTTTCGCCTAGCAAATCCAATTCCTTGCACTACTGATCTCCCAACAGTGTGATGTACATTTCTCTATTCACTTTTTCGTGAAAGAAGAATGGTACAATGACATGGTCATTCTAGATTCCGCATTACATCATGATACACTGTATTTCTTGCCCTTTGTCTCCGATATTGCAATGTGGGTTATTGGCCGACCAGTATCAGAAATTCTGTTTCTTCACTTTTCCGTTTATTTGAAAGTTTGACTCGTCGGAGAATAGCATTTTCGTGAGGAACCTATCATCTCTGTCTATCTCATCAAAGAACCACTCACACTTTTCCACCTAGCGGCCCGGACCATCTCCAGACAGGTGATGCAAAATATGGAGCTTATATGGATGGTAATTCTCATTTTCATGAAAACTAATCTTTGGTATATTCAATTCCATACTTGTCCGTCGTAGGAACTTTTTTTTTTTTTTTTGGACTGACGTGGAATTTCGCTTCACGAACTTCAGTGAGGAAGGTTGGATATCGCTAAATCATTGACCGATCCCGTTCTCTTAAACTTCGCCAGCAATTCAAAGACCATGCTTTGCCGCACATTTCTGCTCGTCTGTTAAATTCGCCATCCACCGCTCTCTGTGACCAATCTTCACGTCTGCAAAGTAAAGTGATTTCAACACATTTGTTCTGCGTCAACTACAAATAAATATAGAAATAAATAGCGAATAAACAACAGATTTTGTGACATCCCTTACGATGAGGAACTTGCGCACACTCTGTAGTTTAAAACCTAAAACAGAGATATTAATGATAGAGGAGCGAAATGAATTCAGACCCGAAAAATAATCTACAGAAAATAGTCTATACCGTTAGAGAACTTATTGAGAAAAGAATAAAGTACAATCTGCCCACTTATTTGGCATTTATACATTTAGAGAAGGTTTTTGATAAAATAAATAGGCAGGAACTATGGAAAATCATGGATATCTGATTCATTTCATAAAATGTATAAGAATTCTTTTCAGTGACTCAACTTCCCTAATTACACTGGTGAACATATAATAATAAATCAGGGTATAAGACAACAACAACAACAAATAAGTCTACATTGTATAACCAATTATATTATATTTAGTATTGATTGTTGTAGACACCTAATGTGCACAAAAAATGAATATTTACATTTGTAGGTGCTGTTGATGTTTTTTAAACCATGATACCTATCTCAGGTAAAATAGGGTTCTCTGTAAAATTGGAGTATAATAAATAGATATGTCATTTAGACTGAATACTAAATAAAAATTATATTGTATTACATTATTTATTGTATTTAATAACTGACTTATCTGAAAATCAAAACATGAATTGTAAATTAAACATCTGCAGTTTAGATATTGGTGGCGGCATTTCTCTCCTGGTGCACCTCCTTTCTGATTGAACGGGATCAGAATGAACTCATCTACATACAAACATACGTAACAACGTGCGCTGCGCTTCTACATAACATAACGCAAGTCAGAGCCCATAGAGCTCTTGTAACCTGCTTGTTCCTTTGAGTGACGTATTTAATGTACCAAGAGAAACTACTCCATCGAAAATAGCTCCTGTGGCAAACATGCGGAGCCTGATTATAACATAACGAGGCGTATTCTCCAGCGAACATAGTTTTTAGCGTGCTGTGCAAGATTAAATTTCTATCACAAGACTTTCAGGCATAGATCTGTGTAATAATTGAAGAAATTAATCTGGTAACAAAAATACTGTACATTACTTACATATAAACTGTTGACGTTTACTTAGGTAACTATAACGACCATTAGATAGTATGTTCTACGAATTAAGGATGGTCAATAATAAACCAAGAACGGAAACGACAATGAGAACGAGAACGAAAATATTGTTAAAATAAATGTAATTAAATGGGCATTCACAATTATTAAGTCCACACCTGTGGAATAACGGTCAGCGCGTCTGGCTGCGAAACCAGGTGGCCTGGGTTCGAATCCCGGTCGGGGCAAGTTACCTGGTTGAGGTTTTTTTCCGGGGTTTTCCCTCAACCCAATACGAGCAAATGCTGGGTAACTTTCGGTGCTGGACCCCGGACTCATTTCACCGGCATTATC
This sequence comes from Periplaneta americana, assembly GCF_040183065.1. Lineage (NCBI taxonomy): Eukaryota > Metazoa > Arthropoda > Insecta > Blattodea > Blattidae > Periplaneta > Periplaneta americana. The sequence goes on from NC_091125.1 coordinate 23,207,481, forward strand.
ACCTTCATTTCATTCAGACGCTAAATAACCTAGATGTTGATACAGCGTCGTAAAATAACCCAATAAAAAAAATAAATTCACAATTAATTTTCACGTTCCCGTTCTCGGGCTCCGGCAAACTTTTCGTTAATTGTGAATGCTCACATTTACATACATTTATTTCAACAATATTTCCATTCTCGTTCTCGTTGTCGTTTCAGTTCTCGGTTTATTGTGAACAAGTCTTTAGCTGTTAACTAAAAATTGTACATTAGTCATAAATGTGGTTGCTTCCAGCGAATGTAGAATAACTTTATGTAGGCTAATAGGGATTTTATTTATTGTTGCGTATAGTGAGTTAGTGTATATAATGAATGAGTGTTTGTATTGTGTAATGTAGAGATATCCAACGTTTCGCAACTACATAATATCGGACTGAATAATAGCTTTTGGTAACGAATCCAACAAATGGGTTTCCCCCTTTACCTGTCCCACTTTATGATGAAGTCGTAACATTGAATTTCTATACATCTATCACACGGTACAAGTATCCAATAGCCTCGAACAGCATTTAACACAGTAAAATTCTCAAATTATAATTGTGTAATGAGTTGGTATTTATAGTACCTATAATTATTCTTGAATTAGAGAGGAATAGGCCTTAATGATTATAATTCTAAATTCATTAGTGACGATTATGGTAACAGTGATTATTTTTTAAAGTTTTTATTTAACGACGCTATACAAATACGAGTTTATTTAGCGTCGATGAGATTGGTGATAGCGAGATGGTATTTGGCGACTTGAGGCCGAGGATTCGCCATAGATTACCTGTTATTCATCTTACGGTTGGGAAAAACCTCGGAAAAAACCCAACCAGGTAATCAACCCAAGCGGGGATCGAACCCTCGCCAGAGCGCAACTTCAGATCGGCAGGCAAGCACCTTAACCGACTGAGCCACGCCGGTGGCTAACAATGATTATGATATTTAGTTAAATATTATGTGCAACAGATTAAGAAGCATCAAACAGTACGTACGAAATGTATTTATATAACTTTCGGATTTATATGTCTGCAGTACTTGCTCTCCACGAATGTCACAAACTTCCGTAATCTGGTTAGGAACTTAGCATTTATTATCTCTGAAGGAATATGAGCTCCGGATACCAAATAGAAAAGAGAACGTTCAATTAAATTACGGAGTTAATGAAATAAAATAATTATCTTAATGGTATAAAAGTATTCGTATTGTCTACAGAACTGAGATTAAAATCAACTGGTTACAAGAAGAGACCATCTGCTGGCTGCAATCCAACTTAAGAAAAATATGTTTCATAAAACATGACAGTTTTACATATTACAGCCTGCTGATGACGCAGTATTGCGAATATGATTGGCAATTGATCAGTTGAGTGACCGAACTGAACATTCTCTTTCCTTTCATTCCCTTTACTTTCCTGCTCTCTCTTGTAGTCTTAATATTTTTTCTCTCCGTTGCAGTTTTTTAAACCTCTTCTCTGACTGCTTCTTTCGTTCTCCCGGATTTCTTCTTCTTCTTTTGCCTGCAGACAAAAGAAGGTGCTGACTCGCCATCTCTGCTGTCTGTCAGTTTCTTTGGCGAACGTCGTTCTTCCACTTCCACATTAATCAAGTAGAGAGGCTCACGGCTTCACCTTGTGGCCTCCCCACCTCCTCCTTCCTCGGGGCATTCCTATATGTGAGTGTACCGCCAACCAGCCTCCTTTAAACACTGTCTGTAACACCGGAGATCTGTCGTCTGCAACTGAAGCCTTTCCCAGTGTGTGTTAGCCCTTCCCTAACACCAATAAGTCTTACATCGAAATCTAGCGAGAGTCTTAAAAAGAATAGGGGAACTTCGAGATTTAAAGTCAAAGGCCCCGTCTTCTTCCTGCCAAAGTCAAAGGTAGATTGCAGACATGATGCTTTCGTCCATTTTCCTTAGGTTTTTAAGTGGGTGTAGGTTAAGTTCTTCCCCACTCCTCGAAAATAAACGTAAAAACCAAGAGAATTGGTATCTTGTACTTGATTTCAGAATTCAGCGGATTAGCTTTTAGCACTGGTCGACTAACTGTAGGTCATTTTAAGCTCTTTGTTCATTTTAGATTTTCTATTTTTCCATCATTAATACTCGTATTTATATTAGTTTGTGTAAAACCCACCAATAGTTTAGGTAAGGTGCGCCATAGTGACTGATATTCACAACAATAATTATGAATTACTGCTGCTGCTAATGCTGTTACAAATCGTATGCAATCGTAATGGACATAATCGTCTACGTAGCACTCTTGATAGTAGTACTGTACTTCATACAAATTTAAAGAGGATTATTGTTGAATACAGTCAAATAGTTGAAATCCTTGGTATTTTATGGATTGAGATATAAATTGGAACATTCAAGTTACACATATATATTGTATCTCATACTTACTTATTTACAAATGGCTTTTAAGGAACCCGAAGGTTCATTGCCGCCCTCACATAAGCCCGCCATCGGTCCCTATCCTGTGCAAGATTAATCCAGTCTCTATCATCATATCCCACCTCCCTCAAATCCATTTTAATATTATCCTCCCATCTACGTCTCCGCCTCCCCAAAGGTCTTTTTCCCTCCGGTCTCCCAACTAACACTCTGTATGCATTTCTGGATTCGCCCGTACGTGCTAATGCCCTGCCCATCTCAAACGTCTGGATTTAATGTTCCGAATTATGTCAGGTGAAGAATACAATGCGTGCAGTTCTGTGTTGTGTAACTTTCTCCATTCTCCTGTAACTTCATCCCGCTTAGCCCCAAATATTTTCCTAATCATCTTATTCTCAAACACCCTTAACCTATGTTCCTCTCTCAGAGTGAGAGTCCAAGTTTCACAACCATACAGAACGACCGGTAATATAACTCTTTTATAAATTCTAACTTTCAGATTTTTTGACAGCAGACTAGACGCGCCATACCGTGGTGATAGGGACCCACCATATATGGCATACTGTACCTCATACAAATTTAAAGGTGGATTATTGTTAAATACAGCCAAATAGTTGAAATCCTTGGTATTTTATGGATAGAGATCTAAATTGGAACATTCAAATTACACATATATACTGTACCTCATACAAATTTACAGGTGGATTATTGTTAAATACAGTCAAATAGTTGAAATCCTTGGTATTTTATGGATAGAGATCTAAATTGGAACATTTAAATTACACATACATACTGTATTTCATACAAATTTAAAGATGGATTATTGTTAAATACAGTCAAATAGTTGAAATCCTTGGTATTTTATGGATAGAGATCTAAATTGGAACATTCAAATTACACATACATACTGTACCTCATACAAATTTAAAGGTGGATTATTGTTAAATACAGTCAAATAGTTCAAATCCTTGGTATTTTATGGATAGAGATCTAAATTGGAACATTCAAATTACACATACATACTGTAGCTCATACAAATTTAAAGGTGGATTATTGTTAAATACAGCCAAATAGTTGAAATCCTTGGTATTTTATGGATAGATATCTGAATTGGAACATTCAAGTTACACATACATACTGTACCTCATACAAATTTAAAGGTGGATTATTGTTAAATACAGTCAAATAGTTGAAAATCTTGGTATTTTATGGATAGAGATCTAAATTGGAACATTCAAGTTACACATACATACTGTACCTCATACAAATTTAAAGGTGGATTATTGTTAAATACAGTCAAATAGTTGAAAATCTTGGTATTTTATGGATAGAGATCTAAATTGGAACATTCAAGTAACACATACATACTGTATCTTACACAAATTTAAAGGGGGATTATTGTTAAATACAGTAAAATAGTTGAAAATCTTGGTATTTATGGAGAGCAATCTAATTTGGAACATTCAAGTTACACATACATACTGTACCTCACAAAAATTTAAAGGGGGATTATTGTTAAATACAGTCAAATAGTTGAGAATCTTGGTATTTTATGGATAGCGATCTAAATTGGAACATTCAAGTAACACATACATACTGTACCTCACAAAAATTTAAAGGTGGACTATTGTTAAATACAGTCAAATAGTTGAAATCCTTGGTATTTTATGGATAGAGATCTAAATTGGAACATTCAAGTAACACATACATACTGTACCTCACACAAATTTAAAGGGGGATTATTGTTAAATGCAGTCAGATAGTTGAAAATCTTGCTATTTTATGGATAGCGATCTAAATTGGAACATTCAAGTAACACATACTTGCAAAAATAATATTATATTTACTCTACTCCCTGTTTCATATGAAATAAATTCTGCCATTTATTCTATAAAAAGATTTTACTCAAACGCTTGTAATGCCCTATTTCGATTACTGTCATTCCTTGTTAACTAGTATCTGTTAGTTTACTCTTAGCTGAGAGACTACAATTTGTCCATAATGTGTGCATACGAGTCATTTGCAATACTCCTATATTTGATCATATAACGCCTTCCCTCCAATTACTTTCATGGATGCGTCTGAAGGAACAAAGAATAATACATTAACTCGCTGTTCTATTTAAAATCATTCATACTTCTACTCCGAATTATCTAGTATCGAGCTTTCATTTTTTTTTTTACAACTCTCAAGCACTTCTTTCTATCCCTCATCACAGAACTTCTTTACACCCATCCTCCTACTCTAGAAATACCTCGCCTCTAGAATTCTTTACCTAATGACGTCACGAATTGTTGGACATTATCACAATTCAAAATAGAATTGGAAAATTTTGTTTTATTCTGTGATATTTAATTATTGCTTGATGTGTTGATTTGTTTGTTCTCTAAAATTAAAATTGCAAGTTTCTTGTTTATAGTGGTTAATATATTGGCGCTGTTAACTAAATAGGATGTAATTATAATACTTAATCACTCGTTTAAGGCTTGTGTGACTGTAGCCTCTCTGTATTTCCGTGTAGTTTCATTTTGTTTATAGTTAGATTTTTTATTTCATATGCATTTCTGGTGGTGTAGAAGAGACTTGATGACCTTAATTACACTGGAATAAATAAATAAATAAATAAATTAATTAATTAATTAATTAATTTATTTATTTATTAATACTGCAGCTACTACCGCGGTTACTGCTACTACTATTACTACTACTACTACTACTACTACTACTACTACTACTACTACTACTACCATGACTACTGGTACTGCCGTTACAACTATTGCTACTATAGGTCATTCGGTATCTCGTGAAACCTACCTGCAAGTGAAGAGAAGGATAAAGTAGAGTGAGGAGCTTCCCTTCCTATCTACGCTTCAACTTGCAAGCTTCCTAGGAGTAAACGGCAGTTCGGAAGGCGGTCGGCTCCTACATGGGCAGCAGCATTTCTGATATGTGACGTCACAAGCTTGTACAGTAGAACCAATCAGACTCAGTCTATAACAAGTACTTCCAGAGTTCGTTTCTTCACGTGTGAGTGATTCAATACACTGAATAAGTAAAACTAACATTTACTGTGTGTAAGATAAATAAATGGAAGACGAGACTGTGAAAAGACAAGCATTTCACAGGCAGGCGCAGATAATAGTGTTTAAGGTATGTAATTATTTTAAAAACGTTGACGAGCAGAACGCTGCCGGCCATCTTGATGCTGGCTGCAACATTGCCAATGCGCAAGAAACGACTGCAGAAGCATGTGGTGTGGGATTGAGAACCGTGCAAAGAATATTATTAGTGAAGGAAAGCGTTTATGTTTTATGTCATGCTTACAGTAATCAACGGCTAAGGTCATTATAGTCTTTTGATAATTTAAATTCTCTCCTGCGCGTGAAGTACGATGTGGCAATGTTGTACGCTGCCTTGCTCTCTTTATCTGTCTCTCTCGACGCAAACGCTAGCAGACTACCGCCTTCCCAATTGCCGTCGACTCATCGCTTACCCTCACCATAAGGTTCTTACTATGAGCTACGGCGCACGAATGTACTACTACTACTACTCACTTAACATGTGGTAGTCGTCTTCATACGAATGCAATTTTATAACGAAATTAAAGTATAATGACGTTATAGCTTAAAGCCCTGCTTTGTCTTATAAATAAAAATAACTCAGACCTATACTTTCTTGGTGACGTTATTTACATGTATAACTAATATCTTAGATGCTGTTATGCAAAAGGAATAGAAAATAATAATAATAATAATAATAATAATAATAATAATAATAATAATAATAATAATAATAATCCGTCACGATAGTCTAGTGGCTAGAGCATTGGCCTTATAAATCTGTGAAACCTGGTATGATTCCCTTCATACACCCGATTTATAACGTGTTGGATGATTCCGTGGTCCAGGTAAAAGGAGTTTTCTCCGGGAGCTCCGGTTCCTCTGTGGCATTCCAGCAAATCTTCATCATCATCTCATCGAGAGTGTGGCGTAGACCAGCCTCCTATAGTGCACCCTGGGCAACGACTCTGTCGGTAATTTGGTCTATACAGCTGGTTTCATATATGGGCGAATGTTAAACAGTCAAGTACCCGATGTTAGTAATAATAATAATAATAATAATAATAATAATGGTAGTAGTAGTAATAATAATAATAATAATAATAATAGTAATAATGATAATAATTGTAGTAGTAGCAGTAATGATAATAATAATAATATTAATAATAATATATGAAATTATGTAGCCCTCGTTTTAAAATACATCTTCAATGAAGTGATTATTTTATGAATAATCTTACCTGTAACCATATGCAGTTGAAATTGTACTAAGACAAAAGGAATGCACTGTATGAGTTGTTTTATAAAGAGTTATAAAGGCGAATACATTTCATAAATTTGAATTTTGACATATTCTTTGAGAGGAATGCTCTACAGTCATTTGTACTATAGGTTGAGAAACATTAATTCACCTTATAAAAAGAAAAGCAAAAACGCAATAGAATATAATTGACTGCTATTCAAATTATACTCACTCTGCGGGATATTGTTTCCACGTAGCGTAGAGTGTACATTATACGATTTTTCACTGCTGTCCAGCTAAGATGGATGAAGCAACTATGTTTAGAGAAACGATTAGAAAATCTTCACAATTTTGGTGGCATAAAATGAAATGTAAGAATCCGTCATAAACAATACGCAAGTTGTACGGAGTAGTATAATTTTATTAATATAAAGCATTTGGATAAGAAAATACATATACAATATCATGTCACCTTCATCATCGTCATGTTATAGTTCTATAAGAAGTGTTACGGTCATCATGAGGCGTCTCCCATTTGGTCGACAGTTCAAAATGTTATTGTCCTAGTGATTCTGGACCTGGACATCGTCCACACCCTGTTGCCAATTATTTTTATACTGATGAATATAGTCAAATATGCACATCATATGAAGCTCCTCTAAGATATCTCCATGTCTTCTATGATTCCACTTAGCTCAGTCTGCTTTTCGGCGCACGAATATCATATTAATTGGTGTTGTTCTACTTTCATCCCTTTTTAGTGGCTTCACATTCGTAGTAGAGAACAGGTCTTGTTGACATCTTGTATAATGGATGCGAGTATCTTTTAGGACCAAAAAGTATTTCATGATGCTATTTGTTATTCCCATGGGTTTATTAACTGGAATATCTAATGCTGAGAAAAATAACCCAAACAAATAAATAAACTAACGAAAGTAGCTTCTGAAAGATGATCTTAAATGTCTCCAGGGAAATTTCAGTAGAGTTCAGATGAATTCTTTCTTTTGTTTGCTGAAAATAATTATCCAAGTTATACAGCACAAAAAAACAGAAGGATAAGCATGTCTCGACAGAGATTTAAGTGAATTCATCTAGCGTTTCATTTAGATAATGCAGCCAAAAGCCTTTACTTAAAATGTTTTAAATATATTGAACATAATGGCGGAGGAAGGATACATAACTATGCCTCGTATAGCTGAGATAAGATTCATTATGAATTTGAAGTCATTTTATTCACTTTGCCAAAATGATTTTGGATAAAAATGGTCAGAATAATTTTTGGTGCGATACTTATCCGTAAGGAAGACTACCAGTTCTTTAAATACGATGACTGTATTGCGTCATGATGAGAAAATAACGAGTAATTACTTACCCAACCTCTTAACTATTGTTAAAATTTGTACAAATAAAATAGATAGTACTGTAACAAACTATAAATTAAAGAAAATAATAATTACAAACTAAGACCGTATTATGTGCAGTTAATTGTATGTAGGCGTCTACAATAAATAATTAGTGACTTATAGTTATCGTCGTTGTTAGTGCAATAACTCGTATGTGCAAAATACACAATTTTTCAGTAGGAAGAAAAAACACATTTATTCATCCTATGGCAGCCGTACATAGGAGATTGTGTATTCTTACATTTTCGAAACGAAGAAATATAATACATATAGGAGATTTTATTATTTGTTGTATCACTATTTAAATTATATTTTAGTAGAGCAACAATCTGAAAATCGATAAATATGTTACATAGGAGTTATTGCAGGAACAACGATTGTTGTAGCTGTTGATTTTCATTTAACGTCCTTTTTATATGCAGGCAATTCAGAGACTATGAAATCAGTACATGACAGTTATCAAGTAATAGTGAGCTAACTACAGCAGGAGAAATTATATATTGAATATTATTATATTCGTTGGAACTTTGGGCTACTATATTTGAAATTGAACTGTAATTTGTTTTGGATCTGTTTGACAAAATTCAATTTTCTCCTATCTTATTATGTTGACATTACTAGCTTCTGTAAAAGATTACTATTGACAGTTGCACACATCTTTTCAAAGAAAATAATAATGTAACAATTATTTTTAAGCTATTTCTATGTAAAACAGATTAGTTAGAGTATAATGGGTATGTAATGAAACTATAAAATCATTTCTTCTTTTCATTATTCAAAACTATTATGTACATTTCGCGTAGTAGTACTAATTTAGTTCTAGTTATAATAGTAGTAGTAATAATAGTAGATCTAATAGTTGTAGTAGTAGTAGGCCTAGTAGTTGTAATTGTAGTAGTAGGCATTATAGTTGTAGTAGTAGAAGGCCTAGTTGTTGTAGTAGTAGATCTAGTAGTAGTAGGCCTAGAAGTTGTAGTTATAGTAGTAGGCATTGTAGTTGTAGTAGTAGACCTAGTTGTTGTAGTAGTAGATCTAGTTGTAGTAGTAGTAGTAGTAGGCCTAGTAGTTGTACTTATAGTAGTAGGCATTGTAGTTGTAGTAGTAGATCTAGTTGTAGCAGTAGCAAGCCTAGTAGTTGTACTTACTGTATAGTAGTAGGCATTGAAGTTGTAGTAGTAGACCTAGTACTTGTAGTAGTAGACCTAGTAGTTGTAGTAGTAGATCTAGTAGCAGTAATAGGCCTAGTAGTTGTAGTTATAGTAGTAGACATTGTAGTTGTAGAACTAGTAGTTGTATTAATAGATCTAGTAGTTGTAGTAGTAGATCTAGTAGTAGTAGTAATAGTTGTAGTAGTAGTAGGCCTAGTAATTGCAGTTATAGTAGTAGGCATTGTAGTTGTAGTAGTAAACCTAGTAGTTGTAGTAGATCTAGTAGTAGTAGTAGTAGTAGTAGGCCTAGTAGTTGTAATTATAGTAGTAGGCATTGTAGTTGTAGTAGTATATCTAGTAGTAGTAGTAGGCCTAGTAGTTGTAATTATAGTAGTAGGCATTGTAGTTGTAGTAGTATATCTAGTAGTAGTAGTAGGCCTAGTAGTTGTAATTATAGTAGTAGGCATTGTAGTTGTAGTAGTATATCTAGTAGTAGTAGTAGGCCTAGTAGTTGTAATTATAGTAGTAGGCATTGTAGTTGTAGTAGTAGATCTAGTAGTAGTAGTAATAGTTGTAGTAGTAGTAGGCCTAGTAATTGCAGTTATAGTAGTAGGCATTGTAGTTGTAGTAGTAAACCTAGTAGTTGTAGTAGATCTAGTAGTAGTAGTAGTAGTAGTAGGCCTAGTAGTTGTAATTATAGTAGTAGGCATTGTAGTTGTAGTAGTATATCTAGTAGTAGTAGTAGGCCTAGTAGTTGTAGTTATAGTAGTAGGTATTGTAGTGGTAGTAGTAGACCTAGTATTTGTAGTAGTAGACCTAGTAGTTCTAGTAGTAATAGGCCTAGTAGTTGTAGTTATAGTAGTAGACATTATAGTTGTAGACCTAGTAGTTGTAGTAGTAGATCTAGTAGTAGTAGTAGTAGGCCCAGTAGTTGTAGTTATAGTAGTGTTAGCACCTGCATGGGTCAGGCGATAGCGCGTTATCCTGCTCATACGGATCTGCGTTTGGGCTTGAGTTCGATTCCCGCTTGGACTAATTGTGTGGTTGGATGTTCTTGAGGTTTTCGCTATCTATAAGACGAAAGTCAGCTAATTCCATGGCGAATCCTCAGCCTCATCTCGCCCCATCAGCGCTAAATAACTCAATATTTGATCTAACGTCGTTGAATAACCTACTAAAGAAAAGCAGCAGCAGCAGCAGTAATAGTAGTAGTACGGTAGTAGTAGTAGTAGTAGTAGTAGTAGTAGTACGGTAGTAGTACGGTAGTAGTTCCTTTTTCTCTTTCAATTGCAGAGATTATTCACCTCCAAAATTGAACGTAGGTGATAAAAGGCTGACGAATTTTACTCGTGGTCTCAGCCAGGAATAAGGTTCTTTAATACGCCGTAAATCTACGACACCAGCCTTTCAAAACTACTTCCCTCCCGGAGGAAGACATACCCGTACTAAGAATTTTATTGCTCTCGAGCAAGATTTGGGTCCACGAACCTCAGATGTAAAGACCAATACTGTATTTTAACTCAGAACGATTATATTATTCGTACACTCAAACTGTACTTACTTGACATGTTTATGCCATTCTGGGATTTACAGTAAATAATTAGGCCTATAACTATGTCGATCAACTTTTCTACATATATACTATACTAGATCTTTGATATGGAAAGATGGGAAATTATTTTATTTAATTTGAAATATAATTTAACAAAAGTTCACAATTGGTCTTAATGGAATAATGCTGCAATAGGAAAGAAGGGTGTTGTACATTTTACCGAACATATTCAAGAAATAGTTATCATTCCAGCCTTATATTTGGAAGGTTTAGGTTCGATCGGAGGAGCCGACTATCCTCACTTGAATTTGTCTTGATTTTCCTTGTTCCATCAGGAGAATGCTGGAATGCTACCATTTTATAAAGCCACGAACTAACTTCTTCCCAATCCTTATTAACCCTCCGCCATTACTTCTCATCTATAATCATATCCACCGCTATAGGCTTGCCACCTATCCGTCGAAGTATCGCTCCCGGTAAAGCGTGCCATTTATGGCTATGATGGTGAACGTCAACGTCGAGAAAGCTGGAAGCGAAAAAGAAAAAGTACAAATGAACAAACACAAAAATGTTATACACTGTACTGCAAAATAACCGCTTAGGTGTGTGCAACTGCAGTGTTACAGTAACATTATATATAAGCTAAAGAAGGTTGTGTGTTCGAATTCCATCTACGACATAGGTATCTATTCTTTGTCGTTATGTATTCTTTTAAGCGGAGATCTGGCATCATGCTGTTTCCACATCACGGAAGTCCTACTGTGTGTTCGTCTAATATGAAGTCGAAAATGTTCAAGAATGGGTTTAGACAAACCCTACAGGATTATGATATTCTTCCATACTTTCGCTGTGAAAGCCAAGCTTGTGATGGTTTTTTCTCGGAGTTCTCCCGTTTTCCCTCGTAATTCTAGCAACACTCTCCATAATTTCCTTTCCATTATGCCCTTTATGTAGAAAAAAATGCATCACTTGTGTTTGCGTGACATCGAGTCGATCGTCTGCCATGGTAGGTATTCCTCGTGGTTTGTTCAAAGATTGGTAGATGGCAGCGGTAGTGAATTCTAAACGACTCATAGGTCTACATAAAAAGCACCGGAGCTTCCGAGGATGACATAAGATCTGTGAGATATGGAAGACGACCAACTGAGATCTGCTATACAATGAGTCGAATCAATCGTGCAGCACAATCGGCAAGCAACTTAGTTCATAATGGGTTTATAAAATGCCTACTTTGCCCCATGTATTTGGGGATGCTCCAAGTTCAGCCCAACAAGCACCTACACTTAGGCCTACATATGAGCCGTTCAGAGCAGAAGTGGTGTAAGTCAAAAATGGGTAATGAGGGTTAAAGTAAACATTCTGTAAAATACAACGCAAAGAAGCAATTAATATTCAATTTATTTAAACTATTAGTAGTCAGCGGATAGCAAGAAGGACATATTAATTGCTACTTTGCGCTGTATTTTACAGGATTCTTACTTTAAACCGCATTACCCAATTTTGACTTACACCACTTTTGCTCTGAACGGCTCATATATTTATCTCTACCGGTACAAACTATTGTTGGTGCAGTAGTTTAATTAAGAAAATTTAAATGAAACGCATGTTACGGTTACGAAATAATGTTCGTGAGTCTACTTCCAATATTCAGTATTTTCAAATGTCTCTTAGCTAAGTATATCGCATATATGTATACAGAAACTCTTCCGTCAGAAGGCAAAAGAAAGCGAGCGCCAAAACATTAATTATCAGGTTATTACTGATTCTTATAATGTTTGTTCTGATGTTGGCACTCGTGAATTCTAAGGATGAATATCATTTTCATTTATTTTCAGGTCTTTCACTGCAAACCCAGCTTTCTCCAGTCTTTTCTATTTTCTGCCTTCCTCTTTCTTTCCTTATAGCCTATGATCCATACATCTTAATGTCGTCTGTCATCTAATAACTTCTTCTACCCCGAATGGGGTAGATATTTGGGTATATATTTAGATTTTGCACTTACTTTCTTCTGGCTTCTGGGGTAAAAGCTCTCCTTCATAATAATTACTATTGAGTATTAAATGTTTAAATTTTCTGAAAGATCATTCTCAAAACCAACGATTTTTCTACGTTGGAAACACTACATATTTCATACTAGCTATTTAACAATCTGATTCTATTCTTAAACGAAATTTCCTGAGAAATAAGAGTTATTTTCATACTTAACAAGTAATAACGTACCGGTAACATACTTTTTATACAATAATTGTGCAGGCCTAAGTATACGTATGTACTACGTTCAATGAGGTCACATCTCTGATATTAGTAGATGAGACAAACATATCTAAGCCCTCTTTTTTTCCTGAAGAGCATTAAACCAATTGATTATTGGGCAGACTTCAATAACTTTTGTAGTATTAGCTAAAACGCACTGATGAAATGAAACACTAGCTTTTATCGTACAAGTAATATGGCGTCAGGATTTCAATACATTAAGCGAAATTTCTCGCCAGTCCTAGTATACTGTGAAGCAAATCTATGGAGAAACTGCAGGACTCTATAGAAATATGTTTATCCAATATAAAATCCTATTTAATGTTTTGTTTTTCATTTGAAATATTCATGAACTTTCCTTTCAAAAAGATACAAATTATTCTTAAAGAATGCATTTGTGACCTAAACACCACTTTAAATTATAGGAAATAGGCTATTGCCACTTTCAATCGTTTTTGGTCAACCTAAGAGAGGAATAAAATAGTCTATGAAGTTAGATATCGGGGCTCCGTCCTCTATTTTGTACATCCCTGTTTAACAAATGTATTACTTGACTATTGCCAGAGTCGGTGGGTTCCTTTCTGTTCGGTTCCTTATCGCTTAAATGTGAGTGAATTTCCTCACCTCTATATACAGGAAGTAAAGAAATATGGAGTGCACATAGCGGTAATGATCAACCAGACTTTAAACCTCCATACTCCACGAGATCTATTCACAGTGAGTATAAAAATGTTCTCTGGACCGAAAGGATTCAAAAGGCGCAATCTCAAATCAAACTGTTCGGACGCTAACCTACACTTACATGGATAGCCAATGCAGTAGGATAAAGTCGAGGAAAAGAATTGGCTGTCGAGTATGGTCTAACGGCAGTTTCAAAACATAGTAGCCATTTCGTCGACTTCCCATTTTCAGCAGAAATACACTTGTAATTTACATGTTATAGCCTAAATACCTTTATAAATTATTGTAGCCTATAACATTAGTTGCTTGCAATCTCTCTATACTCGTATTATTCAATTAACATGAAATGAAGAAAAATTGTGCGAGAGAAACTTTGGATATCTCTTCAAAATATATAAACTTTGATATAAATATAGATTTCCGATATTAATTTTCAATTTTCAAGCCAATGAATTAGTAGAACATGAAGCTAAAGTCCCAACGATTAAATTATGATATAGCCTAAATGTTCATATATTAATGAAGGAAAACTATAATAATAAAATAATTACCCACTAAAAATATTTAAAAAGGTCGGATTAAATGACTGGTATCTATTTGATAGGAGTTGGAAATAAGGCTTATGTAAAAAATATAACTACAATTTTATTCCAACTATATTTCCATGGTATGCATGTACAGTACCATCTTTCGTGAACATGTTGCTTGTTGAGTAGAAGAGACGCCAGCTAAAATAAATTAGCTATTATTATTAGTATTATTATTATTATTATTATTATTATTATTATTATTATTATTATTATTATTATTAGCAGTAGTCGTAGTGGAATGGAATTTTAACTTAGAGGGCACGGATGGCCCAGGACTGCGACCTGTTGAGATCTATTGCGCTCACCCTCAATATGGAATGAGTTGCTTGCCACAGATCCCCTACACGCACCAACCCAACTACATGACTCCCTTAACGATCGGTCCCTGCAGCCGACATAAATCCATATACTGTACCATTTCTGCTTTGGCAACTTCCCCCAAGGCCCCCCTGTCGGTCCGAGGCGAAACTCCTCCCCCGAATAGGTCCGCCTCGGGTGCTTGTTGCAGAAGCCATCTAACGTCGCTTAACTACATTCCACGGAGGTCGGTCGAGAGAGCCAGTAGTTTTGGGAGGCTGCTTGTAGAGTGATCTGAAAAACCAGAAACGGGATGATGAGGAAAAGATGATGGGGGAGGAAAGGAAGTGGCAAAGATGAGTGGGGGGCCTGATAAAGTTACCTGATATTCATCCATAGGAGTGAAGGAAAAACCCCGAAAAAACCTCACCCAGGCAACTCGCCCTAACCGGGAATCGAACCCGGGACCGCTGGGTAGTAGCAGTAGTAGTAGTAGTAGTAGTAGTAGTAGTAGAAGTAGTAGTAGAAGTAGTAGTAGTAGTAGTAGTAGTACCGTAGTAGTAGTAGTAGTAGAAGTAGTAGTAGTAGTAGTAGTAGTAGTAGTAGTAGTAGTAGTAGCGTAGTAGTAGTAGTAGTAGTAGTATCTATACAATTCATTTTCAATGTACAATTCAGCAAGCCCATTATTGTGAACGTCTGAGAGTAAAACAAGCGGGTCCAGATTCAAATTCTAGTTGGGGCAGTTTACCTCATTGAGGTTTTTCCGAGATTTTCCCTCAACCAATCAAAGCAGAATTGCTCTGTAACTTTCGGCGCTGGACCTCGGATTCATTTCGCTATCATAATTACACTTCCCCTCTTTCATCATCATATCCGTTTCTTTCCTAGGTTTCGGGCTTTCTTCGATATAGAGTCGGCGCGTTTTCCTCCTGATCCAGATTTGGGCAAGGGTTCGATTCCCGCTTAGGCTGATTACCTGATTCGGTTTTTCCAAGGTTTTCTCCAACCATAAGATTAATGTCAGGTAGTCCTATGGCGAGTCCTTGGCCTCATATCGCTAAATACCGTCTCGCTATCACCAATTCCATCGACGCTAAATAACCGAGTAGTTGATAGAGCGTCATTAGATAGCCAAGCAAAAAAAATTAATAAATTACGAAAATATCTCATTTTTCACATTTATTCTGTAAAAGTTAACAGTTCGAAGAAATATTTCAATTTCGCGAAAATTTATGTTTAAAATATTCCTCTAAATCACTTACATTTAACATGAAGACAATAGATGTAACTTAAGAATAGCGAACTGGATTCGTCGTCCCAGGTTGCACTTGGGGTTGCGTTCAAATCTTCCTTGGGATCTTTATTTCACTGGATTTTTTTTTCGAGTATTTCTCTAACTGCACGGCATGTAAGAAAATATCATCTTCTAGCCAAATCGCATCTCGCCTTCTCCAACTTCACCGAAGCTACATAAACTCGCAGCTGATACAGCGTCTTTAAATTATAACAGTTTGGTTCTATTAGTCCATTTACTAAATGACTTACAGCGATAGGAAAGTGTTTGAATAAATAGCAGAATATAGAGATTAAAAATCTGTTTAATACTTATAGACCTATTTTAGAATCGAAAGTAGGTATTGTACAATATAAAGAAATTAAAGGTAATGATTAATTTCTCATTTATAGAAATAGATCTATATTTTTCAAGAAATTTCTAAGAACTTTTCTAACCTAGCTGCTAGATTCGAAATAGGGTAGATAATATTATGGATATGATACTAGTAAGGAAAATAACATTTTTAAGTCATGGTATGGCTAAAGAGGATATAACCATTGACAAAAACTTTTTCAATTTGTTGTGGACACGAATTTAAAATACAATTGGCTGTCAGATTTAGAGAATAAGGTGAGTATCGTAGGGCTGAAATGGGTTTGGGATGAAATTAGGATACTGAATTTCAAAATGTGATGTGTAAGATCATAAAAGAAAGATGTAACGAAATTACGAAAGAAGAGTTATATCAAAATTTAAACAGATTAAGATCAGCAAGTAACTTTAAGTATCTAAAAATATCATGAGAACAGAAAGGATATGTAAGAATAAACAATAGAGGAAAGAGTTTAGGCTAAGATTTGTGGACGTTAGGTATATGAAAATTGACAAAGAGGAGGGGTGACGTAGAGAAGAATATCTGCTCCATTTGCTACATGAAAGAAGACCCGTTTAAAATGATAATGATGATAATAATAATAATAATAATAATAATAATAATAATAATAATAATAATAATAATAATAATAAAAATAATAATAATAATATCATGTAGGCCTAAAGTAAACCAATATAAGAAAAAAGTGGATAGACGAAAAAAGTTTGAGTTTATATATATATATATATATAGAGAGAGAGAGAGAGAGAGAGAGAGAGAGAGCTTTACCAATCTTATTAAGTACACAGAAGATGCCTTTCTTCGAAATAACGAAACCTCGTTTATTTGAGGCTTCTTTTATTTTCACTTGACTGTACTTGGCATCGGAAAGGGTTGTTAAATACTCCAACCAGAAAGGCTCGATTTTCTTGGGAATTTCTGTTCTGAGTCGCCGTGCACTCTGACTATGAGATCACTCACTACTGGTCTGTCACCTCGCGCCACAGTTCAGATGTCGTGTGACTCCTGACGCACATGATGTCATTCAAATTCGTTGTCAGAGATCAGAAACAACCCTGTATATTACGTTTGAAAAGTTTTCTTAGATTAGTTTTATTTATATTATTGACGTGAGTTTTCTTTAGTAACTATGCATGAGGCTGTCATATACGTAGTGACAGATAAAGAGCATATTTAGATCTGACCATAGACAGACGCGACGGGAGTAGGCGGGAGACGTACAACTTTCCGTACCAAACTAAAATTATAAACTAAGGCAGACCTGGGTAAATATAAATGTTACAGATCTGTCTTCAAGAAGTAAAATTGATGAAATAAATATTCTGGTCTGGATCGGTACACTCTGCTCTGCTCTACCTTCTTCTGTTCCGTTCTGCTCTGCTTTGTTGTGTTCTGCTCTACCCTGTTCTCTTTTGCTCTGTTCTGCTCTGCTCTTCTTCTGGTCCGCTTTGTTCTGCTCTGTTCTATTCTTGTTTTGCTTTGCTCTGCTCTGTTTCTGTTCTGCTCTGTTCGTGTTCGTGTTCGTGTTCTGTTCTGCTTTGCTCTGCTCTGTTTCTGTTCTGCTCTGCTCTGCTCTGTTCGTGTTCTGTTTTGCTTTGCTCTGCTCTGTTTCTGTTCTGTTCTGTTCTGCTCTGTTTCTGTTTCTGTTCTGCTCTGCTCTGTTCGTGTTCATGTTCTGTTCTGTTTTGCTCTGTTCTATTATTTTCTGTTCTTTCTATTATATTCTATTCTATTACACATAAAACTATTCTCGACAAAATAGGTGCGATCCATAACATAGAGACTTCCAGTTCAGAAGAAGAAATCGTTAATTGCTGATGCTGTTTCGCAATATATTTGTATCATTTGCGGCGTATTCAAATCCATGATCTTGTTATGAACGATAGGCGGACAAAGTTATTTATGAATGAGGCAAGAAATATGTACAGTTTATGTTAATTTTTTATTAATTATTATTGGGATTGTATTATTTGTCATAAAATTTCTCTTTCAGTAACAGATATTTCAGAACCATGGCCACCATTTACAATATTAATATTCTAGACAGTAGGATGGAAATGAAATAAGTTAAACTGATATTCAAGCTTGTACTAGCCTACTTGACAAAATAAACACTGCAACTCGTAATACGGGAAGGCTGTCAAGTTCATTTAGGGATTTAAGATAATTTGATCACCGAGTAGTTAGTTAAACGTGTTTGGTTTGTAGATGGTTAGGGCTTCGTGTTTGTATAGGAGTCAGTGTGTACAATTGTACAGTTTAGAGTAGCATTTCGACGTTTGTACGCTGAGCACAAAGCTTATTTCCGAAATTATTGTTTAATCAGTAACTAGAGATGACGTATTAAATTTTTACGAGAATACTAAGATTACCAAAATTTTGTTCTTCTAGGTTTTAGTATATTTCTCGAATGTCATTAATGCATATTTCCAAACACAAATAACGTTAAATTCTTAATGCGCAACATATCTGACTTTAAATTTCTCTCACAGGTAGCATATAACTTTAATAAAAATAATTTCAATAGAGATAAAAGAATAGTTCAATGGTATTTGGGTAAAGGGAGATTAGTCATAAAAATGAGTTTTGAGATAAATTAAAATTAAACTTCGGGCCCTTATGGCAAATAATTTTCTACGCAAATAAAACACATCAAATGCTAGTAATATTTTATTTTTTCACACGCAACTGTAGGATTTGGTTGGCGAGTTGGTATAGCGCTGGTCTTCTATGCCCAAGGTTGCGGGTTCGATCCCGGGCCAGGTCGATGGCATTTAAGTGTGCTTAAATGCGGCAGGCTCATGTCAGTAGATTTACTGGCATGTAAAAGAACTCCTGCGGGACAAAATTCCGGCACATCCGGCGACGCTGATATAACCTCTGCAGTTGCGAGCGTCGTTAAATAAAATATAACATTTTTTAACTGTAGGATTTAATCTGTGTAATCACCTGGGAGGCAAAACTCTATTTACACACAAAAAACTTAATCCCCCTTACCTGATCACTATCGAGTTATTCACTGCACAAATCATGAGATAAATTTTAATTTGATTCCAACTGAAGAGTAGCTGTGATCTGAAAAGTACTTAATTATGTAGCACAATATTTTTATTAGTGTACTGTTAAATGAAATTGATTGCCAGCTAAATAGTTATGTAATATAGTCTGAGGATAATATGTATATTAACATCTTGTGAATTTTATTAGTTAATTGTGGAAATGTTCAATGAATTTCCTTAATGAACCACATTATAAAATTTTGAATCATATATGGAATTCTAAATTAATAAAGCCGTAAGGTCAAAAAAAAAAAACACTACACTACCATTTTAACATTTTTCAGGATTTTGGAGAAAAATGTCGACAATTCTTTTTAGTGACGTGACATCCCAGAGTAATTATAATGAAACCGTATATTCAGTGTGTTTGATGTCTACTTCAGAAATCCGTTTTAAATATGCAGAGAGTTGAATAATTTTTAATTAACAACAGTGCACAGTATACACATGTATTATATCAACTATACCAGATTTTGTTTTATTCGTAGATTGAAAAAAAAAATATTTAATACTACGTTAAGGGGACACTCAACTTAAAAATTGGAGAAAAAGTGTCATAGAAATGAAAAATTAAATTTCTACACTAATTTACGTGACAAAACTAAATCAATAAGCAGAATTCTTCCCCTATTCATTCAGAAGTCACAGTCAAATGCACAAAGCCAAAAAATAAAAAATGATAATTAAAAGTGATATTTCAATTAATGATTGATTAAAAATTGAAATATGTTTTATTTTGAAAAGTATTGGATCGAATGAGCTGAGATTTTGCATGTTACTTTCCATGTGTATGTTAAACGTTTTCTCCAAATTTAAAAAAGATTGGTCCAATAGAAAAAAAGTTCCAAAATATAGTTGAATGTCCCAATTAATTTTAAATAATACTGTATTTCAATAACTTAGATCATATTCATATGAAGTTTAGTCGAACTGAATAACTAATTGGAATAATTATGGGAAAATATACAAGAAATAAGCATGGAAAAGATAATTTGAAACAAATATTGCGTGAATAAGAAATATTAATTCTCATCTAGACTATTTAATATCCTCGTTAATAAAATGGGATCTTGTCACTTTTTCTACAATATAATAGTGCTTAGGAAAATATTTGGGGCTAAGCGGGATGAAGTTACAGGAGAATGGAGAAAGTTACACAACGCAGAACTGCACGCATTTTATTCTCCACCTAACATAATTAGGAACATTAAATCCAGACGTTTGAGATGGGCAGGGCATGTAGCACGTATGGGCGAATCCAGAAATGCATATAGAGTGTTAGTTGGGAGACCGGAGGGAAAAAGACCTTTGGGGGGCCGAGACGTAGATGGGAGGATAATATTAAAATTGATTTGAGGGAGGTGGGATATGATGATAGAGACTGGATTAATCTTGCACAGGATAGGAACCGATGGCGGGCTTATGTGAGGGCGGCAGTGAACCTTCCGGTTCCTTAAAAGCCATTTATAAGTAAGTAAGTATAATATTGTATAGTAAGTATAACACATGTGTCCCCGCCAAACGTTATGGTTTAAAGTATGATGTCTAGACTCGCGTTACAGAATGCGCGCTGGCTCCAGTCCTCATGGGAAAGGAATCTTCTCGTGAAACGTCTGCCAGTGTTTGGGACCGGTGTCCACCGAACATCGTGAATAATTTGGGGAGCCACAATAGGTAGCGGAATCCGGTTACGAAGATCAGCTCTAAGTGCTGGGAGGATCATCGTGCTAACCATACGAACCTCCGTTCTCTTTGGATGATTGCTCATCTCTGCTGACTCATGTGAACGTAATATCAGCAATCAGCCCTTCATGGGCTGTCATGCCAGGGATGATCATGATGATTATGATGATGATAATGATGATGAGGCCTATTATTATTATTATTATTATTATTATTATTATTTACCTCTGATTGAGGTTCTGGCTGATATGTATATCTATTATCAGGCGGTACATCTCACTTGACGATATGTGTCAGAGGAAGAACAATTGTCTGTATGCATTTGAAGTCTGATTAGTGGAATATATAGCTAATCGGCGATGTATGCATTGGAGGAGGAAAGGAACTGGCCATCCTACCCCATTATCTCCTCGCCTAGTTGCCTCATGAGTGATGCCTTATTGGTGTTACCTATGAGGTTCAAACCTGTCTTCAGACAGTTGACTAAACAACATTATTATTATTATTATTATTATTATTATTATTATTATTATTATTATAAAACGAATATAATGAAAATCCAACATATTACAAAATTTTATTCAATCTCTTCACGGGAGTAAAGGTACTGTAATAGTACAGGCATTTCCAACACGTGACGTCACACGTCTCTGTTCTCAAGCTCCTTGAGAGAGGAAGCATAGCTTTAAGAGCAAAGTAGGGGAAGTGGCAGTGGAAGGAATGGATATGTATAAATAGCAGAGACACAACATTACCCTCCCTCACGTGCTCTACTAACTCTGCTCCGTGAGGGAAAACACGCTCCGACGTCACAAATTGGTCAGTTGGAAGTGACTATAATAGTACCTCCAGTTTACTAACATTATTATGAATACAAGTGGAAATCATTATATGTGCATTGTAGGAGTACCGGTATTTATTATTATTCCAATAAGCAATAAGCTTATGGTTTATTTTATATCGAGATTATATCATATGAAATAAATTATTAATAAATCTACATATACTCGTAGAATACATTACTTTAAAACTGAATATGAGTTACATAATACTTTTGTTTACATATATGATATGTCCGAAATTATAGATATGAATATTTTAACGCTGGTAGCTACCTTAATAGTACATTATGCAACGAGCCTATAATGATAATAATTAAGAATCGAGTATGGATATTTATGAAACGAGCGCAAGCGAGTTTCATAATTTTCATACGAGCTTCTTAATTACCATTATAGGCGAGTTTCATACGACTTTTTATGCTCGACCATATTTCTAACTTGAAATTACCGGTATTCAGATGTATACATTTTATTTGTAACTGACAAGATCGGAAGTGACCTTGTTCTAGGTCGTGAATTGTGAGATGTGCGCAGACGCGAACGTATTGATTTTTTTCCGAGGAACAATAATGTCATTGACGTTGACGTAGTCCCGTTAAACTTGATAATATTATAATATTATAACCTTGATTATTGAATTCGACATTGAAAAACGATATGACAAATTGAATTTATTTGAATATTATTTACAATTAACGCTAATTATTATAGTAACAGAACATAACCTTCTGCGACAGTATTGGATTTCCAGCCTCCGTGACTTTTCGCTAATTCTCTTTCGATAGCATATCCGAGAATAATCGATACTTGCGGTTTTATAACGGTACAAAGCTGACTTGTCATTGGCTGAACACATGTAAGCTGAGTTATCATTGGCTGAAGACCTGTACTTTAATGAGTAGGTGTACTTTAATGACATGCATTAAAGGACTGCTACCAGATGTATAATTAGTACATTTCGGCATGGTCGAACATAAAATTTTTTAAAGGAAACAAACGCATCCTTCAGCAAAACAATTGAAGAAACCGGGAAAGGCAAGAACTTCACTAGTTCTGAAGATGGCTACTACCGAGATGAAACTAGTCAACTAAGTATTTACAAACTTAGTTTACGTTAAACACGTGAAAGTAACTGATCACCATAAATAATATACCTAAAGGCTCATTCACAATGAAAATTAAACATAACCGTAACATAAACACAGAAGTTTGCACCCAGGCTACCAAATTGGATCATTCACAATGATTCACAGTAGCATTGACATAAACGTTACCGTAAGATGTTAACATGAAAGTTTGCAAACTCCAAACTTTCATGCTTATGCTTACGTGATTTGGAAACAGAACACAATCGTGGAGCGCTGAAGTATACGACAGAATATGAGGAAATGGTATCGTTGTTATGTTTCCATGGTTACCAAATATGTTTGCTGTTATGTTTATGTTCCCATCGTGAATGATGGTATGACTTCTTGATTTTACCGTAACGTTTATATTCTTAAGTTAATGCCTACATTATGTTTAATTTTCATTGTGAATGAGCCTTAAGTGATATAGTATTAAAAGTTGTGTAATGAAGATGAATAAAAATAATTAAATGCCGCACAACTTTTCCATAAGTTTAACAAAGTACAAAATAAAACTATTATGTATGTATGTATGTATGTATGTATGTATGTATGTATGTATGTATGTATGTATGTATGTATGTATGTATGTATGTATGTATGTATGTATGTATGTATGTACGTATGTATGTATGTATGTATGTATGTATGTATGTATGTATGTATGTATTTATGTATGTATGTATTTTTTAAACCTTGTTTACAAGCATGTTCCATTACAAAAATGCAATACTACATGCTAATAGACTACACATTACAATATTGCTAACTCTTCCGAATACAATGTATATACATTATTGCTAGCCTATTCTACTTTCCCTAAATATACTATTTACAACATGTTAACATCTATGCTACTGTTGAAGCTTTTAAATACTTTGTACAACACTATTTTAGTACCTATTCCTTTTCTATTTACAGATTAAAAAACCAATACTATTGCTAATCATTTTAAAAACTATGTTTAGAAATATACTATTTAACAAATTAACCTACTTTTCCTAAATTTACTATTTACAACGTGTTAACATCTATGCTACTGTTGGATCTTTTAAATACATTATACAACACTATTTTAGAGCCTATTCTGTTTTTCTGTTTACAAATTTTTAAAAAAATCTATAATATTGCTAATACTTTTAAAAACTTTGTTTAGAAGAATACTATTTAACAAATTAACCTATTTTCCTTAAATTTACTATTTGCAACGTGTCAGCATCTACTGTATGGTACTGTTGAATCTTTTAAATATATTGTACATCACTATTTTAGAGCCTGTTCTGTTTTTCTATTTACAAATTAAAAAAAAAACAATGAATACTATTGTTAATTCTTTTACAATCTATATTTAGAAGTATACTATTTACAAAATTAACCTATTTTCCTTAATTTTACTATTTACAACGTATCAACATTGTTCAATCTTTTAAATACATTATACAACACTATTTTGGAGCCTATTCTGTTTTTCTGTTTACAAATTAAAAAAAAATCTATACTATTGCTAATACTTTTAAAACTATGTCTAGAAGAATACTGTTTAACAAATTAACCTATTTTCCTTGAATTTACTATTTACAATATGTCAAAATTAATAGTTTTTGTGAACTTTATGAATGGTTTTGTGTATTTACTCACTAAGTCACAATTGCTCATCGGCCAGTGGTCGCCGGCGTTAATCACACTTTTCTTGAGGCTTAGTCTTTATTTAGTAACTCACACTCCCAGAGCAGGTGATCCACAGTTTGTGGACTCCGTTTACAAAGGCATATTGGATCGTGCATTATCTTAAAGCGATGGAAATACGATCTTTGTATGTATGTATGTATGTATGTATGTATGTATGTATGTATGTATGTATGTATGTATGTATGTATGTATGCATGCATGTATGTGTGTATGTATGTATACACACATAATAATATACGAGTATATTCGTTTGCAAATTTAAAATCATCTGAATCAGCTGAAAGAAATCAAATTCAGATCATTTCATATAGGTCTACATACTCGTCTTTCCTCTTGATTTGGACTGGTGAATAACACAAACATTTCTGTCACTCTAGTGCTAGCGAGCTGTTCTTCCGTCCGCGTTCGATCCCCTGTCAGTAAAGAAAATATTAAGGTGAAGTTTTGAAGGTAGTAAGGAATTCGGATGCTGATGTAAGATTGGGTTGGGGTTCAGAGCTCCTCTGGCTTATAAAAGAACAATATTCTGGACAAAAAGAAAAATTACATGTTTTTAAAACTCAGGCATAATAAAAACAGGTCAGTCATCAGAATCATTGTTACGGCGAATTCAAAATTTTTCAAGCAAAAGCTGACGTGCAATTAACGCTCATGAGTAAACTGCGAGCTAGTAGTTAAAATTAGTATCTCGCTTTGAGTCCTCTGAGATATTTGCTATTTTAGCTCAGCTCAGCGACTTACGGACGAGTTGTTCCAGTGGAATTTATTATTTCAACTGATATTCCATAGCTAAGTTGTTCATTGATAAGAAGACAATTTGAAAATAAAATAATACTGAAATGTATAACTTGAAGGATCACTACATAGGCATCAGCTCATAAAATAAAACATTTGAAAGTACAATTCCCCAAAGAAAAGGAATGAGACGAGTCTTGATCGTCGAAAGTTGAAATTCTACAGTGAGGTTCACGTGATATCGACGTAGCCAGGAATACATCTGCTCGTGCATGCGTAGGCTTATTTTCATCCTACTCTAAACTACACACCAGTGCAAAATGTTATCAGTTGTCTGTCTATGTCTACTTGGTGTTTAGTCAACTGTCCGAAGATAGGTCTGAACCTCACAAGTGATACCAAGAAGACACCAATTATGAGGCAACTAGGTCAGGAGATAATGGGATAGAGCGGCCAGTGTAGGTCTCTTTTGACATACTTGATCGTTTACTTTTTATGAAAGTTTGAAATATACCGTGTAACATGAAAGTCATTCGCCAAAGTGGCAGAACAAATGTACAACCACGGCAAAGACAGCAAGGAACATTGCAGGACCACGACAAAGACAAAGATCAGGACCACAATAACATATTACAAGAAACACGACAAACACCACGACAAAGATTATGATTAATACCACCACATGGACCACGATAAGGATTACAGGGACTAAAACCACGGAAAGGACTATTAGAAAGACAACAAGGACCACAATAATGACAAAGATCAGTATCACGATAATATACTACGACAAGAACCACGATAAACGCCACGACAAGGATTACGATAAATACCACGACATGGACCACGATAAGGAGTACGACAAGCACTAGGACCACGGAAAGGACTATTAGAAAGACAACAAGGACAACGATACGGACAACAACGACTTTCATAAGGACCACGAAAAGGACAAAGATATGAACGACAAGGACCACAATAAGGATCACGACATGAACCACGGTAAGGAAAACGATAAGGATCACAACATGGACCACGAGAAGAAGCACGATAAGGACTGCAACAAAGACCACGGTAAAGAACACGACATGAAACACGACAAGCTTCAAAATAAGAATCACAATAACGATCTCAATATGGAACAAGATCAGGACCACGTAAGGACCACGATAGTGTTCACGAAAAGGATGAATAAGGATCACAAGATGGACCACAATAAGGACTGCAACAAAGACCACGGTAAAGAACACGACATGAAACACGACAAGCTTCAAAATAAGAATCACAATAACGATCTCAATATGGAACAAGATCAGGACCACGTAAGGACCACGATAGTGTTCACGAAAAGGATGAATAAGGATCACAAGATGGACCACAATAAGGATTTCGACAAGGACCAGGATAAGGATCAAGGCATGAACAGCGACAAGCACCATGACAAGGATCACGATAAGGACTCCGACATGGACTGCGATAAGGATCACAGATATGGACCACAATTAACACCACAACAAAGAACACGATAAAGATCACGACATGAACAACGACAAACAAAACAAGGATCACGTTAGGAACCTCGACATGGACCACCATAAGAACTTCGAAATTTACCAAGATAAGGATCATGACAAGAACAAGAAATACCACTATAAAGACCATGACAAAGGCAACAAGTGGAACGATAAAGACAATTACAATGGCAAGAAGTATTATAATAAATACCATGGAGAAAACAACAAGGACCACTTTAACGGCTACGATGAAGACAAGGACCTCGATAAGGATCACTAGATGGACTATGATAACACCACGACAACGATCACAATACGAACAACGACATGGAGAATGATAAGTACCACGATGAGGATCACGTCAAGGACCACAAAAGAACCATGAAAGACCACGAAAGAATCAGAAAAGGATCGCGATAAGGAATGCGTCAAAGATAACAAGGGCAACGACAAGGACAAAGGAAAGACAAGGACCACAATAAGGATGACGATATGGGCCACGAAAAGCACTTTTATAGAGATCACTATAAGGACCACAAAAATAATCACAAGGAGGACTATGATAGATATCAAAGGACAACGATTACGATAAGAATTATGAGAATGACAAGGATCACAACAAGGACAAAGACAGACAACAATTAGGACAAAGATAAGGACCACGATGAGGACCATGACATGGACCACGACGAGTACCACGAGAATTATCATGAAAGGGACCATGGCATTCGGCAATGATAAGGTTGCAATAAGAGTTATGAGATTGACAAGGACCACTGTAGGACCATGGACAACAACAAAAACAGGGATAACAATATAAATCACAACATGGACTACGATAGACATTACGAGAATGATCGCGATAGGGACCATGACATAGGCCACGAATAGGATCACGACAGGAACGATTATAAGGACCAAGATTACGATAAGGACAATGACAAAGACAACAAATACCTCATAAGTACCATGAAAAAAGCAATAAGTAAGGCGATAAGGATTGTTACAATGCCAACAAGGACTACGATAAAGAAAACAAAGATCACGATAAGGGGCATGTCAAAGACAACAAGGACCACGACAAAACAATACGGATCATGATAAGGGCCGTGACAAGGAAAAACAAGGACCAATTTAAGAAGATCTACATAGACAAAAACAAGGGCCACGATACTAATTACAAAATCGATCACGATAAGAATCACGACATGAACCACTATAAGGACCAAGACCACGATAGGGACCAAGATCACGATAAGGACCAAGACCACTATAAGGACCATAACAAAGACAACAAATACCACAATAAGGATTATGACAAAAACAAGAAGAATAAGGGCTATTGCAGTGACAAGGATCATGATAAGGGCCACAACAAAGACAACAATGACCACGATAAAAACATGACAAAGGCAACAGTGACCACCATAAGGACCGTGATAAAGACAACAAGGATCATTGTAAGATCTACGGCAACGATCAAGATGAGGACCATGACATGGATAACGATAAGGGTCACAAGTACCAAAACACGGATCATGACAAGGACCACGACAAGGACCGTGATTCATGGTGTTTTGTAGTCTTTATCACGGCTCTTATGCTGATCATTGTTGTCTTTGTGGTCCTTACTGTGATCCTTGTATTTGTCATGGTCCTTATCGCGACGACTGTTGTCTCTATTGTGGTCCTTATCATAGTTCTTATTTTCTTTGTCAGGGTTGTTATCGTGGTCTTGTTCATTATCGTGATCCTTATGTTGGTTCATTTCGTGGTCCTTATCATGATCTTTATTGTGGTGCTTGTTGCAGCTCAAGTTGTGGTCCTTGTCGTCGTCCTCGTTTTTATCGTGCTCCTTGTTTTTATCGTGCTCCTACGATTGTCATTTCAAATAATAATGTTATTTCCCCTTGGCAAGTGACTATTGTTTCACATGGTAGGTAATGTCGTCCTCAAAGCGGGGTCTTAAGATACTGTACGGCAGCTTGACCGATTACAGATTTACTTAGGATATTTCATACCGAGCGCCATGTAACTAATTTTGAGGTGAGCTATACTATAGTGGAGGAGGCAAGAACTGTCCTGTGACCTTATTATGTGCCGTGACTATATCGCCAATGGATATAAAGGGAGACGGTAGATGAACTTTCGTGTCATTAGATTCGTATATTATTAACCATTATGAAACAATCTGATAGCTCATTCTTTCCCTTGACACACAGCTCATATGCCATATGTATGTTTTATATATACATATATTTATATATACATTTACACTGTATATAGAATATGTAATATATATAAATGGTATAAATGCATTCATTAGATTAACGTTTATAATGTTATAGTTTGTAATTTTGTATTATCTGTGATCATTGACACAATCTCAGGACTCTGTAAAACTCTATTTCAACGTTATTCGGATAACAAATTTTGGTGGTATAAACTAAAAATCGAACTTTCTCTCTTTAGCACAATACGCAGAAAACTTAGCGTGTGAGCTAAGAGGATACAGAAGCTTTTATTCTGCGCGGAGTGTCGATCTAGTCATGAAAGTTATGTCGACTTAACTACATGATTTATGTATATATTTTTTCTATTATATACGTCATATTGCCATATTTTTTGCAGTTTTTGAAATGAATTTCGGAACGATGCTAGCAACAAACCAAATAGCCCAAATTTAAGTAACTCAAATATTCGTTATCTCGTGTATCAGTGCTCTGCTCTCCGATCATGCGCAGCGTTTTACATCTGAGACTTTAGAATATTCCATTGTTGCATTCCGTTTTTTTTTTTGAGGAACTGTAATAAAATATAAATCTCAATTATATTTAATTGCATAGATAATGATGTTTCAAAAAATAAATAATACAAATAATACTGAAATGTGTGGAAATTGCAGATTGCATTGGACAACAATAGTAACAGCATTTCCACTGCAAAATCCAAACAAATTTATATCTATACAGATGCTTGGCATTATGAATGGAACTTAAATCTTATAAGATCGTTTGCATCTACAGAAATCTTAACCCTTTCTGACCTGAATTTAAGGTCATAGAGACATCATGGAGAAACAAAAATCAAAGAAATCCTCTTTCTAATAACAGCTGGCCAAGGAACTGACGGGTGCTGCACTCTATCGGTAAAGAATGAAACTACTTTTTTGAGGATACCAAATGGAATCATCAGGCACATCATATGTGTTAGAGATTACAGAAATGGTTTTGTTTTGAAATGGATTTATTCGAGCGGAAAGGGTTAAACAGAACTAGTCATATATCAGCTGTATCTTGAAATCACCTACTGTATATCACCTGGTTATAACCAGACAGGTATTTTTTGGGTCCTGGTACTGAACGTTAGGTGTACCTCAGTTGCAGGAAGGTCAATAAATTTATTGCTACGTTCCCTCCTTAAGCCAAGGGACGTGACTTCTTTTCGCTGTGTATGGGTCGAAAATCCATTGTCTGTCTACACCAGACAAACCTATGAAAATAGAATCATATTACCCCCATGTTAATTGAGATAGAGTGTGGTCCCCAACATTACAAACAAACTGTTATACCTGTAACATCATGGTTCAAAGTTGTTCATGACATATTATATCCAAAGAACTCCCGACTATACAAACTCAAGAGATCACAAACTAACTTATGCTCCTTATGTGCACAGATAGGCACCATAACTTATAAACTAACCGAATGTAATAAAGTGAAAGAAATTTAGTACAAACTTATACATGTAATAAGTAAACGGACCAACACACCCCGCACGTTCATCAGCGTAATATACTTATCCGATCTGACTTTCAGTTTTCAAAAACACAATGTAATTAGTAATCTGGGCCATCAGTAATGTAGTATTTCTACTCATGGACTACAACAGGGAAATGGAACTGGAAGAATCTTAAAACTTCCTCGGTACAAAATAAAATTTATAATAAGAAACATGAAAGAAGATTTTATGGCAACTAATTAGACTATACTGTATATGACTGCAGTGTTATAACTTAAAATCATATCAGTTACCATTTAAATGATAACTTTGTTTTGCGTTTGCAATTCTTTATTGTACAAATGTTATTTATGAAGTGCTTATCTTCATTAATACCTTGTCAGTGATTCTATGTTTGTGGAATGTAAAAATTATTACTTAAATGTGGTGTGTATTTCAACTTTTGCCTGAGTGTATGTTGAAATATAATGCTTTAGACTTGTAGTGGAAATCTGTTTTATTTGGTCTTGTAATTAAATTTGCTTTGTGATGTGATGTCATTACTGAAGTATGCTGTGTATTTTCACCTGTTTGGATTTATTTGATGAAATAACGTTTTGTTTGCTTTTATGATGAAATTGTAATAATTTAATTCCTGATGGGACTTATCACATAGACCTATGAGGCGTATTTCAACTTTTATAAGTGTGCGTTGAAATATGTATTGCTTCAATTTTGTGAAAGGAACCTGTTTTATTTTGTATTGTAATGAAATTTGTTATGCTTCAATTCAGATGACATGTCGTTACTTAAGTATGTGGTGTGTTTTCATCTCTTTGGGATTGTTTTATAAAACTGTTTTGTTTGCTTTCGTGATGAAATTATAATAATTTAATTCTTTATGAGACTCAATCACTTAAATATGTGGTGTATTTAAACTGGTCTGAGTGTTTAATAAAATTGTTCTGGTGCAAAAGAAAAGTCAGGATTGGGCAGATTGTTCATTTATCACTCGAGAGATGAAGTACGGTTCTCTTAAATAAAATTAACTTAGATAATTCAGCAATCATTCAAAATTTGAGACATATATGTAGAAACTATTCTTCCCACAATAATCTACGAGCACGATAGTCATGAATCAGTTTTTATCTTCCTGAGTCCTGAAATATTTGTTGTTTTATTATTAAAGTTCAATATAATTCTACACTTAAAAAAAGTCACTAACATGAGAAAAAGATGCTGAAAGAATTCTTCAGGTTACAGTTAGAGCATAAATGTAGGTATATTATACTATACTTGGGTCTCTGTACATATATCTTACATCATAATCATGTATGAAGAATAGCATAGTACATTCAGGACTCAGGAGGTTATATGAATAATGCATCTTAATCCAATAAGAAAATATTGTAGGAATAATTAATGTCAATTAATTTTAACCCCTCTTATCACATATTTATTAGTTTTAATCAACAAAACGAAATTCATAAAATAAAAATGGCGAAATAATTTTGAATTTAAAATGGTGTTTCAATAACATCCAAGTGTTCTTGGCACCTGTAACTGTAGTAGAGAATTATCCTTTCTCATTTTATATTCTGTAGGTGAGAATTAGTTTGTCATATAACATTGTTCCATAGTTGTGTGGCAAAACAAGTCAAACATTTAGACGTAAATTTCTTGGCAGTTCAGTTCCAATACGAAAAGCGCTGTTGATGAGTTATGAGTAGAGATCGAAATCTTAGTCCCTAATTATCTAAGTTAAGTGACTGCGGAGTTTGTGCAATGAGCCAATGACTTGAAGAGTAGTGGCGTGTTGTGGTGTACGATGAAAACAAGCGACGCACGCATCAAGGAAAACAAACACACATAAAATAATTATTTAAAGAGTATGGTTGTGTTGTGTATTACAGAAAAAAATAAACATAGACTTTGCTGTAAACGTCTAATTTAAAATATTACGGTTTCACAGATACTTCTTTTAGTGAAATTTTTAAGCCTATATTACAATAATCTTTGTTCTATGATTTGAACCGGTACTACTGTAACACTGGCACTGCTTTTAATGACATTTTTAAGCCTATATTACAATAATCTTTGTTCTAAAATTTTAAGTTAAGATACTGGTAATACTGTAACATTGACACTGCTTTTAATGAAATGTTTAGGCGTAGGCCTATATTAAAATAATCTTTGCTGTAAAAGTTTAACTGAAAATACCAGTACAACTGTAACATAGGTACCTTTCAAGAAATATTTAATCCTATATTACAATAATCTTTTTTCTAAAATTTTAACTTAAAATACTACTGTAACACTTGCACTGCTGTGAATGAAAATTGTAAGCCTATATTACAATAATCTTTGTTCTAAAATTTTAACTTAAGACAATAGTACTACTGTAACATTGGCACTGCTTTTAATGAAATGTTTTGGCGTATATTAAAATAATATTTGCTCTAAAACTTTGACTGAAAATACCAGTACTACTGTAACACAGATACTCTTAATGAAATGATTAACCCTATATTACAATAATCTTAGTTCTAAAATTTTAACTTAAAATATCCGTACTGCTGAAACACAGGTACTGCTCTGAAATTTTAAGTTAAAATACCGGTACTACTGTAACACAGGTGCTGCTCTTCATGAAATGTTTAAGGCTACATTATAATATTTGCTGTAAAATTTAATTCAAATTACCGATACTACTGTAACATGAGTATTGCACTTGTGTAAAAATGTACTTTTCAATAAAGTTTTTAAATTGCTTGTCCGCAACTATGAGAAAAGAAATGTTTGTATGCATTACTAGAAGATCGTCAGACTAATTTCTTTCTATTACCTTCAAATGGTTTATATGTTTTTAAATACACTGCTGCTGTTAATACCGTATTTTAGAAAGAATTATGACAGTTTTATGACATAATTATATCGCCATTTACACAAAAATACTGCCTTCCGAATTCCTCTACTGACTTTTGTATTTCCGCACTTGTTCTAGTAATCTTTAATTCAATATCATAAACAGTGCAAAACTGAAGTTGTGTACTTGTTAAGGAGTAAGGAACCACTTCTAGAACTGCCCTGTAGTGCGTGTTATTTGTTGCGAATGTGAGAAGAGTCTATTCTGAAGGGCACGTGCCACATTGTATATCCTGTTCACACTTATTCTCATTCAAATATTGCGGGACTAAGAATCCGGATTTTGGTGTTAGCAATCGGGTTTTCTTTCGATCACGAAGAAGGTGTGCAGTAATACTAATATAAATTATAACCCTGTTTCGCTTTACTATTCATTATGAATGCAGTGCTTTGATAATGTAGCGTTATCATAATCTGCAAAATTTAACGACTAATCACATGATTGCACTCCACTATGTTAGTATTGTAATCTAAATTCATTTTTGTTCACAATTTG
The DNA here is from genome assembly GCF_040183065.1 of Periplaneta americana. Classification (NCBI taxonomy): domain Eukaryota; kingdom Metazoa; phylum Arthropoda; class Insecta; order Blattodea; family Blattidae; genus Periplaneta; species Periplaneta americana. The sequence continues at coordinate 23,241,587 of NC_091125.1, forward strand.
TTGTGGATTCTGCATTTTCATTAGTGTTACAAGATATAATTATGGGCTGTGAATTTATTCGTGATATGCCAGGAATCTTTGATAGGATAAGAGAATCTTATCTCTTTGATATACAGTATATATATATATATATATACACTTATTTACTGGCTTTTAAGGAACCCGGAGCAGTAGCGGACGGTGGGTTTGAAAGTTGGGGAGGCCAAGACGTGAATGATGAGAATATAAAAATATAAAGCCTGTGACGTACCTCATTACCAAGCAGAGAAGTTATAGGATTTAAGAAATTAAAATTAGGTTTTCCAATTTATGTTTCAGGATTTTAAATCTTATGTTTAGGAATTTATATATTTTTACGGAAAAGAAAATAAAAATAAAGAACATACTATTAATATATTACAACAGCTTGGTAAAGATTGTCTCTCTTTAGGACACTCCAAATCCTAACCTACGAATTAGGTCTTTTTAAGTCTTATTGAATTTAAGAATGTCAAGCTTTGCTACATAAAACGAATAAGAAAAGCAATATTTCGAGAGTAAGGAGATAGCAATAAAATTGATTCGAACCTAAGAATCCGGGGCTTGCTCATTACTATTACATAGTCGAATTTTACAGCAAATTAACTCGATGTTCCTCTTTCTTCGCAAACCGATCAAATAGGTTACAGCATACTGAATAATTGCTACTAGAAGAAGCTAGAGACAAATCTGCATTTGTTTCTAAACTCTCGATATATTTAAAATACTGCATAAGTAAACATATCATATACATCTCGTAAGACAAAAGAATAAAATAACAAGAACACCCGCAAACAAGAGAAAATCTAACAACATAAATGAAAACTTTTACGCATGGAGAGAAAACTAACAACACGTGACTCAATTTTTTAAAACCAAGAAGAGAGAAAGAGAGAGAGAGAGCTTCCCAATACAGCCGAAACCAGCCTAGTACAGTTGTCAGCGGTGGGTAGGACGTCTCGAAATCGGCTCCCCTCGCGCGTTCTATCAAGTTTAAACACTCTTCCAACCAGCTATCTTATTGGTTGAACTACTGTTGTCGTCGCCCTGGTTGGCAAGTTGGTATAGCGCTGGCCTTCTATGCCCAAGGTTGCGGGTTCGATCCCGGGCCAGGTCGATGGCATGTAAGTGTGCTTAAATGTGACAGGCTCATGTCAGTAGATTTACTGGCATGTAAAAGAACTCCTGCGGGACAAAATTCTGGCACATCCGGAGACGCTGATATAACCTCTGCAGTTGCGAGCGTCGTTAAATAAAACATAACATTTTAACACTACTGTTGTCATGGTTACCGGGGAGTAGCGTCATGTAGCCGACTCCTCTCTCCCGCTCTCTCATAGACACCGCAGGCTGCTAGATGTCGACTACACAGGTTACAGCACTATCTGTTATTTTTCTGTACGAATTATTTGTACTATCTACAGTATAGGGAGCGGTCATCACCAATTGGATGTGGTCGACTTTACGTAACTCACTGTACATGTTAGTCGTAGTTAATAGTAAAATTAATATAAAAGGGAAAATGTTCGTCATTTGCTATAACTTGCCTGTGATCTTAATTCAGCTGAAATTATTACTGCCATATTATGTTCTGGTAAAATATTAGGGGAGGCACGGCCTCCCTTGCCTCCCCTGAAAATCCGCCGCTGACCCGGAGGTTCATTGCCGCCCTCACATAAGCCCACCATTGGTCCCTATCCTGAGCAAGATTAATCCAGTCTCTACCATCATATCCCACCTCCCTCAAATCCATACACATATATATATATATATATATATATATATATATATATATATATATATATATATATATATATATATAGAGCCGTTTTATGTAAATCTTGGATAATAAGTTGTATAAAGCTAAACCGTATGATTAATGAAGTCAAATATGTTAATTTTGGGAATGCCTTCTGTATGTAAAATGTAGAGATGACAGGTGATCTGAATGGCGAAGAAAGGAGTGATGAACTGTTTAGAAAAGGTGTAGATTACATATTTTCCATTGTTGGTAATGGAAAAGTAAGTGACAACGTTTCGATGACTGGCTATATATTCGACTTAAGATGAACAAAATCCCCAAGGAATAAGATACCCTTCCCATCCAGTTTCTCTTTCACCTGAAGAGTAACAGAGGTAATATTCGAAATGTAGTGGCAGCCTTTTTCATTACTAGCAATAGAAAAATCTTTTCTATACTTTTTCACAAACGAAAGTTATTATTTTATTTCCGTGCATATGAAATAGTACTTGTAACTCAAGAAAATGAACTTTAAAAATAATATCAATCGCAACATGATAAAGGAATCTAATTCTTTCGTAATATATAAGAAGTATGATGGGTAAGTGCGTGTAACCTACTTAACACTGAGTTTGCTTTATATTCGTAACAAAAAAAGTCTTAACTATACCAATACTAATTAACAACTCCTTTATATATTATGTCATAAACAGCAATAGCCCATTTTTTGGTATTTCAGTTAATTCCATTTTGAAATAAATTTATCCTTGGAAAATATCTGCCAGTTCAACGTTGCAACATTTTTTTAACTTGTCTATATTGTTGTCAATTCGTTGAGAACGGACATTTTCGTCATTACATTATTAAAATTAAAATTGAAATTAATTATAAAAACATTGAAATTCGAAGACAGCTCCTATCATGAATGATTGACAGCGACACTTTCTTTTCCATTTATTCTTTAGATAATCAAAAGACGAAATGAAAGGTGATGAACTTCTTATGCAACACATCTCTTCACTATCCATTCGCCAACAAGAGATTAATTTCATATTCTCATAGACCGAACAAGAGATAAGAAATACACTTTTTGTTAATTTTTAATCATCACCATCATTATAATCTTCATCATTCTCATGACGAACAGCAAGCTCGTAACGTGGATTGTTGCTACTCGATGCTTCTCACTCTGGTGTTTGGACTCTTAAGTAGTCTGTTTACGTAGAAGTGGTTCTCGATCTAATTCAATGAAGTGTTAGAATAAATTATTAAATATTATGGAACATTTCATTCTGAATAAAGTTAATTTGGTACTTAATAGAATCATTTTACATGACCCAGACTGGCCAGAAGTGTAACTCAGGGAAACGGATATAGTCTCTTGGTTTCGAACTGAGCTTGGGCGTGGGCTTGATTGCAACTTAAGCTGATCGCTAATTTGATTTTCCCAAAATGTAAGGTGAATTTGAGGCACCTTGGTAGCTCAGTTGACTTTCAACAATTTTGAATGCAAATTAACTATTTCGGTGATGGTGGAGTCGTATTTGTGGAATACAAAACGAGGTTCTTGAGTTTTTTTCCGGAGTTCTCCCATTTTCCGCCATTATCCCACCGTCACTCTGAATTAAATTATTTATTATCATCACTACGATAGCATTACCCAAAACGTTACTGAGCGGATTAGATAGAATTGTGACTGGTGTACAGATGAAATCGGCATAAATGAATTCTAGTAGGGTGCAAAACTTGGTGACTGTCTCATTTCCAATGTTAGAGGCACTAATGTAGAATTGATCTGCCACCTGTTTTGGACAGGGATAACTAATTACCCCATGCATCAAGTAGGTCACCTAGTAGCGAAAAGTATAACTACGTACATTAAACGTCCCGCCCACTTCTGAAACTACTTGATTTAAAATAAATTATTTAGATTATTATTATTATTATTATTATTATTATTATTATTATTATTATTATTATTATTATTGCTATTATTATTATTGCCCTCATCTTTCACTGAAAATTCGTATTGGAGCTAACAGAAAAATGGAAGAATGTGAGGATAATAACTACATTCTAATACAACGTATTGATATACATTTAAAATGGACAGAAAAAAAAAAACAAAAGTTTAGATGCCGGAAATTTAAATTATATTTTATTACCTACTATTTTACAATATTTTAACAGCACCGTTTTAGCAGTGCATCTACGGACTATGAACAATATCGCTTAATATGCACCAACACATATTCCAGGATCCAGAGGCAGAACATTTTCCTCGATATTTTTGTATATTTGTCCTTTCCACCTTCTCATCTAACGAATAAATGGAAAACTATGGGAGGACGAGAAGGATTTTGACATAATTATCGTAGTTCTAATGTTCACCATCTAAGACACTGGGTGCCAGTCTTGCTACTTCCTCCTGTCGATGTTAGATGATGCTGACCACAGTTTCACATCCTTAAATAACCTATTAAAATATTATTCTCGAGACTCGTAATAATCGGTTGTTAAAAGCGTCATTAAATGAAGCAATGTTGATGAAGTCAAGAATATTTGAGACCTTATTCGATCGTAAGGTGTAAAAAGAAGACCCTAAGTTTATCTCCCAATCTTCATTCTATTACATGTTCTTCCCTTTTCTTTTTTATACTTCTTCCACAACCTAGATTCTATAAGCATGTTCCAGGTCATAGATTGTTTTCCTTTGTTTTTCTAGAAAGATCGACATTATTCCTTCTGCTGGTTTGTACTCCAACAATGTTTTCTATTACTATTATTGGCCCATGGGTTAAAGATGTTCTGCAAATTTATTTTATTCGCTCGGTTATTTTTGCTGGCTTAAATGTCTCCCATTCTGTTAAACGGTAGTACTGGTGTATATCGCTATTCTTTTCGTACAAATTCATTTTTTAGTCGACTGTATTTTGCAACTCGAATATTAAAGATGTGACATGGGAATTGCTCAGTGCAATTTCTAATACAATTGAAGAGATGGATTCCAAAGTGTCCATTTTTTTTTTTTAAGATTTTAACTTGCTTTATTCACGTTTTAATGTATCTTGTTTTAATCCTATATATAGCTGTGAAATGTTATTTAACAGATTCTCCTAAGTCTTGACTTAGTGTCTGAATAATATGTTTTTTTTTTCAAAAGGATCTAAGGGCGTCAATTTCATTTTATCAATCTTTGGTATTTTTCTCATAACTTGTCATTTGGCCTTAGATCACTTTGGAATCTACCTTTATAATTGTGTATCTCATTATTACATTACAGGGTGTTTCAAAAATACGGGGCATAATTTCAGGTATGTATTTCCCACATGTAGACAATCAAAATAGTTCATCACAACATGTGTCCGGAAATGCTTTATTTCCGAGTTATGGCCTTCACAACATTCAAATTCACCGGAACGTTTTTCTTTCCGCAGGTCGTTGCCGTCAAAGGAGACATTAAGAGGGCACTCTGACAGTTCATTCCGAGGCGAAAGTTACATTCAGTGTTGTGTAGGCGTTAGACTGTGCGACATGTATTCAAATCAAGAGCTGGTACGGTAAGGCGGACGGCAATGCTGCGCTGGCTCGTCGTTTGTACCAGGAGAGGTACCCACAGCGACAATGTCCAGATCGGAAGACATTTGTACGTCACCATTACCGTCTGTGCGAGTAAGGAAAATTTAACTCTCCTGGTTTGGGAAGGGGACGACCAAGATCTACAACTCCAGAAGTACAGGAGGAGATTCTGGAGGCTGTGAACATGACTCCTATCAGCTTCTCCTGGAAAATGTATTCCAAATGACATCCATCATTCTTGCAGTGGACTGTTCAATTAATATCAACTAGAACCGATTAATTTTAATCGACTCGATTATTCGATTAAATATTTTTGATCGATTTATCTTTCAACATAAATTGATCGATTAATCGAATAAATCCCACAACATTAATACTTACTAATACTTAAAATGCAGACGCATAAACGTTGCAGCCATAATGTAACATAATGTTACAACTTTCTAATTGATCATTTAGGATCATTTTAAGAGGTGAGACATAGGCCTAACTTTTAGGTGCATAGTTTTCTCCTTGATCACTATTACATAATATATGGAAAAAAATTGTTTTATATTTGCATATATGAGAATGACCGTACACATCTGAAAGCGAATTATGTGAGTTTTTTTTTTTATTTTTACTGAAAGTTTTGATAAGATAATTTTTAAAGTAAACTCTTATAATAATGTCTCTGAGATTAGGTATGTTGTAAAAATATTATTTTATCATAAATTACTCCAATTAAAATTCAAAAATATTTTTAAAAATACTTTAAAGACTTAGATAAATATAATAATAATAACAATAATAATAATAATAATAATAATAATAATAATAATAATAATAATAATAATAATAATAATAATAATGTGATGTAGTTTATACTGTGGGCAATTTTATTTTTTATGGTGGCTGTACTGTTTGGTTTATTTTTCCTGAACGCACCCTGATCTTCTCCTCCGCTCATTGGAGGAATGACACGCATCACCGGCCTCGGCTGGGAGACCGGGCTAACATTCAGTTGGTGAGAGAACTCGACGGAGTTACGACATCAAGACAGAAATGGACAGTCTCCCGTCTCGGCTGAGATAGTCGTCAACTCATCGTATTACGTGGTCGCGGTGGTCGGGTGACCCCGCTTCTTTGGATAGCTACGACTTTCGTCTGTGTGGTATAATTCATCGGTGGAACATCGTTTGGATATCATCGCTTTACAGACTAAGGGATGGTCTGTTTCATTCTTTACAGCGGGCTGGCCAGCATTCCTGATTTTCATATTCTACACTGAGAGGGATCATTAACGTCCAAAAATCTACAGAGAAGTTCTCTGGCGTCGTTACGCCATTAATGTACATAACGGCTTACTTGGTTACCGTGTGCGTTCCATGGATTTGAACTTTGATTCAGCTAAAGGTTGGAGACTACAACTTTATATGTCTTATTTGAGCCCGAGTCTATCCGGACTGTATTTTCAATGAGTGTTCAATTTACTCTGTGATACATCGCCATTCTTACATTCATTTTGATGGCAAACATTAATTTTCTCTCTTCCATTATCTCACTACTTTATATTGTTATTAGATTTATAACTCTTTGTTTTTGTATCTTTACATTAACTTATCTCTCTCAGTTTGTTAATATTAAATTGTTATAATTATCATGGTGTTTACTTTATACTATTTGTGAAAAGCAGCCAAAAATACCTAAAGTTACGATCCTTTTTTCCTTTCCTAGGTTTTACTCAGGCACGCTGATATAATAATAATAATAATAATAATAATAATAATAATAATAATAATAAAATAATGATAATAATAATAATAAAACCTGTGGCGTAACAACCCATGAAGAGCCAAGGCCGTTCAGTCGACTGATGATCTCAGGTTCGAATACCTAAGCAGAGGTGAACGATCATCGAAACATTACGGTGATAACGTGTGGTCAGCACGATAAACCTCACAAACTCTGGCTTACGAAACCGTTTTTTCCTACTGTCTATAACTCACAAAATTCATCACGATACTGGGTGAATATGGGCATCGGTCCATATATAATGGCCAAAATTTCATGAGGTCGTCTCTATAGTGACTTGAACCGTGCTTATTCCGTACCACTAGGCCAGGGCATGACGCCTTAGACCACGCAGGATACAAATGCAAATTTTGTGTGCTGAAGATATCTAATGGCGGACAGTTTGTTGTTAAGCAATGCGAAAGTTGTGACAATACAACTACAATTTATTTTGGCATAGGTTAGATCCTATTACTCAAAAGTACACGATTTTTTTCTTATTGTATTCTCATTCTATTTTTTAAATATGTATTAGAAATTCTTAAACATTGCTTAGGCTATTTAAAAAAATAATTACGTAAAAAATAGTCATCAGAAGCATTTGAAACGCGGATTTAGAGAGGAATGGAACGTGTGAAGTGGACAGACGGAATAAGAAATGAAGCTATGCTGGAAAAAGTGGAAGAGTGGGTGAAGAAAGAATGATACTGAAACTGATCAGGAAGAGGAAAAGGAATTGGTTGGGTCACTGGCTGAGAAGAAACTGCCTACTGAAGAATGCACTGGAAGGAATGGTGAACGGGAGAAGAGTTCGGGGCAGAAGAAGACATCAGATGATAGACGACATTAAGATATATGGATCATACAAAGGAGACGGCAGAAAATAGAAAAGATTGGAGGAAGCTGGGTTTGCAGTGAAAGACCTGTCCTTGGACAGAACACTAAATGAATGAAATAATTAATAATTACAATACATGCACATGCATAGGTACAATTATATCTTTTCCTATATTTCTGATTTTAAAGGAATTTGTAATCACATGGGTTCAGGAATAGCAGAATGTACTCTTGCCACAAAAAAAATTTGGTTTATTTACATATTATTGTCCTGGGGCATATTTAAATTGTTAATAACCTAAAATTTTACTTTTCTCTTAGATAATGAAATGTAAATGAGAATAATTTACATACCATTAGTTTCTATATCTGGTAATACAGCCTGAAAATTCCAGAAGTCTAGCTTAAATATAGTTTCTTACAAAGTGCACTAACAACTTGGAATAGCATATATGTAGGTTTCGAAGAACAACGTTTAAAATTAGATTTATAGTATTGGCCATTATGGCGCCGCGCTTTACATAAGTACATTCATTGAATACAAGTATTCTCAAAATACAATAAAGGTTAACTTATGTTAAATTTTTGACATGTTAACTATCGTTGAATATTAATTTTTGAATAAAAAAGTGACATAAGCTTAAAGCATAATTGTGCTGCAATTCACTCTCAAAACTCCAAAACTCTATTATGAAATTCATTAAAATGTTTCGTTACCCGTTCTCGACATCTCTTTGACGATTTTTCACACCGAGAACCGAATCCAGGTCTGTTGTTCCTATGATTAAATTCAAGAATAAGTGTGTACAATATGTAACGTCTGCTGTCGTAGAATGAGAAAAATATGGGAGTCGATGTATATTAAAGCACGGTGTTAAACGTTGTCTTATTTGAATGGAGTATGTGGACACATATCAATCCACCATCCCTCGTTCAACATCCCCGATGCTGGTTCTGGTTGCTCTGGATATGGCGGAGGGAGGAGGCTACAGGAAATTCAATTAAGAGGTCGGCGGCGGGCTAATGGCGAGTAATTCATACCCGTCCTGTCACAGTACCCTCTGGATAACTCTCCACCACCTCCATCCCTTCTCCGCCGTTGCTCTTCAGAATACTAAGCAACCTCCTCTCGAACAAACACACCGGGATTCAACTACTGTCACCTTACGAATATGCACGGACGCATGCGGATTGCAAAGGAAAGACGAGCGCAAACTGTCTTAACCATGTTTACAACGAGAGGGCGTCATGGTGTGCCTTTCCACTGCAAACAGTCTGCCTGCTACAAGCAGACCTACGTACTGTAAGAATATCTGACCTTTAGCATTAAATAATTTCTCACATAATAGTTTAGCAACTAAAAAGTCTCGCAATTTGTGACGGCAAAAGCTGTGTTTAAGGTGCATATTTAATATTGTGTGGTACAGAAACCAGCCTATTCAATAGTGCAGCCGTGGCGAAAATGTAACTCATGAGCACTTTGTGGCTCGCAATGATAGCTGTGCATGTCTCTTGCTCTCTCAACCGCCACCCTCTCACTCACTGGAGTCAAACTCTATTCCATTTGTATTTGTCTCTGACCTGCGAGTGGCGTATCGTCGCAATGTCTCTCTCGAAACTATGTACATATACAAAAACGAAAGTTTCAAGTAGGATGGGAGGACGCATTTTTTTGCTGCCAATATGGTGAGAATATTAAATGTATGATTTATTCACAAGTATTACGAGGAAAACGGTTGTATAACATAAAACAGCATTATACTACTGTACATGTTACTCACGAAACATTAAAAGGTTAAGTATTATTATTATTATTATTATTATTATTATTATTATTATTATTACTATTATTATTATTATTATTATTATTATTATTATTATTATTATTATTATTATTATTATTTTGATCTTTTTTCAGCATATGTACGAATAATGCGGTTAGGTATTCAATTTAAACTCACAGATTTATAATGTAATGTTACAATGAAAGCTAGATGTAAGGACTTGACAAATGTTGAACTTTTCAAATCTTTGCCAAAAATTATTATACCAAGCCTCGTTCTTTCGCTTGCTCTGTTGAAGCCATATTCGCTACAACTTACGTTTGTGAAAAATTATTTTCAACAATGAAAATAGTAAAAACCTAATTTAGATTACGACTGATAGACAAATACCTTAGTGGTCAACTACGACTGGCAGTAAGTGACATAATTCCTGATTTTGAAACTCTGTCGCAGAGACATTGTGAAGACAGTTAACTTTAGATTGTGATAATGTGTCCTATGTTTTCTTGTTCATTTCTTTCTTCGTTATACTTACTAAACATTAGTTTGTAACCTTATACTCTACAAAACTATATTTAAGTTCTTGACGTAAGGAAAATGAAAATCCGTTAATAAGTCAGACAGTTGCTTCACTTCCCCTTCGGGTGTCCGCCTCCCACCACAGGTGTTATGCATGTTGCAGGTTACACAGTGGCTCGGCGAACGATTACATTTTCGCCACGGCTGCATTAGTGTATGCCCACTGCCAGTGTAATATCTTGTGTTGTCTATCTGGCACTGCATTACACTGCATCATGGAAAGCCTTATATGTATATATTCTTATTAGAAGACCTCACCTTCCTCTATTGAATACTGTATAATCAATGATTTTGAGTACTAATCACGTAGATACTTATTAATGGAGAAAAATGCGTTCCGGTACCGGGAATCGAATCCAGGACCCTCAGCTTGGCGCGCTGAGTGCTCTTACCATCTGAGCTATGTCGAGACCCGATCCACAGTGCGGCCGAACTCTCATTCTCTGAGATAAATAGTCAAACTATTGTTTTCCCAATTAATATAAACGCTTTGAATAGTACCGTCATGGAGAAATATCATCTTAAGTGTCGTCAAAGCAACAGTATCGAAACCACAAGGATTAGGCAATCGTCTTTCATCTCCACTCAATATGTGATTTTCAGGACGGCCAACATCTGTCTGTCTGCCATTGGGCTTGTATGTAGAAGCCACTGGAAATCCATTATTCATACGCTCTGTAACTGGCTAACCTCTATCTGTAATTTTCTATAACACAGTTATCTCTGAACCTTCAATCCCCTTTTATATCCTAGTTACGAAATATAATTTTGTAAAACAACCATAGACATCTTAGAAGTTCAGTTCATGGTCTTAGGTTAGACTTTTCACTCCCATCATAGCAAGCAAGACATCGTCATTACTCTGTAAACGAGTATCTGAATTTATTTCTTCATTTGTCTTTTAGAATTCTTGATATTTTCCACAAATGTGTAGGAATTCATTAATTTTGTTTCATATGTCTTTATTTCATATTGTATTTCTCATCCCCGGTAACAAAAATGTGTTCGTGTGTATCCAATGCCTACCGACTTCACTTGCGTGATTCAGGTTCCGCATATTGCGGATAGATGGCAGAACTGTGACCCATTTTCTAGTTTTACACCACTTCGGCGGGTCACACTGTACATGATGTGTATCTGTGGAGAGTTATGTCGTGTACTAGGGTGAGTGTATCTGTAAGTGTTCGTGTAAGTGTAGTGTCTGGAATGAGTAATGATGATCAAAGATGAGGAAGGGAGAAGGGGAAACCCGGTGCCGGCACGTAGCCTACTCCTGTCGAATAGCACCAAGGGGGCCGCCAGGCTTAACGTCCCCATCCGACGGACGAATCACTATCAACAGTGACACATGCCTTCTCTTCATATGCATTACGGAGAGATTTTGGATTTAACCCAGACATATTGGTGCACAATCTAGTGATTAGAAGTTGTGCACCGCCATCTCTCCTAGTCCCGAGGTAGAAATTTTACGTGAAAATTTCTGACCCCGCCGAGAATCGAATCCGGGCCGGCTAGTCTGGAGGCAGACACGCTACCACTGAGCTAACTTGGCGGACCGGTAACAAAAATGTGAAACTTTGAATTTTACGTTAAAATATTTATTATAATAAAAATATTTTCTCAGCTCAATTTTATCTTTCTCTTTTTATTGATGAGATTATAAAATTGAAGACCTGAATTGGAGAACATCCCAAGTCCATTGAAGTAATTTTTTCAGGAAAGCAAGAAAACTATATAGGTTGCAATATAAAAAGTATTAAAATATATATTTGTATGATTAAAAATACAGGTTTAGAGTTGAACATGTGATATTCTTCTTTACAAGGTGATAGTCTATGTGAAACAAAACATCTCGTAAAAAAGTTAAATTCTATAAATGTTAGACATGGGATGTTTGTCAATTTAGGTCTTCAATTTTAATCTATACTCACTTCGGATATGGATAAGAGTCCTTAATCCATGTCATCTTTTCGTCAGCGAAGTTTATACATAAAATATATTTGTTATTATCGTAGTTTCTATGCACATTGTCTCGGGGATATTGCCAGTCTTCCGAATTTCCGAATTTACATTTCTGTCTTCTAATTTTTCCGAATAAAATGTCTGTTTTTTATATTTTGTCACTAAAAATATTGATGTTATACCGCAGGTAGTTTTTGTGAGATTTTTTATTTAGAACATAGCTTTGGGATATATTATATGTTTTCCTCTTCCATTCTTATTGCATTACTAGTCATTTAATAACTCTATCTCTTCCAAAATTCGAAAGTTAAATGAACAATAACATCACATTAATATCTATTAATCCATGATGTATTCGTGAACTTGTTGAGATGCAATTATCCTACCATGGGCTGGTTGATAATTCAGAAAAATGTCTTATGGAACAGTCCCATGGATTCGTTGCGAAATGGCAGAATATATAGGAATATTACAAAGGATGATACATAAACCCTAACATTTATTCCATCTCTGGTCTTCAATGAATAAAGCCATTCAGCTAATTGTACCTATCTAGTATCTGTCATTGATTATTTTATTAATTTAATAACCCGTCTGAAATGTAAGGTAGATTTTATGTTCAGGCCAGGAAGAAAAAGCCGTTTTTTTTTCTTAACTTGGTAGTAGAAGGAATCTATTTAACAATTTATTTATTTATTTATTTATTTATTTATTTATTTATTTATTTATTTATTTATCTATTCTGGTAGAATTAAGGCCCTGAGGTCTTCTCTTCCACATGTGAGTGTTAAGAATTATAATCTGTTACACTTTTGTGAAAAATATATGATATTCCTTCTGTAGGATGTAGACTGGATCCCAGTATCATTGTCGAAGTAATACAAGTGGTTAAAATCTGTCTCCTCCTGCAATCAAAACTGTGTTATTTTCATCCATTCCAAGATGTTTCACGAAATGAAATATATCTAACTTTCTCTGAATTAAATAGAAGCTTTTAAAGATTACTAGGCTACATGGATTATTCTTAAATGGTATGTTACATATCGTTTGGAAGTTTGAAAAGATTGCATTTAGGGTACCGGTATCATTAGAATATTGAAAATTATGAGCTTGAAAGATCTTACAAATTGTTTGTACCTTTCTTGATCATTCGTAATTAAAAATATTTTCCCTGTCATATGATTGACAGCTGAAAGGAGTAAAATCTATTTCATTTTTCCTTTTCTTTTATTAACGGTTGCAATTATGTGGTCTATCGAGACCAGAAAAGGACGAAAAAAGAGAATTAAACAGGTTGGTTTGAGTCCTGGAGATATCCGAGAGATAGGAAAAGCTATTATATAAACTATAGAGGGAGCAATTGAAAAATTTAAGGACTTTTTTCGCCTTTCTGCCTAGGACGACATCAAATTTATCATGTCTTTCTTGATCTTTCCTAGCCCCTTTTTCTGTTGGTAACTATAGAAAATCTACTTCCATTTTATGATTATATTTTATGACTTATAAATGGAAATAATGCAATGCCAATTAAAATTGACGTGAAAACTTTTACGAAAATACAAATTTTCAGAATCTTTTACACGGAAAAAGTAATTCGAGACATGTCACTTGTATGTCTGTTTGTCTCTCTGTCTGCCTGTCTGTCTGTCTGCCTACCTGCCTGTCTGTCTGTGTAGAGAGATTTCTCCTAAACTAACAGTATTGGTCGAATATCTGCAAGACATTTGTTCTGAAAATTTTTACAAGATAGGTTATATCTATTATGCTTCATAATGTTACTTCATGAATTTCATTCGTTCACATACAATTGCATAAATTATATTGGACCATATTTCTGAGTTTTATTAAATAATAAATAATAACAAATAAAATTATATTCATGGCCATCATTTTAACCCAGTGTTAGAACTGTTTTACAGCTGTTAGATAAAAAACGACATCACTATTTACAAAAACCGCTGAGAATTTGAAACATTGACTATGCATTTTGAAACATAAGAGAAACTCTGGCCACTGTGCGAATCATTAGATACTATTGTGTACTTTGCGTTAGAGTTAGGTCTATTTTAGTTATCCTTTTTGAACTAAATTGCCATTCCTAAAAATTTGAAATAAGATAAGTAGGATTATAAAAACAGTATCGCTTAACTCTATCTTGCGATATACTATAATTAATGTTTATAATCAGTGCACGTGTCATTCAGCAGGCCACTGTAATGCCAGAGAATAGCTTAGTACAGCTCAGTCATGCAATATAACTAACGACTTATTTGTATACTAAGAATGCAGCGAAAAGAATTAAGTATAACAGAGGTACTAAGAGAATATGTTATCTAGTAAGAAGAAAATAGGTCAACACTATGAAGTAACGGTTGGTATGCATGACTGTGAAACGAGCGAGCTCGGGTTCAAATCCTGGTTGGGGTTTTTTCCGATATTTTCCCTCTCAACCACTTGAATCAGAATTGCTGTGTAACTTCCGGCATTGGACCTGGAACTTATTTCGCTTTCATTGACTTTAACTTCATAATATAACATCTTCAATAGGTTCAGACCGACCAGGAGATCAGGCAGATGTGGTACCGTGACTCGCCTTCTTGAAACAAGAATACTGCGGCCAACATCAGAGTGTCTATCGTTGTTTAACTCTACCCCCGTCACACAAATATATTATGTTGCAACAGGCCTGTGCACAAATAACTCGATTGAGTCACTGCAGATTCCCCCTTAACTCCCAACTTCACCTTCCCCGGCTGAAGCTAGTAGACAAGCAGGTAAGCATTGCTCAATGACGGATTGTACTGTATAATAGCTTTTACGTACATTCGATTCTTGCTGGTCGCCTGAAATCCATTACTGATGCACAGTGCCTATTGTGTGTTTGTTTATGATGCAATGTAAGCGAAAAGGACAGAGTTCCGTTTCACTTTCTCGTTGTGCTCAGGGCTATTTTATTTTTATTTTATTGGGTTATTTTACGATGCTGTATCAACATCTAGGTTATTTAGCGTCTGAATGGAATGAAGGTGATAATGCCGGTGAAATGAGTCCGGGGTCCAGCACCGAAAGTTACCTAGCATTTGCTCGTATTGGGTTGAGGGAAAACCCCGGAAAAACCTCAACCAAGTAACTTGCCCCGACCGGGATTCGAACCCGGGCCACGTGGTTTCGCGGCCAGACGCGCTGACCGTTACTCCACAGGTGTGGAGGGCTATGTTGCATAGTGAGCGGATAGCAACACTTTATCCGAACCATATTAATAATGTTTTAAATATTTAACGTAACCCTTTAATAGGGACTTAAACGTTGATATTATAAGAGGCGAGATTCATAGGTAAACAAATTTTCTTGTTCATTTAATTACTTGATTATTACCGTAATTTATATGCACATATTTTTGTTTGTTAGCAACTCTGGGGAA
The DNA here is from genome assembly GCF_040183065.1 of Periplaneta americana. Lineage (NCBI taxonomy): Eukaryota > Metazoa > Arthropoda > Insecta > Blattodea > Blattidae > Periplaneta > Periplaneta americana. The sequence continues at coordinate 23,257,281 of NC_091125.1, forward strand.
AATATTAACTAAAGTAAAATGAGATACAAAACTATTGATATGATTTCATTATTGTTACTCTTATTAAATATTAAGTTAAGTAGCATATTGAGTTGCTGTAGGCCTACTTGTTTCACACATTTTGGTTCATGTACTAAAATTAATTGAAGGGTTCAGAGTCATAATGGGTCAAGCGTCATTTATTAAAAACAGAGAAAACAAGGGTTAAACTTAAGTGAATGCCTTAGTTTAAAAGAGATTGACATATCATTTAGTTTTAATGTACATACTTTTTATCACTTGCCATATGTTTAATTAAATTATGATAATCACTTAATTTTAACACTTGTTTTTTTTTCGTTTTTAATGTATGGCGCTTGGCCCACTATGGCTTTGAACCCTTCAATTAGACTATCTTATAATAATTATATTCCATACTTTTTACGAGGAAATAAGTGTTCAGATGAAGCCTTTGATTAAAATCTTTATTAATTTAAAATTAAAGTTATACGAAAAAGATATCGAGTTGATTTGTTTACTAAAAAATCTTCAAAAGAAACGTATCGCAAACTTAAAATGAGGAGAGATATTTCTTAGTAGTCAACACTAAACTTATATATACTTTATGGTAGTCTACCGTATATAGTCTATTTATTTTCTTTAAGGAATGCCTTTTAAGCACATTTGATTTTCCTCCTAGTATCTGATTCTACTGCCCTTTATGACGAGATCTCCCTATTCCAAGCTCGTCCGTATCTTATTTGCATGATCACTTTTCTTCTGGAGTTTCCTTCATCGCTATATTTTCTTTCTGTGTGTCCTCTGCTTGGAGTGCGGGATTTAACCCCTCTCTCCTGCTGGCGCGCTCTCCCACAGGAACATGCTACTTTCTGTAATGGAATGTAATTGTATTACTCTACTGGGATCATACCGTCTGCGGGGGAGCGAGGGACGAGACCAGTTAGTTTTCAGAAGAGGTGTTCTGCCTGCGAGAGTGATAAAAATGCGGATCTGTGAGCAGAGGAACGGCATCTTCTCGACCTTTTCGTTCTTTAACGAAGGATAAAGAGGAAAAACTTCCTTTTTTCCCTAATTATTCCTATGAGACGAAATGCAGACCTCCTGGTGTTAATTGGTAAGAAGAACATGCAAAACTTACTTGTTCCATTTTACATTATGCCCCTTTTTGACAGTCTTCGTGTGTGAGCCGTGAAACTTTTCACTTTGAACAGACATGCTCTCTTTTGTAATGCCACAAGCAGAGAGAAAAATTCTGATAGTCATTCACTCTGGTTTCTGTTTCCTTAGGTTTTTGCAGCGACTTACAATATGAACCAGATACATCGGTTTTCCCCACCCCCAATATGGCAGGGCTAGTATTTTTTCCCCGTTAAATGACAAATTGGTAATACGCAGATGGGTAGCAGAGGCAGCAAGTGAATATGCAACAGGCAAACTACTTCCCTTTCTAGCACGGCTAATCTCGAATGTTGTCTTCAATCATATAAGAAAACAACCATGTAATATTTGTCTCATAGAACACAAAATTTCCGAAATCAAATTATATGGATGATTTGGTCAAAACAACATAGCACAAAAAATATCTAATTAATGAAATATTCCGTCATAATAAAGAAGTATCTCATATTTAATATGTATTCAGGATCGGAGAAACTTTTGTGTAAGCAATGACTTTGAAAATACACGTACTTTCAACAGTGAAGAATCTAGATGCTTTCTTTCTCTCAAGATGAACGTAATTTAAATAATTCAAAACGTTCATGCAGGAGAGAGACCCCAAAATGTTGAGTAGCTCTCCTTTTTTAAATGGTAACTATTAAAAGGTTCAGCCTACTGTTCAATCAATAAAAAGGCAATTTAATTCCTTAATTAAAGAGTTTTTGTATTATAGTTTACTTTGTTACATAGCTATATGCCGTATAGCTGAAACTGTTAAGGAAATTCATGTTCGAGAAACATTTAATTTCGTCACTGTGTGAGTTTCCTTATGGTATTCTAACACTGCATTATTTTGGTATTTAACACATAATGGACATTATTACAAACCGAAATGTACATGTGTAAAGTCGGAATTAAGTTAAAGTATGGGTTACAAAATGTAATAGAATTTCGCTCACTTCGAAAGAAATAAACATATTTTACCTTGATTATTTTGCTTGAAATGCAGATTTATTTATTTATTTATTTATTTATTTATTTATTTATTTATTCATTTGTTTATTTATTCATTTATTTATTCACTTATTTACTTATTTATTCATTCATTCATTCACTTATTCATTCATTCATTCATTCATTTTTATTCACTTATTTAGTTATTCATTCATTCACTCATTTTTATTCATTTATTTATCTATTCATTTAATTATTTATTTATTTACATATTTATTTATTTACTTATTTACTTACTTCCATATTTATTTATTTATTTATTTATTTTGCTAATAATTGTAACATAATAGTACATTATGCAACGAGCCTATAATGATAGTAATTAAGATGCAAGTATGGATATTTATGAAACGAGCGCAAGCGAGTCTAGGTCGTGAATTGTGAGATGTGCGCAGACGCGAAAGTATTGATTTTTTCCGAGGAACAATAATGTCATTGACCTTGATGTAATCCCGTTAAACTTGATATAACCTTGATTATTGAATTCGACATTGAAAAACGAGATGACAAATGGAATTTATTTGAATATTATTTACAATTAACGCTAATTATTATAGTAACAGAACATAACCTTCTGTGACAGTATTGGATTTCCAGTCTCAGTGACTTTTCGCTAATTCTCTTTTGATTGCATGTCCGAGAATAATCGATACTTGCGGTTTTATAACGGTACAAAGCTGACTTGTCATTGGCTGAACACCTGTAAGCTGAGTTGTCATTGGCTGAACACCTGTACTTTAATGAGTAGGTGTACTTTAATGACATGCATTAAAGGACTGCTACCAGGTGTATAATTACTACATTTCGGCATGGTCGAGCATAAAATATAATATATACAAAAAAACTTTAGCTCGCCCCTGAGCGCGAAGAACTCACAAATTTCAAATTACAATTTTTCAATTTTTATAAAATCCATACATAGCTTTTTAAACTTAATACTAGAACTATTAGAATTGACAAGATTAGGATATTTAAATATAAATTTGTTATATATTCTTGAGCCTAAATTTCTACTATGATTAAATACTGTAGCAGTGTTGCATTTTGGTTGAAACAATCTTAAAGAATTCATACCTTTTGTTTCGTAACTATTAGAATACAATTCGAAATTATTTTATTATATAGTTTGTGCAATATTTCGTCATGCACTCTCCATCCGAGAGCTACAAAATTTTTGCTGGATTGTGCTCCTAAGAGTACACTGTATTTACCATAAAACCGTGTATAAAAATTACACAAGATCAGAGGAAAAAGTTCGTTTGTGAATTATTTGTGTGCCACTCTATTCAAGGAGCACTCACGTAGAATTAAATTATTGTTATTGTTTTCGAGCTGTCTGCCTGTCTGTCTGGATGGAAGCTGTCACTCACTATTACTTGCGGCTGCTGTCTCTGGTAGAAGGGAATTAACCAACTGTGCTTGATTCCAGGAAACAATATTAACTGTTAAAAGCTCACAATACCTTTATTTACGTTTAAATGAAATAGTTAGCTACACTCAGACCAGATTACTTTGAACAGAAATATTTTGCATATGATGACGTATCGATTGAGTATCGTATTAAGTTTCGCGTTTATATGATGGTAGGGATAATGGATGTGGATACTGTTTTAAATCCTTCATTTTGTGCAAAGAAACTCATAACTTAAATCCAATCAATTTAAAGAAAATCACGATTTTGTTCTATCCTAGTAAAACGAAGCTTGTAAATATAATGTTACCAATTTAAACTTTCTGAGAATTGAATACATATATTAATTTGAGGGATTAGTAGTACACATACCAAGGATGACCACAGTTGTGTAAGTTCTGGATGAATTCTTGACTGCTGACAAATATTATTGCAGGCTTAGACCGCATCCGATACGGATCCATGCACCTGAACACTTTTGACCTGTTTATTGTTCGCCCTACACAGAGTCTTAAAACACTCGATATTTTGAGAGATGCTCTTATTCATCAAAACAAGACAAAAATTCTAATAAACATGGGTCTTAAAATTTTCCTTAAAATAAGAGCATTCAGTATTCTGAGAAATGGTAGTATTCGTAAAGAAAGACAAAACGTCTAATAAACATGTGTCCTAAAATTAATATCTTCCGACATGAGTACTTCTTCTTCATCAACATCATAGAAAATGCTGAATGTGATTTCCATTCATTGTATCGTATCTTTCTGTCCTGTGTCTTAGGGACTCATACTTTGTTACCTTTTGTTTACGGCATTTCCGAAATTATACAGAATACCCAATAAGAAACAAGTAAAGAGTTCTTATTAGAAGATATATTGTTCTTACAATACCAATTTCAAAGTTCCTGTTTGTACAAAATTTAAATTTAAACATTGTTTATTGTACCACCTATCAGAATAGTGAATGCTTATCTTTTTAATGAAAATCACATTGAGCATCGCCTAATATTTTGATGAGCAAGTACTCATATTTCAGAAAATATTAATTTTAGGAGCCATGTTTACTAGACTTTTTGTTTCTATTGTTTTTACAACTACTACCACCTCTCGGAATATTGAATGCTCCTGTTTAGTGAAAATCACATTGAAAATCTCTATGATGTTGATTAACAAGTAGTCATATTTATTACTTTTTACCGTCTTGTTTTGATAAATAAACCAAGGCCTACTACCATCTCTCAAAATACTGAATGTATAACACTATGTAGGTATATACGATTATATTAGTCCGACGGATTGTCTAGGTGACATTCGTGAATCCGGTGCTGACAGATGACCCATCCTACCGAAACTCTCACAGAATCAAGTTCCATCCCCAGACAAGTATCTTATAAACGCCTGGAGCCAGAAGTTCTTAAATCCTATATCAGGATCTGAGACTCGTACTACGCCAAGATTTCACCTTCACGTATTTTTAACTATTGCAGATGATATATAAAATGAATGAGAGCTGGAAATTGTTTATGGAACGAAATAGGGAAACAAGAGTGCATACATACATAAGTGATCTGCCCAAGGGCAGGTCTTTCACTGCAAATCCAGCATTCTCCAATCTTTCCTATTTTCTGCCTTCCTCTTAGTCTCCGCATGTGATCTTCTTATCTTAATGTCATCTATCGTCTGATATCTTCTTCTTTCCCAAACTCTTCTCCCGTTCACCATTCTTCCGGTGCATCCTTCAGTACGCAGTTTCTCCTCAGTCAGTGACCTAACCAATTCCTTTTTCTCTTTCTAATCAGTTTCAGAATCATTTTTTCTTCACCCACTCCTTCCAACACAGCTTCGTTTCTTAATATGTCTGTCCATTCCACATCCTCCATTCTTCTCCATATCAACATTTCAAATGCTTCTATTCGCTTCTCTTCACTTCGTCGTAATATCCATGTTTCTGCCCCATACAATGCCACACTCCATACAAAGCACTTCACTAATCTCTTCCTTAGTTCTTCCTCCGCAGAAGATGCTCCTTTTTCTATTAAAGGTTTCTTTGCCATTGCTATACTCCTATTGACTTCCTGGCTGAAGCTCATGTTACTGCTTATAGTGCATCCCAAATATTTGAAGCTGTCCACTTGCTCTACTACCTCAGGATTCGCAAGTTTACCTTCTTTATTTTTCTTGCTACAACATGGTCTTCGTCTTGCTTGCATTTATCTTCATCCCATGCTGCTCGCAGCTGTCATATATCTCCAGTAACATATCCTTTAGCATCGTCTCCTCTTCTACTAACAATGCCATATCATCAGCAAATCTTATGCACTTTATTTTTCTTCCTCCTAATTTTACCCCTTCTATGTTCCGAAAACAGTTATTCATCAAATCCTCCAAGTAGATGGTTGAACAGGGTAGATGATAAAGGGCATCCTTGTCATACTCTACTCCCTATTTCACTTCCTTCTGATATTTCTTCTCCTGTCCTAACTTTGACTCGTTGTTTCATATAAAGATTACTGAACAGACTCCTCTCTTCCTGAGTAAAACTCTTTACAAGTTCTGCTTCGTTCATCACAAGTTCCATTAGGACCAGAACTAGGGATCAAAACAGGGTCGGTGTGGATGAAAGACCAAAGCGCTAACGCTGACCCTCAGACGCAAGTAATACAGTCTTAGAAAAGCAAACGGCTTTGTATGAGGAAGACCAACTGCAGTATCCCAGATCGTAATACAAAAATTAACATGGAGGCCATCGAAGAGGAAGATTAAAATAACAATCATGCATTGATAAAATGCGTGTAACGAAAAAAAAATAATATTTATATTAAATGTTATTTTAGGGCTTAACCACACATATTCATCGAGGATATTACTAAAATAGTTTACTGTTTAAAAAAATGTAAAGTTTAAGGCCTACATAACATTACATAACATGAGCTGCTGACAGGAAGTCAAAAGGAGTATAACAATGGCTAAGGAAACTTTTAACACAAAAATGAGCATCTTCTGCGGACCTCTGGAAAAATAACTAAGGAAGAGACTAGTGAAGTGCTTTATATGAAGTGTGACATATGGGGCAGAAACATGGACATTACGACGAAGTGAAGAGAAACGACTTTGAAATGTGGATATGGATAATAATAATAATAATAATAATAATAATTATGGTTTATTTAACGACGTTCGCAACTGCAGAGGTTATATCAGCGTCGCCGGTGTGCCGGAATTTTGTCCCGCATGAGTTCTTTTACTTGCCAGTAAATCTACTGACATGAGCCTGTCGCATTTAAACACACTTAAATGCCATCTACCTCGGCCGGTATCGAACCCGCAACCTCGAGCTTAGAAGACCATCACTATAACAACTACGCTACCGAGGGCGACTGTGGATATGGAGAAGAATGGAGCGTGTGAAATGGACAGACAGAATAATAAATGAATCTGTGTTGGAAAGAGTGGGTGGAGAAAGTAAGAATGATGTTGAAACTGATCAAGAAGAGAAAAAGGAATTGGTTGGATCACTGCCGGAGAAGAAATTGCATAGTGAAGGATGCACTGGAAGGAATGGTGAACGGAAGAAGAATTCGGAACAGAAAAAGATATCAGATGATAGACGACATTCAGATATTATATGGATCATATGCGAAGACTAAGAGGAAGGCAGAAAATAGAGAAGATTGGATAATACCGGGTTTGTAGTGAAAGACCTGCCCTTGGGCAGAACACGTATGTATGTATGTATGTATGTATGTATGTATGTATGTATGTATGTATGTATGTATGTATGTATGTATGTATGTATGTATGTATGTATGTATGTGTGTATGTATGTATGTATGTATGTATGTATGTATGTATGTATGCATGCATGCATGTATGTATGTACGTACGTATGTATGACATTACAATGTGTTAATTTCAAAATAATTGTATCAAGTTTTTGGTTGCTTATAACTAACAAATCCTTTTTCGGGCCAAATTTTAATATTTCGGCTGAACTTGATAAATATACGAAAAAACAGACTAGCAGTGGAATAATTTTATTAATAAAAACATACAATATAAAATGTGTACTACTTGTCATTCATAGGAGAAACTTAAACATTTTTTTGTGATCTACGAGAAATATCCTGTCGCCACCCGGTATTGATCCCAGGAACTTCCATTTCATAGGCAGTTGCTATCCGACGACAGATTTAAGGGAATCCCAATGATTCCGTGCAACGTTTATATAGAAGTAATGTAATGAAATACAAATTGTTCTTCCTTTAACACAATAGTGTATTTTATTTGAAGTGCAAACATAACCCATTTACACAATAGGCTATTTCCATTACTACTGTGTGAAAAATCTCGAGCCACATTAAAAGAGTAGTGAATGAAAAGAGACGGTCCACAAGGTAAACCACGAGACGAGACATGAAGTTCATCTTACACTTCTGTTTCCATGGTACCACGAACAACGTCAGAGTTAACTTATCATCTAAGAATATATAATTTTATATTCTTCACATCGAATATAGACATTTCACATTAAAAATGTATTACAAAGAAATTAATACTCAAATACATTCGAGCAACTATAAATGTACTGTTATTTTGAACGACATAATTTATTGGTAGGCATATTTAAATCATATGAAGTCCGAAATGACAGAATATGAAAAGTCTTGAGCATAAAAACGGTCTATGCTATGGAAAGAAGAAAAAACAACAGTTAATAATTATTTGATACGGTCACATAACAAGAATGATAAATAAAATACAGTCCAAACAAACAATGTGATTAAGTCCTCCGGAAAGAAAAAGGGCGAAGATTGAAAAAAATATGTTTTGTTTTCCTTTGTACGCAGAAGGATCCCGAAGGCTAGCAACACAGCATCGAATGGTCTTATGCTAGGTTACCCTTCCCTTATATGTTCTGTTTTTTTAAGTCCGAACGGTCTCTTTATTGTAGATATCATGACTAAACTATACACTATGTTGCTATTTGTCGATTCGGCCATGTAGAATCAATATTGCTATGTGTCCCTTCCATCCTCGAGGAGGGATGAAGGTAGAATACAAATTCCTGAAAAGAGATTTCTCAGGACTATAGAAGGAGTGGTGAGACTAGATAGCACTCAAATGTTGGAATCAGACAAATAATATTGAAGTTCATAGTCTAAAGGGCACAATTCATTGATAAAGTTAAGGACTGGAGTAAACATCTGCTTCGAATTCCTGAATAGCATGGCGTCAACAAATGAATTCGAAGCTGCAACGAGCATAAGCCCAATTGTTGAAGATGATAAATCTTATCCAATTCCCGCTGATATAGCCAAAAATCTTTACACGCGATATGACCGCAGATGTTAAAGCATGTATAAAATAATAAACTTAAAAATATATTAATTAAATGAATGCATAAATAAGAAGTGATTACTATAAGATAACATAAAATAGATAGAATTTAAAATAATTGAAACAGTCTAGAAACTTTTTTGTAGGTCATTTTTATGGCGCTTGATCAACTGCTATGGTTATCTAGCGTCTGATTGAGATAAAGGTGATAATGCTTGCGAGATGAGTCTGGGTCCAGCGCCGTAACCAGGTAACTTGTCCCAACAGGATTTGAACCCGGGCCCGCTCGTTTCACGGTCAGACTTGCTAACCGTTACTCCGCAGCGGTGTACTCTAGAAACTTCCAGAACTAAATAACGGATCATTAACTGACTCTAGAATTAACCAAATAAATATCTGTCCTCTCGCATGACACGACAAAGAATTCTGTTCATAATTATTCTAGTTGATAACAGACAAGTAAGAGTGAGGAATATCTGTTCTAATTAGTCTGCTACTCACTGCCATTAGTATACTGTAATTTGTCTAATTTCGTGACATGGGTAATTTCATAATATTACTTTTTAAATTTACTACTAAATTATACCAGCGACAAAAGTAATTTTTATGGTACAGTATAAATGGCAGAAGATATATATATATATATATATATATATATATATAACATAGATTTTATTCACTGTGATCTTGCAGTGAGGTGAGCGAACTTTTTGGAAATTACTTGAAGAGTTGTGAGATCTATAGCTTTGAATTTGTGAGTGAATACACCATGCGATTTCCTTTGCTAAAAGAAGAGTTTTTTGCAGTGTATTTCGGCAAACTATGCCAAGCGACCTCCCAGGCCGTCGACTTATCCCAGCTCCGTCCGAGCGACGAAACTGCTACGCTTAAGGTACCATTTGGGTGCACGCGACAGAGACAAGTGGCCGAGACAGACGACAGAGACAGGAGACGGAGACATCTCTTACTTGTCGCTAATACAAATTGATATTCTGACCGAAACAAGCGACAAGCGAAACTGACACAGCAACTCTCAGTATTCTAGACGTGTTTGTTGAGAATATAAGTGCAAATATTTGTGAAATATGACTACAAAAGTGCTTCTAAAAATTGCTTGAAGAGGAAGAAAGAGATGATGATGATGATGATGATGATGATGATGATGATGATGATGATTTGTTGTGTTATGTGTTGCGAAAGAAGCAAAGAATATGAGTTTTATATTCAAAACAAGACGTGAAGAATGATTTTTTTTTTTGTTTATTAATAATGAATCATTTATTAGTAGAAGAAGATAAGTTCAGGAGTTATTTTAGTTTGAATCAAAAACAGTTTGGTTGTGTGTTGAGTTTAATAGAAAAAGACATACAAACAAAAGGAGATACATGAGCACAGGAAAAACTGTCACTGACTTTAAGACAAGTTTTATATTGTATTATTAGTAATTATGTCACAAAAATCATCATGATAATTTTCTTCACTTTGTGTAGCATTCTGTGCCTGCACCGTTAAGTTGGTTCGGAGGTTGAGGCAGTACTTAAAGGAGAATATGCTGACATAGAAGTACTTGGGTTGGATATTCCACTTGATAGTGATATTTCTTCTAGCATATCCATCTCAATTACTTCATATTTTGTTAAAACGTTGAATGTTTCGTTCTCAGCCTGTATTTTCAATCGTCAATGTAGCTTCCTTAAATAGGATTTCATATGATTCCCAAATGAAGTAACATCGTCTTCAATTTCCCTACTTGTGTTGGTGCTTAACTTTTGCATTAATATTTGCCGACTTTCTTCCCGTTTATTCAAGTAATCAAGAATATTATCCTGATTGTTTTTGCGTCCTTTTTTTTCGTGGCGGCAGTGGTTTAGGCGATTGCAACGCTTCATTTGGACAATCATCGCTGTTTTCAGGCTGTTGGTTTGCCGAAGTTGAAGCAACTGCTGGATCTGAATCAACATTGGAGGCAGTACTTCTTTCTGTTGAAACCATTTCTAAGAATCGTCTTCTTCGCCACTGAATTTAATTTCTGACATTTTAGACAGGTATTTCACTCCACAAAATACGCGCTGCACAAGACAGTCGCGAGACACTACTGGTCCGAAAGCGGTCTCATGCTCTTTGTCTCGGTCGTCCGTCTCGGTCGCTTGTTTCTGTCTCGCGCTCTCAAATGTACTTCATATAATTCTATAGAGAGCAGATAGAAAGCGACTAGTCTCGGTCCCTTGTCTGTGTCCCCTGTCTCTGTCGCGTGCACCCAAATGGTACCTTTAGTTCCCCCTCCACGGTTACTTGTCTGACGGTGCTGCGACATATTGATAAAGATGGGAAGTATTCGCCCATAACTACAGAACAGTTAGGGGCGATAATCGAGCATACTCGGCTCGATATTTTCTTTCTTTCTTTCTTTCTTTCTTTCTTTCTTTCTTTCTTTCTTTTCATTGTTATAGAATTCTCTAAGTTTGAATCAACAATACACACACACACAGATATATATATATATATATATATATATATATATATATATGCCTTTCTACGAAGTTCTACTGCGATTGGTTAAATATCTCTTACGTTCTATGATCTCAATGCCACTTTAGTGACTCGATTCTTAAAGGAGAGTGGTCAAATGTTGAACGACATGCTGGAAAATGAGAATATAATGGAGTTCTGCATCTAAAAAGTTGACCACGTCCCATGTCCCTGTTCCATCCGTGTTCTGTCCGCCCACCAGTCAGGAACAAGCAGCTAAGACGAGAGTCGGGCTATCCCTGAGGCTAAATGCTGCAAGCAATTAGCTGGAATTTAATTTGGCTCGCGCAGCATTAGACTACCACGACATTAGTCTATGGTACAGTGGGTGGGATGGAGAGAGAGGAAATCACTGAAGTTGCTGGCTAAGGGCAAAAAATGTACCAATACATATGGGCAAAAAGAGGGGCTGTTTGAAAAAGAGAGGAGGATGGAAAGGAAGTTTGTTGTGAGGGTAGTTAACAGGCGCAAAAAAGTTGAAATTGCAAATCCTATATTTTCAATCTGTGGACATCCACATCGTGCTTTCAGAAAAGTAGAAGATCTAAAGGGAACTATTCGAATTACTGAATTCCTAAACGACTTTTATTACGCCTCGGCAATTCGCGGCGTGTAATTAACAGAGTGGTAATTAGGAGAATCGATAGGAGTGTGTGAAGCACATTAGAAAACGTTACAGTGCTCTAATTTGTTAGACTGGTTTCCTAAGTAAAACACTGTCTGTATACAGGATAGTTATATTGTTATTAACCTCTTCAGCGTAACCTTCAGGAGTAGAATTTGTCTTGAAAAGTGGTTGAAACCTATTAACGTAAGCCTTCTGAAACTTTATTTTGTTAAAGAAGAACCATTATTTCAGTCCTACATTTGGCACTATAATAAAATAGGCCTACTTCAAAGAATTCGATGTACACAAATTACAAATTGCAATTGTATAATATTATATTTAAAGAGGTCTATAAGCATTTATGAAAGACAGAGGTATATGAAATTTTAGGAAAAATATTATCAATTACAACCTTGAAATAATCTAGAACTCGCTTTAAGATATCTCAGAATAACACCGCAGCACTGAGGGTAAATGTAGTAGTAATGGTGACGATAATGATGATGATAGGACCTAATTGATGATGGTGGTGGTGGTGGTGGTGGTGATGGTGATGGATAATCGACAAATTAAAGAGGTTTACAACATTTGATCGATTTTAAAGTGAAGACGTTCGATAAAACCTTGGAGAAAATTCATGCATAGGAAAAATAATGAGAACTGAAACAGCTTGAAATTTAATTTAAGATTGAATGAACAAATACAATGAAACATAAAACAAAAGACATTGAGTTATTGATACTTTCAGAGAAACGCTAGACATAAATATGAAATCGAAGCAGTCTTTGTTATCTTTTTTAAGTAAGTTATTTTACGACTCTTTATCAATATCTTAGGTTATTTAGCATCTGAATGGGATAAAGGTGATAATGGTGATACTGCCGGTGAAATGAGTCCGGGGTCCAGGACCGATAGTTACCCAGCATTTTCTCATATTGGATTGAGGGAAACCCCCGGAAAAACCCTCAACCAGGTAACTTGTCCCGATCAGAATTCGAACCCAGGTCATCTGGTTTCGCGGCCAGACGCGCTAACCGTTACTCCACAGGTGTGGACATCTTTATTATCTCTAGCTCGTGTAAGAAGAAGAAAAAAAGTAATAGTAATTGTGATTATCTTATAAAAGGTATATAGTGTATAACTTTGATTATTGGCCGCACACAATTCGTTATTGAACAAAGAATTCACAGTGCCATTAAGGATATACACATTTCAGTATATATCCTAGAACAAGAACCTGCAGAAATTCAGGTAGATAAAAGAAATGTTTATTTAGAAAGAGGACTTGGTCAGATCAATAATAAAATATTTCACTGAATAAGGAATTTTAACATTCGTTTCTTTTAGAAAACGACAAGATTTTTTCCTAATTAGTAGTCTTTGACTCCATGTTTCGAATTCCTAATATGGTAGACCTCCTACGTAAGATGTGAGGGGCAACTATTCAAAACAAAATTTAAGATATGTGGGAAATTTGTGATTAAATAGACGACTTTCAAGTTGCAGTTACTTACATCTCATGTACCGGTATCTAGAATATATCTTATTAGGCCAACAGAAAATGCAAAATGAAAAAGTGCTAGTTATTTGAGACTAAATTCAAATACGTTAAAAGTGAAATACAAGTGAACAACTACAAGCACCACCTGAAAATACAATAAATATGGGGGGAGAACACAAAATACACCCTGGCAGAGCTTTTGACTAATATCCGACTAAAATATTGTGACTTTTGCCCCTTATTATTAATCATAGCATGAAAACAAAACTTCTACTGAAGTTATTGAATTAAAAAAATTATAGGTTGATCTGAGACATTTATTTTCATTTATATTTCCCTTCGCTATGTGAGCTGTTGAAGATTCTTCAGTACTGCGTTCTTCTTTAAAACGGTGTCCAAATTTGTTTCATTTTTTCCAACTTCCCCAGACATTTGAAATACCTTCCGAATGGCTGTACTGAGAAACTTTGCTCATATATAGGCTATTTTCCTGACATTTTGAATGCATTCATATACTGAGAGATTTGTAGTACAATTATTGATCTTTAGTGTTGGTGTGGGTATTTAGCATCTTCACCTCTACAATAACACACAGAGCTGTTCATGTTCTCTATCTCTTGAAAGTAGTCACTGTACTACTCAGCAGCTTTCAGCTACGTTCAACATCAGGCTCTCTGAATGCCTAGTTTCTAGATTAACATTTCCTTTACAAAAGCGATGAGATTGTATACCTGCGAATATTCTAGTCTTACTCGCTGCGTTGCTATGATCACACCATAGGGCAAGGCATGTCAGGTGAACAAAAGAGAAGTAAACGAGTAAACCATATTCGTAACTGGATGATAGGGGTCATGTATGAAGCAGCAAGTGAGTTGCAAGTAATAGCTTATTACTGTTATTAGTTCTCATTTTCAACAAACACTAGTCTTTCTGCAATACTATGCACAGCATTTTCCAGACACCTTAAAATATCCCCAATTCCTTAGTTGATGTAGAATTGTTGAAGCTTGTATTTTAAGGTAACCCCACAACCAAATATTGTCCAGATTGAAATCTGGGTATCGTGGAGGTCTTATTGTAGAGTGCCTACCGATAAGACACTCGCCAAAGATTCGTGTAATTATTTCTCTTACAGGGATGTAGATGTGGGGCGGTGCTGCATCTTGCAAGAAAAATTATGTTCTCCAGGTCGTGATTCCTCAGTCTAGGAGTAACAAAATCCTCTAGCACACTGTAGTAACGCTACCGTTTACCGTATTAGTCTCTATTGTTGTCTTATTTGAAAGAATGTTGATCAGTAATGAATTGAGAAGGGAAGTTACCTCATAAAGTCAGTTACAAATTATGAAGACTATGTTTAATTAAAACCTGGAGGATCATTTCCGGATCAAAATTTGCAGTTATGTGTATTAACTCGATCATTAAGAAAGAAGTATGCGTCGTTTGTCCAGAAAACTATGTCGCGCTAATGAATGTGAGTATTTATTTTCAGCGACTTCTTTCATATTTCATGTAGTTGTAGCACTCACTTTATCTCTGCTATCATAAATAATGCAAAATTATATATTTCCAGCTTATTACTTTTTTTAGTGCGAACACTGGTTTTAGTTTATATGGGCACAGAATAAGATGTTTACTTAGATTTCTCCAAATTGTACTGTAACTTACAGTGGGTGATCACATTATTAGGGACACTTGGTAAAAGTAGGAATTTCTTCTTCAAACTCACATAAAACACAAGTAATTTGGATTTTCTCAACTGTAGTTACTCTAAATAGTGTTTTATAAACAATATTATTACATATTTAATTGTGTAATAATGAATATGGAATGATATAAACAAGAAAACTAATATTTTGTCACACATCCCTTTGCAACAATTACAGTTTTAACTCTCTTTGGCATACTAGAAATGCATTGAAGACAATTGTTTTTAATTTCTTGGCTGTAATGCCACATATTGATCAGTTTTTCTATTAAAAATTGTTTATTTGTAATAATTTCTGAATGACTTTGCCTCTTCATTAGCTCCCAAATATTTTCAATCGGATTAAGGTCCGGAGAGTTACCAGGCCAATCCAGAACCTTAATTTTGTTGTCAGACAGGAATTTTGTCACCTTATTTGCCTTGTGATAGGGCGCAGAGGCGTGCATGAACACAAAATCACCATCTGGAAACCATTCACGGACTTGTGGAAAAAACCGTTCCTTCAGAACCTTTATGTATTGATATCGTCTCATCATTCCTTGAACAAAATACAGACGACCAGTTCCATGACCACTAATCACAGACCACACCATTAGGCTTAGAGGATGTTTAACAGTCTTCATAATACAGTCATTATTGTACTTTTCAGCTTTACGCCTTCTAACGAACACACATTTGTCAGCAAGTATCTGTAGTATACATTCATCTGAAAAACACACCTGAAAAAAATAAATAAATAGTAGGCCTACATAAAACACATTTACACAAAGTAAAATTGTGACTAACAAAGAAATCATGTGAATGACAAACAACTCACTTTTTCCAATCATCTACAGTCCAAGATTGATGCTACTTTGCCCAAGAGAGACGCTTCTTCATCATGTATGGTTTCAGGAATTGTTTCTTAGTTGGAGTGTGACATGAAAACCCTAACTCTTTGATCCTCCGTCGGGTTGTCATAGAAGATATGTTGATTCCAGCATCTCTCATTGGCGCCTTTCTATGTAGAAGATTATTAAATATCCTCTAAGCATCATCATGTGGTCTGTGATTAGTGGACATGGATCTGGTCGTCTGTATTTTGTTCAAGGAATGATGAGACAATATCAATACATATAGGTTCTGAAGGAACGGCTTCTTTCACAAGTCCGTGAATGGTTTCCAGATGGTGATTTTGTGTTCATGCACGCCTCTGCGCCCTGTCACAAGGCTAATAAGGTGACAGAATTACTGTCTGATAACAAAATTAAGGTTCTGGATTGGCCTGGTAACTCTCCGTACCTTAATCCGATTGAAAATATTTGGGAGCTAATGAAGAGACAAAGTCATTCAGAAATTATTACAAATAAATAATTTTTAATAGAAAAACTGATCAATATGTGGCATCACAGCCAAGAAATTAAAAACAATTGTCTTCAATGCATTTCTAATATGCCAAAGAGAGTTAAAACTGTAATTGCTGCAAAGGGATGTGTGACAAAATATTAGTTTTCTTGTTTATTTCATTCCATATTCGTTATTACACAATTAAATATGTAATAATATTGTTTATAAAACACTATTTAGAGTAATAAAGCTTTTCCAGTTGAGAAAATCCAAATTACTTCTGCTTTATGTGAGTTTGAAGAAGAAATTCTTACTTTTACCAAGTGTCCCTAATAACTTGATCACCCACTGTATTTGAAGATATCTGGATACCCCACTAACACTAATAATTCCATAATAATGATTTCTGCTCATTTCACTACTTGTCTGAAGAACCTCAGCAGCAGTGACAACATTGATTACCTTTGGTCTACCAGATTTCTTCTTATCAAAAACAGGATCATTTTCAAACCTCCTCATTAAATTCTCATAATTAGGAACGAACCATGGGCCTTTTCTTAAATTTTAAGTGCTCTAAATGTTTGTGAACCATGAAAAAGATTCCTATTGCTTTCATAATGACATTGGACCAGCTATATCCTAACTTTTAATGAATGATACAATCATGATTTGAAACTTCAAAATTCTTGTAGCAGTACTAAAAAAAAGTAATTTGTTTTAATTTTTTAAATTGTAATAATGAAAATGCAAAAAGTAACAAATGAAAAGTCCTGTGCTTGACCAACACGGTGATCTTTTTTCCTCCTACCTCAGGTATTATAATAATTTTAATGCTGAGTTTTAAATGATCTTATGCAGTACATTGTAATTGTATAAAAAATGTTTTATGTTTACTCTAAAGGGTGGCAAAATAGGTGTATAAACACTTTCAGAAATAAAAATCCTGTTTTTACTAAAATAACCGTTACATTCCTTAACCATAGAGCAAATGCAATAAGAAACTTCAATTTATTCCTCATTAAAACATTTTTACGATGGAAATTCAGTCATATTTTGCTTCATATATTTCTAGAATATAGACTATAAAATAAACTTTGGTCTTAAAATGTGTTTTGATACATTATTTTTAGATACATTCTAGAAATTCAGGAAAAATAATAGTCAGTGAAAGCTAACATAGTCAGTTTCTTCAGTTTCAATAATTATCTGTTCTATATCTTTTTTAAGTTTGAGTCTGTTATGTACTGTATGTGAAGAAATACTTCCCATTCGTTTGAAAGGTCGTTTGCAGTATTTTATGCATTGCCTGTTCTTTTTCCTTGGGGTCAATTGTTTGTGAGTGTATCGTTGTAAAATGTTCTTTAAGAGTGTGTACAGAAATAGAAAAGTCCTTTTATCTGCCTATTTGGTACCCATTTTTTTCAATTCTCTTCACAATGCATTGTGGATTTGAAGATGGTCCAATTAGATCATGCTTATAGGTCCATAATCGCTTGAGGTTCGTTATTACCTAATAGTTGCATGACAATATTTTATGGGTAGTTTAAAATACTTGGTCGTGTCTTCGTAGCCAGTAGGAATACGGAAATGTAAGGCATATGTTCTTCTTTGCAGAATTTTTCTTCCTTTCTTTAATTTTTCTGGCGGTGCCCAATCCATAGTTAGTGGATCTTTACATTGACATTTTACATAGTTTTATGTCGTAAATTATCATGGAAAATCTAAATTTGAATAATACTTTTTTACATGAAATGAACACGAGCAGCGGTTAGCATAACTCTCGGATAGCTGGATGTATGTACGAGTATTTCAAAGTTATCACTATGTTCTTTCTACTGAATTTTTAAGTTTTAATGCAAAATGTATATCCTGCAATGATTTGAAACAATGGAGAGTAATCTCTAATCTATTATTGAAGAAAAATTCTTTCCGGCACCGAGAATCGAACCAACTCTTTTCATCTCAGCTATGCCGAGATCCGATTCCCGATGCCGGCAGAACTCTCCTCCTTTGTATCATCAATGACCTACTACCTGCATTTTAGACAGAAGTCACGTATGAAGGAACGCATATTTAAATCACTTTTTGGCCATTTTCGACAACAGTTTATGAATCACTGTTGACATTGATAGGCCTATATATTTTTATATTCTCCAATATTAGATATTTATATGTGTAACTACATATAGTCATTGATTATTCAATGAAGACGGCGAGTTCCTTATATATGAATATAAAAGTATATATAATTTCTAATATTCAAAAGTAATTCCTAATAGCAATAAACAATATCGGTTACTATTACTATCTTCAACCTTTTTCACACAGGCGAAAGGAATAATAAAATTTCTTGCTCAAAAATGGGGAGTCTGAAAAAGGCATCTTTATTTGCTGAAAAATTTGACATACATTTCCTTAGTTCTATTATTTGGACTTTATCTTTATTATTTAATCTTCATTTTCATTCTTGTACATTTTAATATCTACACAGGCTACTGCTTATAAGACAGTTTTATAATAATGTCTTATGAGATAACTGAGTTATATTCACAAAATTGTGTATAGAATATTTGCTACAAATGTTTTTACTTGATTCAGTATTCTCTGTTTTTTTTTTTTTTTACTTTCTACGCTAAATTGTAACAGAGCCTCACTTGAAAATACAACCCTAAACTTCAAACATGATAAATAATGAATTACTAGAGACCTGTCGAAGATTGGATTTAGGGAAGTCATTCGAGAAATAACGCCTCGTACTGCCATCATAAATTACGCAGTAGCACCATCTGCTTTTCCAAGAACTACCTGTTGTGTTTAATAATTCATCCCACTCTTTCTTCTCTCTTCCTACCGCTGTAACCTAACGAAACGAAACACTTTCCTCTGCTCTAGATTCTCTCTAGCTGTGTCTTTCTCTTTCCATGACGATTTGACAAAATTATATGCAGGAAAGAGAAGAGAAAATGAATGTGACAAATTTGTCTTTTGCTGTATTGTATCTGATATAAAAATTATATTTTCTTACAACTCCCCTACAATTGCAACTAATTATTAAACTCTTTCTTCGTCATTTTTTCAGATACGCTTTGAAGTGGCATCACAAATTAACAGAAACTGTAAGAAAGGAGACGTTATTACAGTAATACAAAATTACAGCATTACCAATAGTTCTATACGTAAAGCGAAAACTGGACGTCAACAATCCCATTAAATTAATCATTGCTGTAGAATGAAATAAAATGAGATTTCTTCCCTGTGCATCACAATTACTCATTGTTTTTTTCATTATAAGCTAAGTAATTGAATTAGGAAAGAATGTAACGTCCAGAGCATCACTGAAACAATTAGACAATACAGGAATAATTGGCTTGAAATCTTGCAACATACGCCACAATCTAGATTAGGATAGCCAAAACATTATGACGAAGCCTGGAAGAGATGCAGAGAAGTAACCTACGAAGTCGGGTATAAGAACGAACTAACCTTCAATGCCTGAAAACGCATATGTTTACTATTATCATTATCACTTTTGCCATTATTATATTCTATTTCACCAGTATCAAAACCAGTATTAACTCAAATAACTTCTCTTATGATTCCTGGATATGTAGCTTTAATTCTACGTACTTATTTGAAAAAGAGAGGGAGAGAGATATTTAAAGAAAAATAAATCGACCGGCCTTAATTAAGGATTACTACGAAGGTACGGAAATTAATAGCAAATACAATGAATTAAAGATGAATGTTGTTATAAAAATAAATTGTAATAACTAAGCACCGTTTATATCAATTAGAATATAAAATCTTGAAAGATTGCTTTAAAATTAAAATTAAAAATAAAAGATTTTAGTAAAATTAGCATATGGCATATCCTTAATTAAGACCTTCTTAGTGCTATAAATAAAATTGTATAATCTGCATGGAATCTTAAAAAATTTGGGAAGTTATTTATTGAATTTCAAAAGATGGTATTAATAACTGTTTTTTAAATTTATATATACATTCTGGTAAAGAACTCCGAGCACCAAAAAATAAATCTATTAGTGTCCAATTGAAGACAGGGATGTTATATTTGGCACTAAGGTAGAGAATACACGGCTCTTAAATAATCCTCTTTTCATAATCAATCCGATGAGCTTGGTTGAGATCTCTCTCCATGCGTCTAGTTCAATCTAAGATAATAGTCTTTTATTGTTGCCTATTTAATGTTATTATATCCGCTCTAAACTTAACTAAACTTATATGGTTAAAACGAAATTTTTACACTTCACTAGTATGTGCGGAATTCCTAAAAGAGCTGCTTACGAATTTTGGTGAATGTTAGGCCTAAGTGATAGCTACATTCCTCACTGTAACAGCACAGGGTTCATACAATTCTGAACTAGAACAGAATTTCAAAGCAAGACGTAGAATACCAGCATAATTTTGTTTCAAGGAATGGAAATCCTCTCACTAACATTGCGTCATGTATGACGCAATGTGAAGATTGGCTCGTAAAATTCTTGTAATGTAATATACTTGGTGCTGAGTTTTTAACCATGGGTGGTCCGTACTGAGGGATTCGATAGGTTGTGTGCACACCCGCATCATCCAGTGTTTTGGTGATTCATAAATTATGACTGGTTCCGCCGCTGTATAACACAAAACGAATATCTAAGCAAGTCTAGCTCAAAAATTATAGCTTTATTAACTTTTGTATGAGTTAAAACGAGATATCAGAAGTGATAATAACTTAAAAAATTTGTCTTCATATGAGATTACCAACTTGGTTAATTGGCAAAGACAATTCATACCGGATTCAAGCATCCGTGTATCAAGAACTCACAGATTCATACAGATAAAATGTTTATTTTAGATCAATTTCAAGTAATTGCCGGACGTATTATTGCAGCAATAATATAATGAGAAACATAGGTTTTGTATGGCAAATTTTCAATTATACAAATACGCCAATAGAACAAGTCACACATTTTCGATATTTTGAGTGTGGTGTGAATGTGGCAATGCAGGAAGATGCGGATATGGGCCTATGATAAATCTATCAAAGTTCCAATGCACATGTGGAACCAGCAGGAGAACAGTGAGCAATGAAATAAGAAAGGAAACAAAACTAACATTTTACAAGACAATGGCAGTCCTCTCATTATTATATGGAATTAAAGTGGGCAGTTAAATAAAAATACAATAGCAAATTATAGATCAAAAATTCTTTTCAAAATGAATGTTAAGGATGCACAAGAACAGATATTGGTGATATCATAGTAAACGTACCTAATTTCACTTCAAGTTCAATAAATTTAGATATACTGGTCTTCTTGCAGACTGAAATGTTATATAAAAAGAAGAGTTGTATTGGCGAGAAGATTAGGCCTATACATTACATATAATCATCATCATCATCATCATCATCAACATCATCATCATCATCATCATCATCATCTCCTAGCAGGAGCACAGAACATCCACAAAGTGTCTCCATAAGATCTTATTCTGCTCCAGCTTCTTCATATCTTTTCATGTTATTCCTGCCTTTTTAATTTACTCAATAACTGTTTGTCTCAATTTTTATTTTGTCCATCCTCTTGCTCCATTCACTTGAGGATTCCAGTCTAAAGCCATCTTTTCAATAGATTCAATGTCTTTCCTTAATATATGTCCTATCCAATTAAATTTTCTTTTCTTTATTTATAATTTAGTCGTTTACTTGTTTTTTTTTCTCACGGATCTGGCCGTCTGATTTTTATATGATTCTTAAACGTGCGTACATTATACCTCATCCTCTTCTGGGACTATATTTAAGACAAATTCATTAGGTTCCCAGGGACTGGACTCTCAAGGAACATAAAAGTTACTAGAAATCATTTGAGGGCTGCAGACATTCAAAGTCCCTCATAAGTGATTCTGATAAAAGCAAGTTAACTGACTTGTTAAAATTGAGCAAGAAGATGTTCTCTTCGACATTAGGTTTCCTTACAGGGCACTTGCCTTCAAAAAACGAAACTGCACAGAATTGGACATAACATTAACCCAGCTTGTATTCGTTGTTTGTAGAGAGAAGTGTCTGTTATGTGACTGCAATTCTCTCGCTCATCAAAAAGCTCTGGTCTTTGCAACATACTTTCAAAAGATTGATGAGCTATCGAATGTTCCAGTTTGCAGTTTGATTCAGTTAATCAAATATAAACTACAGGACTGATAGTATATTTTGATGGGAAAACGCAATGGATGATTTAGGTTACAGTGCTAGGGCTGTAATGGCTTCCCCAATTTAAATTCAATTCAATTAAAAAATACGCATTTTAATACCTGTTCATAAAACATTGAAATAGGACCGTTTTAGAAAACTGAAGATAAAATGAAATTCTACATGTCTACCAAATTAAGAAGAGGAGTATCTTTATTTTGCAATACACCCATACATAAGTGTTCTGCCCATGGGTAAGTGTTTTACTGCAAACCCAGCATTCTCCAATCTTCTCTATTTTTTGCCTTCTTCTTAGTCTCCGCATATGATCCACATATCTTAACAATTCACCCTAATTATACTGAATTAACGGTCTGAGACTATATCGTAACTTCTTTCTTTAGACATGCATTCTGATAGCGCTGTATTTACAAAATTGTTTCTCAATAATATCTTCTTATTAGCTAACATTATTTGAAATATATTACCATTCTATATATTTCAAATTAATTCTGTTACACAGTTTTCATTTAATTTTTTAATTAATAGTTCATAGTATTTTACTGTTTAATTCATAAATAACTCTTTATACACATAACTTTTATCTAAATCAAATTGTATTCTTTTCCTAGCTTGTAAGTTCATACATATGTATGTATACTTTTTGCTGGTTCAGTGGAAGAGAAGGCCTTACGGCCTTAACTCTGCCAGCTAAAATAAATTATTATTATTATTATTATTATTATTATTATTATTATTATTATTATTATTATTTTCATCATCATCATCATTATATCTTCCTCTGCATCGAACTCTTCTCCCGTTCACCATTCCTTCCAGTGCATTCTTCAGTAGGCAATTTCTTCTTAGCCAGTAATCCAACCCATTCCTTTTTCTCTTCGTGATCTGTTTCAGCATCATTCTTTCTTCACCCACTGTTTTCAACACAGCTTCATTTCTTATTCTGGTCTGTCCACTTCACACGCTCTATTCTTCTCCATATCCACATTTCAAATACTTCTATTAGTTTCTCTTCACTTCGTCGTAATGTCCACGTTTCTGCCCCCATAAATAATTGTTACACTCCACACAAAGTACTTCACTAGTCTCTTCCTTAGTTCTTTTTTCAAAGGTCCGCAGAAGATGCTCCTTTTTCTATTAAAATTTCCTTTGCCATTGCTATTCTTCATTTGACTTCCTGCCAGCAGCTTATGTTACTGCTTATAGTACACCCCAAGTATTTGAAGTTGTCCACTTGCTCTACTGCCTCATTTAGGATTCGCAAGTTTATCTTCTTTATTTTTCTTCCGACAATCATGATCTTCGTCTTGTTTGTATTTATCATCATTTCATACTGCTCACAGCTGTCATTTAGCTCCAGTAGCATATTCCTTAGTATCATCTCCTCTTCTGCTAACAACGCCATGTCATCAGCAAATCTTATGCACTTTATTCTTCTTCCTCCTACTTTTACCCCTCCCATGTTCTGAAAACAATTCTTCACCAAATCCTCCAAGTATATGTTGAACAGGGTAGATGAAAAAGGGCATCCTTGTACTCCTGTCCCTATTTCACTTCCTTCTGACATTTCCTCTCCTATCCTGACTTTGACTCGTTGTTTCACATATAGGTCACTGAACAGTTTTCTGCAATATACTTTCCTAATTTTGCAATATAAGTCATTTCATTAATTTACATTTAAGAACTTAAAATTTATTACTCTAAATGTGGTTCATAACTAAGTTTTCTCCAAATCTCATGTAACCAGTTTCGGCCTTATAAATGTCGCATACACTGTTCACTATTAATATCGTTTTTGAAAGTTTTATTGCAGGACAGGCATATGTCTGTATTACAATTAGATTGCTTTCAAACCCAACTTTTAAGTAGAAGATCTAAAATTTTAAGCTTCGTTTCTTTTTTGGTTACGTTCACAAGACATAGAGAAACATTTTTGTGCATTCATTTTATGAAACATCTCATTTATTCACTTTGGAAAAATTTTTTCGTGATTTTGAAACTTTTATTTTTTCCTATAATTCTTAAAAAGAAAATTAATAAAGTAAACTAGTAGCATTTCTTATAAAATAAATGCAGAGAAACATGCAGCTACTTTATAAATACTTACAGTAAAAATTTCATTCAGATTCATTAATATTTGGTATAAAAAAGTTGGCATTGAATCAAGAAAAACAAACTTACGGAAAAATGGATTTGAAAGTAAATGCTGCTAGTTTATTTTATTGATATGTTTTTTTAATAATTATAAGAAAAATAACAGTTTCTATGATTGAAACATTCTTTGCACCGAGACTGCACGATCTTAACATCGAAAACATGTGGTTTCAGCAGGACGGAGCCACGTCACATACTGCTCGACAATCGATGGAAGCCGTTCGCCAATTGTTTGGAAGGCACGTCATGTTACGTAAAGGTGACATTCCATGGCCTGCGAGATCCCCTGATCTCAATGTTTGCGATTTCTTCCTGTGGGGACATCTTAAGAGCAATGTGTACTGCACACGTCCTGCAACCATCAGAGAATTTAAGACGAAATCACTGGCGTTCCTCGAGACATGATGTACCGAGCAGTCCAGAGTTATCACACAAGACTCTCAGGATGTGTACGCCGAAATGGAGCACAACTTTCCGATTTCATCTTCAAGAAGTAACGCGACAAGTGACATTGTGTAATAATGGCAACATAAATGGCAAATTATGTACATGCACTTCCACCAATAAATAATATTTGTACTGTGTTTATTCGTGCCATTTACCCATTTATATTAATTCAAAATTCCCCGTTTCCCTGCGTCACCTGTACCTTTTAAAGATGTGCATTAAAGATGTTGTTGTTTAGTCAACTGTCCAAGGACAGGTTTGAACCTAATAAGAGACACGAATAAGGCATCACTCATGAGGCAGCTAGGCCAGAAGATAATGGGGTAGGATGGCCAGTTCCTTTCTCCCTCCATTGTATACAATCGCCGATTAGCTACATAGGCTATTTCACTAATCAGACTTCAGATGCATACAAACACTTGTTCTTCCTCTGACACATATCGTCAAGTGAGATGTACTGCCTGATATTAGATGTACACATCAGCCAGAACCTCAATCAGAGGTAACATTAAACATGAGAAGTCAGTAATTAGAGTTATAGGATTGTTATAGTGTTTAAATTGTTCTTATGTAAAATTATTAGTATGAGCTAAACGAGCCTTTCAATTAGGCCGTTTACTTTAAGTCTCAACAATTGATTACTTATAGAGTCTAATTTCAACAGGTATTACTTCGAGATAGGAGAAATGTGGTTCCATGAACATACAATGAACTGTTCAGTCAAATGTCACAAGACAAGTCTGAACCTCAAAAGTGATACCAAGAAGGCACACTTATGAGGCACCTAGGCCAGGAGATAATGTGGTAGGGTGGCCAGTTACTTTCCCCCTCCATTGCATACATCGCCGACTAGCTACATATTACAATAGTCAGAACTCAGTTGCATACAAACAATATTATTGTTCTTCCTCTGACACACATCGTCAAGTGAGATGTACTGCCTGATTATAGATGTACAGTTTCCCTGGAAAAGAATGAGACGATTGAATATTCCTAAGTCTCAGATGTAAGACACTGCGCATGATCGGAGACCAGAACACTGATACACAAGATAACGAATATTGAGTTACTTAAATTCAGGCTATTTGGTTTGTTACTAGCATCGTTCCGAAATTCAATTAAAAAACTGCAAAAAAATATATGATAATATTACGTAAATAAAAGATAAACATATACATAAATCGTGTAGTTAAATCGACAATGGACCTTCATGACTAGATCGACACTCCGCACAGAAAGGCAAGTTTTCGTGTCGTTTCAATAGCTCAGACGCTAAGACTTTTGCATGTTGTGTAGAAGAGAGCGAGTTCGATTCTTAGTCTACATCAACGATTTTTTTTGTCTAAATAACATTGAAATAGCTAAGTAACGTTGAAATACAGTTTTACAAAGTCCTCAGATTAAGTGTTAATGATCACAGACAATACAAAATTGCAAGTTATAATATTATAAACGTTAATCTAATGAATGCATTTACACCACTCGCACAAAACAATTTTTGTTAAAAGTGTGGCTTTGGATTATTTCATTCTCACTCCTTCAGTTGATTTTAACTATTTTATCCACGTGTTTGCAATAGTGTTTAATTTAATGTGCATTCAATTTTATTCATGTTATGATTGAATGAAAAAGCACTGTTGCAGTTATTGACTAATTACATATATTAATACTAATTATTAAATGCATCTGTTAAGTAACCAATTGCAGTGTCTTTTGTAAAATCTTGAATGTTTAAGTTGTCAATAATATTTCTGTACTATATACTGTAAGACGTTAAAATAATTTGCAATAGATTTGGGATCCTCTACTTTATAATCACTGGTTTTAATGAAAAAATATTTTCTTCCATAGGATATCTACAAGTTTAACTTTAATAATATTCCGAATAGCTTTAATTGCATTATCTGAATTTTGTACTTTTCTATTCAAATGTATTCTATTTCCCTCTTCATAATTTTTGATAAATTACAGTGTACTTCTTGTAGTATTTAAGAACATGAGGATCATTATATTGCAACTCATTACATATAGATTCTTCTTTTTAATACACGAGATTTTTAAGTCCCCGCGTTATCTACATTTTTTTACTTTTGAATTTTTTCACTACATTGAGTGGAGAACATCCACTGAAGTGATTCTGAAATTAAGTGAAAAATACAAATCATTTACTCTTAATATCAATAGTACCATTATCATATACGTTTTTCCAAGATTCATTTTGTAGACATAAATGTGAACAGTCACTAGATACAGCACTTACGACCCTTTTTTAGTTTTTAAATTAATATTTTGAAATTGTTCAGTGAAATTGGAAACACTTAGGATTTGTTTATCATGTTCAGACAATCCATTGATAATAGATTCTGTCGAATAGAAATTCAGTCTAATTCTGTGTACAAAACTTTTATCAATGGCTGTGCTACTTCAGCTTGTATGCTAGTGGGAAAATTACTCTCCGACTAAGGTTTTCAGTTTCAAGGAGTGAATTAAATTTACTTTTACTGAAAAGTTGCAAGAGATAATCTATGTTTATATCACTACAGAATAGCCGCCTATGCCCACCAACGCCCTCGAAATCGAGACGAATTGTGGAATCAAGTTGTTGACACCTGAGAAAATCTCGCCGGGGATCAGAACTTATTCCACAATCTCGTGACATCCATGCCGGATTGACTTAGAGCTGTAATAGAAGCTGATGGCATGTGGAAAAGATTTTAAGCTAACAGGTCTCTCTTTGTTTCTTATGATTTTTGTTTGGGGAAGAATATTTTTAACTTCCAAGTAAGATTTCTTGACGAGGTTCAGCCCACTTGTAAGACCCAGATATTGGGCATAAATTATTCCATATTTTTCGACAAATTAGACAGTCGAGGAACTCTGAAGAAATTAATTACACCTCAATAAAAAAAGTCTTACCTGGGATCGAACACGAGACGTTTCGGTTATACAGTTGAACCGACGCGCTACTATATGAGCTACCGAGACAAGACAGTAACAGCAGCAGTCCAGAATGTAGATCCTATAGCAGGCGTTTGCCATTCGGTACAGAGAAACAATGATATTTTGTGACTCAAGCTTTGTTGTGAAATCGTGGCCTTAAATGGCTATCTTTTTCGTGATCCTTATTCTGGTCCTTGTCCT
Source organism: Periplaneta americana (assembly GCF_040183065.1). Classification (NCBI taxonomy): domain Eukaryota; kingdom Metazoa; phylum Arthropoda; class Insecta; order Blattodea; family Blattidae; genus Periplaneta; species Periplaneta americana. The sequence goes on from NC_091125.1 coordinate 23,285,818, forward strand.
TGTTGTGGTCCTTGTAACAATTCTTGTTGTTTTTGCATGGTACTTATTGTTACGTCGATGTCGAGTGAACTTTAACTTCCGACGACCAAGAGTCGTCTCATTCCTTTTAAGGGTAACTGTACATATCAGCCAGAACTTCAGTCAGAGGATGAACATACAGTACAGTACATAAAATTGTGAAGCAGGAGGAGGTAACGAATACTTGTGATGATACTCTTCATTCCCAATCGTTGCTAAACTGGATATGAGTTTCTTTCTATATTTTTATAAGGAAGCGCCTCATTTCTTTCGGAAATGAAGAATGGGAAATGGTCCATTAGCTCCTGGACAAGTGAAGCAAATATGATTATGTGTGTTCGAAACCTCGAGAATCTCAGAAGAGAGACCATTCACAAAAAGGTCTTTATCATAGAATTATTTCATAGAGCATACCATATTCCAGTTATATGCTGTTATCTACAACAGGAACCCGAGCAGTTTAAAACAGGCTCATTGCGTGGACTTACAGTACTTGGTATAAAAAAGTTAATGCTGCAACTTTTTAGAATACAAGGGTTTGGGCAAATGGGTGATTGAAATTGTCGATGAGATGAGCAATGAACAATGGTAGGGAAAACCATGTCAATGAAAAGAAAATTAATTGTTGAAACCCACATTACTACTGCGTTGTCCACCACTACAAAATTGTGAAGTCTGTATGAACATAAAAAGTAAATAGTTGGGATAAAATAAATCGTACATTTATTCGATAATGCATTTTACTCAGTACCTAAAAGTCACACTACTTTACATGAAGTTTAATCAGATAAATTTATTGCATGTCTATTTTTGTTTTCAAACTCTTCTCCAATATAATTAAAGGAATAATTTTATGCTCTCTAGATCGAATTTGTTTCCATAAATTTATAATATTTTTATTTTCATCGTGTAACAGGTTCGAGACTGAAGAATCTATGTGATAAAGCTTTATGTATTTCAAGGAAGTAATAGGCCTAATGACAAGTAATGCCACGATTTTAAGTAATGAGATTATCGTAATCAAGTGTTGATACTTAAAGTAAATGAGAATGTCAGACCGACGATTTGTGCGTGACGTCACAGTTCAAATTACTATTTACACACGTTAAAAATATAAGTTCTCTCGTTTCCTTAGGATAATATTGATTAATCATCTTCGGCAATACTTTTTTTACTACACAGTTTGACGGCTGGGTGATAAATTGATAATTGACTTCTTATTTTCACACTCTCGTGAATTGCCTTCAAGCTCACTTTATGAGTGTAATAATAATTATGACAAAATGAGTAAATAATACTTCATGAAATAAGTGTTAGGCCTACTAAATAACAATGATATAAAAACTTATTATAATATGCACTGTAGAAGACTTTGTGATCCCAATACTAACATCACTTCTTGCATGGTTCTAATGGAAATTTTTCCTCTAATTCCTAAATGGCTATGGTTGTAATAGTTCTTCAAAATAATTAATCTAAATCGCCTCAATTCCTAAAAAATTCAATGGAAAAAAATGTTCATTTAGCAGAATAACCTTTATTACATTCAGAGTATTATTAATTTTTGAAAACCTGAGACGTGCAGAATTTCCTGATTTATTTGGCACCAAATTTTATGCGAAAACAATAAGATATTATATTTTATGCTCGACCATGCCGAAATATAGTAATTATACACCTGGTAGCAGTCCTTCAATGCATGTCATTAAAGTACAGGTGTTCAGCCAATGACAACTCAGCTTACAGGTGATCAGCCAATGACAAGTCAGCTTTGTACCGTTATAAAACCGCAAGTATCGATTATTCTCGGATATGCAATCGAAAGAGAACTAGTGAAAAGTCACGGAGGCTGGAAATCCAATACTGTTACTATAATAATTAGCGTTAGTTGTAAATAATATTCAAATAAATTCCATTTGTCATCTCGTTTTTCAATGTCGAATTCAATAATCAAGGTTATATCAAGTTTAACGGGATTACATCAAGGTCAATGACATTATTGTTCCTCGGAAAAAATCAATACTTCCGCGTCTGCACACATCTCACAATTCACGACCTAGAACAAGGTCACTTCCGATCTTGTCAGATACAAATAAAATGTATACATCTGAATAATTTCAAGTTAGAAATATGGTCGAGTATAAAAAGTCGTATGAAACTTGCCTATAATGGTAATTAAGACTCTCGTATGAATATTATGAAACTCGCTTGCGCTCGTTTCATAAACATCCATACTTGCGTCTTAATTACTATCATTATAGGTTCGTTGCATAATGTACTATTATGCTTTTCCAATAAATCGCAATTTTCTTTTATGCTCTATATTTTCTTAATAAAAAATATCATCTGTCTCACCTATTCAAGAAGTAATGCAACACTTCTTCCAGTTTTAGTTGAAAAATAGAGGCCACATTTTCTCGGTTGCTGCTTTTCAGTTCCTCCAGGATTCATGAATTACTTTTGTCCACTTTCTTGTAGAGTTCTCTACAGATAAAATTCACAAGAGTTTATGTCGGGAAATCGAAGGAGCCACACGTTCTTGCTCACAGGTGATAATTATGTCTTCTTATACTCAATGAAAGACGTCCACAAATCAGTCGGTTGTATATGCTGACGCAGGATCTTATTGGAGAGGGAGCGAGCTTTATTCATCATTGTCAATTTTAAGAGTTTGAAATTATTATTTCTCTCTGTGATTTGTTTCAGAGTATCAGATTATTAATTATTCTGGTCGATTTACAATTTCTATACCTACATAAAAAAACCTTGTTAGCGTCGACGGAATTGGTGTTAGGGAGATAAGGCCGAGGATTCTCCACAGATTACCTGAAATTTGCCTTACAGTTTGCAAAATCTCGGAAAAAAACCCAACCAGGTAATCAGCCCAAATGGGAATCGAACCCACTTCCGAGTGCAACTTTGGATCGGCAGGCAAGCGCCTCAGCCTATTGAGTTACGCCGATGGCTGGGAAGAAGTTATGATGCACTTTGTAGTTATCAGTATTCATCAACATTCCCCTTCGCATTTTGAATATTTTAAACACACGTGATTCATTACACTTTGAATATCACAGGACTATAGAACATGAAATAAAAAATATTTACAATTAGCTATTCTAACAAATTAGATGAATAATTTTACAATAACATTAATAATGATATATAGGGTAGTATAAAATGAAACAGAAATAATACAGAGCGTTCGAGCCAAGATATCCAGCCACTACGGGTGGCCTCGCGGCCTCCGCATGCTATACGGGTTGCCCGTCACCCGCCAAACGTTGACCGTAATTTACGGTAAAATAAAACTCATAATAGTGAAATAAAAGGCTTACCTTACTGTAGTAATTGCAGTAAATGATCACCATCGGCATTCAAGCATGCTTGACATCGCTTCAGCACATTCCCGGAAACTTTCTGTAGTTCATTTTCACTTATGTGATGCACTACACGGGTTTTGTACGGTTTTAGCTTCAACAATTTAGTGGCGTATTTGACACCATACTTCCTGAGCTAATCTGAGCTGGGGGCTTCATTCTAATCGAAAACCTACTTCATCTAATGTTTCCTCAATTAAGACTCAGTTAATCACTCAACACTTCTTATTTCCAACCGACCCTGTCTCGTTAAATTTCTTTACTAGTCTGTAAATAGTTTTCTTATTTGACACAGGATAATCGGGGAAACTGCGTCTAAATTTACGGCGACACGTTCTCCACGTATATTTCATGAAAGTCTTGCATATAAAAATAGGGGAAAATTGGGTAGTATCGGACATCGGGTAATATCGGACAGTGAGTTTCTTTCATCTACCACACGATGATAGTACCTGATTGACATGGTTACGTTTCTGAGATGTCGCATACAGAAACGTAACCATGTTATTCAGGTACTACCATATGGTGGTATATGAAAGAAACGCACTGTCCGATATTACCCGATGTCCGATACTACCCAACTCTCCCCTACGTCATTCTATATTGTACATCACAACACAAACGCGCGCAAGAGAGACGCACTTTTTTTTTACAATTTATTGATCGATCTGCGCATTTAGCGCTATACAGATCATTTCTAAATAAAATATAAATACAATACATGACACTGAATTGAGGGCAGCCTAGAGAGACGCACTTGAATATTGACTTGAGAGCCATGGGAATTTGCCGTAACTAGCGAGAGCATAAAGCCAGGACTCGCATCATTCCCGCCCGCCAACCAGTTTTCATGGTAGTGCGGGACATCTTGGCTTGAACGCTCTGTATAATTACAACTTAAAATATCATTAGTAACAAGAAATTAAAGGAGGCGTTAGTACCAATATAATAATTCATTGTATTGATACCAACAAAAGGATAGCATGTGATCTCTGAGTTGATTTTCCACTCGTGCTAATAATGCTTTGATATAAAATGTACATGCCCCCCCTCTTGCTCCTGACAGCCTCTTCCATGCCTACCAGAGATAGACAAAACCTTATTCAGGCCTGCTCATAACTGTTTACCATCGTGAGTGGGCTTACGCACGGTATCGCTCGCGTGCCGTCAACCTTTCCTCACAAGCAGGCAGGCAGTGTGGTTGCACGTGACTCCCAAACAGTCCTAATAGTGATCCGAAAGGACTCTTTTGTTTCGCCGACCTGCGCCAGGCTGTGCTGCTTTCAAGTGCATGATAATATCAACCATGTCTCATCCAAACCCGACAGGAAGTATACAGATATGGACAAACTATAGAAAACTTAATTTATCGTCTTCTGAAACATAATAAATACAAAGAAAACTATTTCTCGTCAGCATAATATCCATTAAATGCCAACAGTTATTATAAATTACCTATGCTTTCCTTTTCTTCATAGTAATATAAATGTAATGCAAACACTTCAGACTTTAAGCTTCATAAATAAAAATAAATCTATCCCTCAGAATTTCAACAGCAAATGAATATTCTGAAGAACGAAAAACTTTTTTACATTTTATAGGTTTTCATGAGGTTTTAAAATTGTTGATAAGGAAAAAGTTCAAATGGAATTTTCCCCTATAAGAGTTGTTGATATTCATAATAATTGTTACCAATGTATTTTCAACATCTTTCCTTTCCTTTTCCCTTCCTTTCATTCCACTTTCCTTTCCTTTCCCCTTCACTTTGTTTCCTTTTCTCTTTCCTTTCCTTTCCTTTTCCTTTCCTCTCCCTTTTCCTTTCCTTTTCTCTCGCCTTACCCTTTCTTTTACCTTTTCATTTTTCTCCTTTCGCTTCCTTTCCCCTTATCTTTCCCATCCCGTCCCTACCCATCCTTTCCTTTTCTTTTCTTTCCTTTCCTTTTTTAACTAGTCCGAAATTAAGAAATGTTACTATTTTGTTGAGTTAGATACACTTTGTAGGAAAATGAAATGTATAATATTTATCTTACAATTTTATTAAATTCTGTAGTGCAATAAACTGTAAAACTATGTTACTTTAATCGAGAATTTTCTGCCGTATTTTACCAGAAAATATAGATTAAGTAGCCATGAACTTAGATTTCAAACTAGTACTGTTTCATGATAACCATGATACCTGTATGCAAGTCACTCTACAATACGAGCACATAGGCAGGCTTTCTCGCGTCCCGCCTGGACTGGGCTTATAAAACCCGGGCTGAATGGGCCAGTCCTAAATTTTAACCTGCTCTGCAGCTGCGCCGAAACCCAAGCCTGACAGCAGGCAGTTGCGGGCGTGATTATTGTCTGCTTTGCCGGTGTCTGGTGCCTACATGAACATGTCAACAAACGACAGCGCACACACTCGATAGCGGTAGAGAAATATGACCGTAATACTTGATAAATTCCAGGATTCGGAACCTTCGGTATCGGAAACCCACAAGACTTCATCCTAGCGTAGATTACTTTTAAATATAATAGATTATATATGAATTGAAGGGAAAATGGAGAGAGTTGTTGGAATGATAGAGGGAAATGGAAATATCCAGAAAAACCCATCAGTTCTTCTAGTTTGTCCACCATACATTCCATCACGACCAGACCGGAGATCGAGCCCAGATCGTCTGGACGAAAGAGTAGCACAGGATAAGTGTTCCTGTTTTATTATTATTATTATTAGAATATACATTTTCTTGAACCCTATTTTACCCGAAAGTACATTAGGGTTATAGTTATAGCCTGAGTTTATATTATTATAATGAGAATTCATTTGACGTGGGTAACCCAGTCTTGCTACTTAAAATTAACACATATCTACTACAATAATTTGAATTGTTTACAGGTTCTTAAATTAATTACATATAAAATTACATTGACGTGGGTAACCCAGTCTTGCTACTTAAATTAACACTTATATATACAACAATAATTTGAATTATTTACAAGTTCTTAAATATATTACATATAGACTTACATTGACGTGGGTAACCCAGTCTTGCTACTTACAATTAACAATTATATATACTACAATAATTTGAATTATTTACAAGTTCTTAAATATATTACATATAAAGGTACAAAACTCTTTATAGCAGCACGTTTTTGTGAACAAATTGAATAGTAGTTTGTCATATATTATATTACAAAAATGTAAATGTCCGACCAAAATAAATCTTTTGTTTCCGAACACTGGACAATGAAACAGAAGGTGATCCACAGTCTGCTCTTCCTCACAGATACATAAATAGCCATTGTCCTTATGCAATTTAAATCGTTCTAAGTAAGCCCCAAATTTCCCATGACCCGATAAAAATTGTGTTAATATAAAATCTGGTATAATTTGGTTTCTATTTAAGCGGGTGTCGACGCTAGGAAAGAAGATTTCTCTCGTAACTGAACCCTTTGTACTGCACAGCCACTGATTGTTCCACCTATTTATTATGTGCTCATTTATTTTTCTTTTTGCATATGAATAAGGACATAGACTATAGCTCAAATTTAAGTTCGAAACTGCAGCATTCTTTTGAAAATATTTTTTATTAAATGTATTATAATATGCGTACAATAAAGGAAAAAATTGTAAATAGTGAATTTATGATAAAACATTGAAGTCAATTTGTTCATAACATTATGAAAAATAAGTAAATTAGGTTAGTTGTGAACCACAACGTAAATATTCGCTCCAACTCCTCTTCCTGTGACTTATCTCCATGAGCCTATCGGTTAGGAAACTTCAGTGTAAGTCTCAAAGGGTCATTCACATGACTGGAGGAGTGGAGGAGGTGTAGAGAGGCTTATAAAGAATGGGAGGGCAGGGATAAGAATCCTAGCTGAGGGACCTCCAGGTCTTTTTCTTGTAACGTATAGCTTATCGGGATCAGTGGCTAAATCTGCTTTACCTCGTCTCCAGTGAATTGGATGTGGACGAGCTTGCTGGACTACATAGGTACAGGTCGATAACCGGCGCCACTAGATTGTTGTCGGCTTAGATTGCTGCAGGTACAAGACTACCGTAATTCTGAAAACAATACAGAATAGAATTGTCATTTTAACGGAAAGATACAATGGCTAATTATTTCGGAGATATTTTGGTTTGGATTTTTTCAGTTCTGGTACAATATGAATATCACGACGTTTCAAAGGTTAGATTTTTAAGTGAAAGCATATTTGAGGTGTTTAGTTGCAAAATCAGATACATTACTAAAATAATTTTTCTGTATGAAGGAGAAACGTTTGCAAGGAACCAAGGATTTGCAACCAATACTATTCTTTCATCATACAAATCCATGTGATGTATCTGACTTTGGAGCATAACAGTGCTATAGCAGTTGTAGAATCATATGAAGATATGAAATATAGCATTAACTCATTTTAGAAAAGAAAAAAAAAGTGATGTATCTGAATTTGCAACTACACACCTCATTTATAAAACGTATTATATCTTTCACGTATTAAATTTTACATTAGCTCGTTATCATGTTTCAGCCCGCTATCGGTCATCTTCAGAACTGGTTGTTGCTGGTCTTGGCGCCTTTTGTTTGTGTTTCCTGTGGGAGTGTGTTTGTGTAGTGTAATGTGGAGTCAAAGAGTGTGTGTATTCTGAAATTGAGTTGTGTGTTGAGAATTTCATTTGGATATGATTTTGTGTGCCTGTATATTTCTTATTGTTCTAGTGTGTTTAGTTTCTGAAATTCTTAACACACAACTCAATTTCAGGACACACACACACTCTTTGACTCCATATTATACTACACAAACACACAGGAAACACAAACAAAAGGCGCCAAGACCAGGAATAACGAGTTCTGAAGATAGCCGATAGCAGGCTGAAACTTATAAACAAGGTAATGTAAAATTTAATACGTGAAAGACACATAATACCTTTTCCGAAGTGATATAATGTTAAAAGTTGTGTAATCAATATGAATAATACTTATAACAATGAGTAATAGTGAAGCCATTACAAACTTATAAGTAAAAGAAGAAAAACTGCGGGAGGATTTCAAGATAAACGCTGATGAACATTTCTCTTAATATATTATCTTCTATGAAGTTGCAAATTTTATGTCCAAACTCAGTAGTGTTGAATATTCTTTGAATATTCATGTAATGCTGAAGTGAAGAAATTAGGTAAATTGGTGCCATCTTGCAGAAAGGAATTAATCCAAATGACACTGATACTCAGAAAAACATTAAACTTATATTCAAATAAACTAGTAAAATGTTTTTCGAAGTTATTTTCAACAGTAATCTCACTAGAGGTTTTGATTTATCTAGACAAAATCAAAACTCGAGTGGGATTTAATTGAATATTACACGATTAGAAGAAAGTAGGCTATATAAAGATTAGAAGTAACAAAGTGTACAATAAAATATTAATTGGCTTACGAAAATACAACTGTCTTCAAATGTATTATTGTACCATCTCAACATTACGCTAGATGGCAGTAGTGTTTTATGATGATGTTTTCTTGTTACCGGTATCAGTTGTGCCAACTATGGAATCATCATTGAACTCTGCGGACTGTTACTAGTCAAGAAGGCTTTGTTGATTCAGTTTCATTTTTATTAAAACATTTGCATTCCATTTCAATCATCCGGATCCCAGTAATCAACGTCACTTGAGAGATGATTTTCAATAAATCTTAGTATTAAACAATCTCTGTTACGTGACTATCCATAATATCATATAGCAGAAGCTATAACAAATATAACCTAAATAATATAAACAAGTGTTAGAAAAGTTTTAATTAGGGATGATGAAATATACAAGAAACGTTTTAATTAACGATGATGAAATAAAAAATAAACATGGATAATTTTAAAAGAAACAATTATTGAAAGTACAATTTTCAAATTTGAATGTTTTGGTGGTTCAGTTGATGTTATATTGGACATGTGCGTAGAAGAAGTGAACTCGTTGGTGTACATGGTGTATCCCTCAACTCATTCAGGATTTCCGAATGGTGCTCTTCATATATGACCAGTGATCTTTATTAATTCTTGTTCTTGAATACCAAAATGCGAGTCATATTTGAAAGTGATGTGCATCGACTGGAGTGGATTGTAATTTTCTGTTTTTTGACGGCCAGACCAGTGCAGTTTGAAATGTTGGCAAACAAAGAAACAAATGCTAGGGTAGTGATAAAAATAAACAAATGCTAGGGACGCGATAAAATTAAACAAATGCTAGGGACGCGATAAAATTGTGCGATAAGCGGCCATGATTGGTTGAAAGACGTCCTTTCGTGCCGTTTTATTGGTCGAAAGTAGTGTGACGTAGTAAAAGTGTAATAGTCACATTAAATTTAATCTCCTTTAAAGGTGAATTCAAGATTTAATGTAACGGTTAATCATTTTAGTTGGTTATTTAACGACGCTGTATCAACTGACATACTAGGTTATTTAGAGTCAATGAAATTGGTGATAGCGAGATGATATTTTGCACGATGAGGCCGAGGATTTCCCATAGATCACTTGAGGTTCGTCTTACGGTTATGGAGAACCTCGGAAAAATCCCAATAAGGTAATCAACCCAAGCGGGAATTGAACACGCACCCGAGCGGAGTTCCGAATCAGTATGCAAGCGTTTCTGCCGACTGAGTTTACGACAAATTACAATAAACAAGAATCAATAATTAACAATAATATAAACAAAGAATAAATGGGATTAATTGCATCAACAGAATAGAATCAACAAGAATTAATAAGGCAGGATATAAAATACGGGATAAAACGAATGAATATTATTAATAGAATACAATGAACAAGAATCCATAATACACAGGAAATATAATCACGGGACAGAACGAATGAATCATATTAACAAAAAACAATAAACAAAAATCAATAATATGCAGAAATATAAACAATAAATAAAACGAATGAATCGTATCAACAGAATAGAATCAATAAGACCAGATAGAAGACACGAGACAAAACTAATGAATTGTATCGACTGAATACAATCGACAAGAATCAATAATAGACAGGAAATATAAACACCGGACAAGATAAATAAATCGTATTAACAGAATACAATAACAAAACCAATAATAATAATAGTCACCAAAATAAACGAGGTATGGAACGAATGAATCGCATCAACAGAATAGCATCAACAAGAATCAGTAAGACAGTATATAAAACTCCAGACAAAACGAATAAATCGTATCAACAGAATATTATCAACAAGATTCAATTATAGGCAGGAAATATGAACACGGAACAAATCGAGTGAACCATATTAACAGAATACATATTCAAAAGCAATCCTACTACAAAGCAAAAATAAGCAAGTGATAAAAGGAATTACTTGTATCAACAGATTAGAAACAAAAAGAATCAATAAGACAGAATATGAAACTCGAGACAAAACGAATTAATCATATCAACAGAAGAGAATCAACGAGATTCAATAATCGACAGGAAATATGAATACGGAACAAATCGAGTGAATCTTATTAACAGAATACATAAACAAAACCAATCCTACTACAAAGCAAATATAAGGAAGTGATAAAAGGAATTACTTGTATCAACAGATTAAAAACAAAAAGAATCAATAAGACAGGATATGAAACTCGAGACAAAACGAATTAATCATATCAACAGAAGAGAATTAACAAGATTCAATAATAGACAGGAAATATGAACATGGACAAAATGAATGAATTGTATTAACAAAGTACAACAAAAGCGGCAATAATAGTCAGCAAAAATAAAGAAGGGATGAAACGAATGAATCGTATCAACAGAGCAGCATCAATAAGAATCAGTAAGATAGGATATAAAAATCCAGACAAAACGAATTAATCATATCAACAGAAGAGAATTAACAAGATTCAATAATAGACAGGAAATATGAACATGGACAAAATGAATGAATTGTATTAACAAAGTACAACAAAAGCGGCAATAATAGTCAGCAAAAATAAAGAAGGGATGAAACGAATGAATCGTATCAACAGAGCAGCATCAATAAGAATCAGTAAGATAGGATATAAAACTCGAGACAAAACGAATTAATCATATCAACAGAAGAGAATTAACAAGATTCAATAATAGACAGGAAATATGAACATGGACAAAATGAATGAATTGTATTAACAAAGTACAACAAAAGCGGCAATAATAGTCAGCAAAAATAAAGAAGGGATGAAACGAATGAATCGTATCAACAGAGCAGCATCAATAAGAATCAGTAAGATAGGATATAAAACTCCAGACAAAACGAATTAATCATATCAACAGAAGAGAATTAACAAGATTCAATAATAGACAGGAAATATGAACATGGACAAAATGAATGAATTGTATTAACAAAGTACAACAAAAGCGGCAATAATAGTCAGCAAAAATAAAGAAGGGATGAAACGAATGAATCGTATCAACAGAGCAGCATCAATAAGAATCAGTAAGATAGGATATAAAACTCGAGACAAAACGAATTAATCATATCAACAGAAGAGAATTAACAAGATTCAATAATAGACAGGAAATATGAACATGGACAAAATGAATGAATTGTATTAACAAAGTACAACAAAAGCGGCAATAATAGTCAGCAAAAATAAAGAAGGGATGAAACGAATGAATCGTATCAACAGAGCAGCATCAATAAGAATCAGTAAGATAGGATATAAAACTCCAGACAAAACGAATTAATCATATCAACAGAAGAGAATTAACAAGATTCAATAATAGACAGGAAATATGAACATGGACAAAATGAATGAATTGTATTAACAAAGTACAACAAAAGCGGCAATAATAGTCAGCAAAAATAAAGAAGGGATGAAACGAATGAATCGTATCAACAGAGCAGCATCAATAAGAATCAGTAAGATAGGATATAAAACTCCAAACAAAACGAATTAATCATATCAACAGAATATAATCAACAAGATTCAATAATAGACAGGAAATATGAACACGGGACAAAATGAATGAATCGTATCAACAGAACACAGTCAACAGGAATCAATAATAGGCAGCAAAAGTAAACATAGAACAAAACTAATGAATTTTTTATCACTTTATATATACTGTACATACAGAAGTCGTTTTCCAAAGTTTTCTTGTTTTCTTTTCTTTGTTTCCTATTACTTAAACTAATACAAATACAACACCCATGCCCGAAGCGGGACTCGAATCCACAACCCTTTGGACCAAGCAGTAGAGACATTAAGAGCCTTTACCACATACGCCACCCAGGTCGGCATTGAATCGTATTAACAGAATGCAATGAGCAAAAATTAATAATACACAGCAAATATAAACATGAGATAAAACGAATGAATCGTATCAACAGAATACAATGCACAAGAATCTATAATAGACAGGAAATATGAACACAGGACAAATCGTGTGAATCGTATTAACAGAATACAGTAAACTAAAACAATAGGCCTAATAGACATAAAAAATTAGCAAGGAATAAAACGAATGAATCGTATCAACAGATTAGAATAAAAAAGAATCAATAAGACAGAATATAAAACTCGAGACAAAACGAATTAATCATAATCAACAGAATATAATCAACAAGATTCAATAATAGACAGAAAATATGAACACGGGACGAAATGAATGAATCTTGCCAGTCAATAATAGGCAGCAAATATGAACACAGAACAAAACTAATGAATCGTATTAACATAATTCAATAAGCAAAAATCAATAGTAGATAGCGAATTCAAACACGAGACGAATGAGTCGTATCAATTAAACGCAATCAAGACTATTTCGCGAAAATATTGCACTGCTCACTAACATTGAAAAAAAAGAAACAGATAATATGAGACTGAAAGATAGTCAATAATGATAATAGTGATGATTATGATTATGAAAATGATGATAATGACATAGTGAGGACGTAAGTCTCGGCCATGAGTTCCAATCTCGTCTAAGGTATTTTTGTTATTACCAGAGCAACGCCAATGTTTCATAAGGCGCGGAGACTGGACAACGTGTGGATCACGTAACATTGGAGCCCTACAAAGTTTTTTTCTAAATTTAACGGACAGATTGAGCTTACATCAACACCCAAAAAAGGAGGAATTGTGTAGTAAAGTACCTTATAAAAGCCAAGTATAGCTGTTGATTGATCCATAATTTTGATAATGCAATTGAATGTACGTTGTTAAGAGTCATTTGAAGAGCCAATCAACGGCATTTATTTTTCGTATTCATTCACGATAACAAACCAGATTATGCTTTAATATATCGCTGTAATTGAGTGAAGAATGGCAGCATTCCTTCTTTATCATTGATGTCTGCCATGCTCGAAAGCGCCTGTCATCTTGTCTCATCATATTCATTTCCAATATTTCTAAAGAAACCGTCTCTAAACTAGAACCATTAAGCGGTTTCTTTAATGGTCTACATTATCACCGTCTTCGATTACCACATTCATTGGAAGGCCTATCTAATTCTCCTGCAGCTTGTATGAACCATGCAATCTATTGTTTTCTTTAGCCTTAGACACCTCCAAATCATCAATCGTCATGTCTCTCACGACGACACAGACAACGACTCTTCACCATAAATCAACCATGTAGTAACTTCTACAACCCCTACACCATTAATCAAGCTGTCTTCCAGATTCTCGAGTGTTTACAACTATCGTCAGTGTTCATTACTGTGTTATTTGGATAGCTGCATGCGTTGTGCAGGTTTTCTAGTTTCTATTTCAGAATCATAAGCTGTTTATTTATTTTTATTATTGACTGAGTAGTGATAGGACATCAAACAATCAAATATCATATTCCTAGCTGAAACCGTGAGGAAAACATAGAGGAGAGACCGGAGAAAAATTTTATAATATTTGTACAGTGGTAGGCTTAAATATTTCCAGGCCGAGGGAGAAAAATGTAATCTTTCTTCCACTGGAAACTCAATAGTCACTTAGCAGATGACTTTCGGAATACGGGAGTTGTGACAAAAATAATAATCCATGCTAAATCCTCGTCATATGCTCTTTCTTTTTTTTACCGGTTTTCATCTCCGTGCATCCTGCACAATCATTTTCTCCTTCCATATTATTAGAATTAGTATTGACAGCACAATCACCATCATAATCAACATCATCAGCAGCAGCAATAGCAGTATTATTATTGTTATTACTACCAGCTCACCACCTCTAATAATATCATCTAATTCACGACAAATATATATTTTTTTAATGTAGCAACTTCACCCTTTCAAAAGACCCACAGAGCATTAAAGGCTCCTTATGTGTTTGTTCCGTCGCCACTTCAATTTAATTAATAATCACTGAAAAGAAAAACAATATATCTATGGTGTCAAAATGGGACGTGTCACTACTGCACATTTTCATTATCTTATCTCATCAAAACAAATTACATTATAAATCACTTCAGACGAATTACATAACGATAGTAATGATAAATTCTAAATATCTCATTGTACTACAGTTTATACAGTAAGCGATAAAATGAGACATAAATTTCATTACTAATTTTCTGTTACATTTTCAATAAATTTCCATTGCACACAATAAACAAAATCACGTGTAAAATGTTATTAAAATTCATGCTTCAAAACCTAAAGCAAATAAAATGCAAGGGAAATAGTACATTATGCAACGAGCCTAGAATGAAGGTAATTAAGAAGTGAGTATGGATATTTATGAAACGAGCGCAAGCGAGGTTCATAATTTTCATACGAGCTTCTTAATTACCATTATAGGCGAGTTTCATACGACTTTTTATGCTCGACCATATTTCTAACTTTATATTATTAATTTTTTAGCAATGTCCCGTATGTTGTGAGATGTGCGCAGACGCGAAAGTATTGATTTTTTCCGAGGAACAGATGTCCACATTGACCTTGCTAGGCCATAAGAACCTACAGAGATAACATTGAAATTAAATTAGACATTGAAAAACGAGATGACAAATTGAATTTATTTGAATATTATTTACAATTAACGCTAATTATTATAGTAACAGAACATAACCTTCTGCGACAGTATTGGATTTCCAACCTCCGTGACTTTTCGCTAATTCTCTTTCGATTGCATATCCGAGAATAATCGATACTTGCGGTTTTATAACGGTAGAAAGCTGACCTGTCATTGCCTGAACAGTTGTAACCTGAGTCGTCATTGGCTGAAAGACCTGACCTTTAATGAGTAGATGTACTTTAATGACATTTATTAAAGGTCTGCTACCAGGTGTATAATTACTACATTTCGGCATGGTCGAGCATAAAATTAATTAAGATCGTAGTTTATGATGATGATAATTGAGATAATTTAAGTATGTTTAGCCAACAAACCGAAGACTGGTTGAAACCTCGTAAGTGACACCAATAAGGCATCACTCATGAAGAAATTAAGTCTTGAGATAATAAGGTAGGGTGTACAGTTCTTTCCTCCAATTTAAGTATGTAGGTTAAATATATATGTGAAACATTTTTTTTTCGAATTAGAGAAACTATTTCAGTTCACAATGTAAGAAAAGAAAACAATTATATACAGGGTGAAAGGGGACCGATGTACCAAATTTTAAGAGATGATTATACATGTTAAATATAACAAAACTTTTATTACACTTTTTCTTCGATGAAGCACCTTTAAGCAGGAAGAAAATAGTCTTTGCCCAATGTTTGCAGCGCTCTATTGCGGTATAGGCCTGAGAGAAATGGCTGATTGCTATATAAGCTGATAAGTAAAGTAATCTGAACAGTTAATATCTTGAATCTTATTTTGCAAATTAAACCGTTTAGCCTTGTCTAAAAGTTAAAGTTTATGTTATTGTGCATGTCACTTTAGAACTCGCTCAGCCCGTATACCGGTGGATTAAAAAACTGGCCTAGTTTTTTCATAAAATGGACTGTCCAATATTTATTTTAACTACAGTATTTTGGTTTGGTTAACTCTTTTTGTACGATTTGTAAATTAATTTGTCATTGTTTACTGAAAACAAATAGAATATACTATTGAATATGTATTTTATTGCATTATGTGACTTAATTATTCAAACAGTTTATAGTTAATATAATTAATACAGAATGTTTAAACAGATGGAAATAAGGCCTCGTCAACATATGATTATGCGTATATTATACTTTCTAATGTTTTTAATAACCAGGTAATTTTATTGTAGATAAATTAGTACTATACAGTTGTGTTGCATGTTACAAATTCAATAAACATGGAACATATAATTGCGGTGTTAACCACTGGTAATCCCAAAAGGCTGTTTTTAATCCTTATAACAGTGATGTCAACTGATGCCCATTGGAGCAAGCACGCGCTTTAGAGCCCAGGAGAGCCTGAGCGCTTTACAGCGGAAAGGAAAGAGACAGACGAAAGAGGTAGTATATGCCGATTTGTCGAGCTATATACAGGGATGGCCAGCACTGATTCAATGGATAAAGGGAAGAGAATTTATTAAAACTGTATCCATGTTAATTTTTAGATTTGATTGAGAAGTATAAGTGCATTATAAGAATCTAAGTTTTAATTTTTATGTTCATTTTCCACAAGTTTGCATTTTTATTCAAAAGGAATATTTTCTCAACTTTTTTACAGAAAAGTGAAATTTTCAGATATGTTTGTTTAGTAGCCTTACAGGTACTGAAACAAAGTTTTCGTAATTCTAATATATCGTAAATACGTATTACTGAAGATAGTGTATTAAAATGTTTGAAAATATTCGCATGGAAAATGTTTGTAAGGAAATGAATTAACAAGGCAAATACTTTTACATCACAAACAAAAGATATGTGCCTATGTGTTGGTAAAACGTCAGCTCTATAGCTTCAGCAGATTTCGAGATAATTTAATATTCTGATAACAGAAAGTTGCGCACCAATATCACCTAAAAGCATAATGCGATAAAAGTTTTATTATGTAATATTAGTTACAGTTAAAACATATACCCAGACAACTTTGCTTTGTACTATATATTGTTTTGATTACTTTTATAAGGCTAAAGATACCATCAATATCAATATCAACTTATCATGTCATATTCAGTGTCTTTCTTTGGGATAACACTTTCTTTATGAATGATGTGTTTAATTCACTTAGTACGGTATAGTTGTAGTTATTATGGAATTTGTGTGAATATTCCTTCTTTACTCTTTATTATGTTATTATCGTTTAAAACACAACTGCAATATTAGGCTAAGAAATAGGTGTTAGTACTTTTGTTTTACAGAAAATATAGAAATAACAAACAGAAAGAAGCCATATAAAAATAACGACATAAAATTTCACGTTCCGTTTGAAGTTTGTGCACCACTGTTTTCTTAATCCAACAGGCTGCTTATTCCTCCTAGCATACCTAGCGCTTAATGCCCGCTGACGACGTCAAGGTCAGAAACTTATAATGTTAAAACTGTATGTATCTTTCTCTTCAGCCTCCTATTTGGTGGACTAAGTGGTATCTGTTGGATTATAGTGTTGCCATGTTGCATGAAAGTTCTGTGCAACCCACTGTACCTCGGAGAACTGTAGTGAGCTCCAGAATGCCCGAATCGTCGTGAGAGTGGAATGGAATTTCTGAACGAAGGCATTACGACCCAGCACTCCTACCTTTCATGATCTACTGCGGTAATTCTAATAGAAAACGCATTCCCAAACCCACAACTGCTCACTACACTGAGGTTTCGAGCAGGCTATCCCACTTATCCCTAGGCTAGTCCCCTCCGTGCGTCACCAGCCGGCGTTCAGGGAATGCTATGGAGTGATAACGAAATAGAGAAATTTTGATGGAATTATGTACGTGCCTAATATGGAGAAACGGGAGAACCCCGAGAAAGAGAGAGTGGTGTGCGGAAAACAACGGGAATCTACCACATTTATCCTTCCCAAGAAAAATTGCAAACATGGCATGATGTGTCTTCCAACGGAAAAATATTCCGGTTCTAAGGAAGAGACTAGTGAAATGCTTTGTGTGGAGTGTGGCATTGTATGGAGCAGAAACATGGACATTACGACAAAATGAAGAGAAACGAATAGAAGCATTTGAAAAGTGGACATGGAGAAGAATGAAGTGTGTGAAGTGGACAGACAGAATAAGGAATGAAATTGTGTTGGAAAGAGTGGGTGAAGAAAGAATAATGCTGGAACTTATCAGAGAGAAAATGGAATTGGTTGGGTCACTTTCTGAAAAGAAACTACTTACTGAAGGATGAACTGGAATGAATGGTGAATGGGAGAATAGAAGGGGAGCGAACGGGGTCAGAAGAAGATATCAAATGTTACACGATATTAAGATATGTGGACCATAAGCGGAAACTAAGAGGAAGTTAGAAAATAGGAAAGATTGGAGAAAGCTGAGTTTGCAGTGATAAACCTGCCCATGAGCAGAACACTTATATATATCGAGATATTTGTTCTCTTTGTTGTAGTCCTTATAGTGGTCTTGGTTGTTATCCTGGTCTTGGTCCTTATCGTTGTTTATCTCTTGACTCTTTTCATCAACTTTGTCCTTATCGTGGTCTATTTCGTAATTATAATCGTGGTCCTTGTTTTGGTTCATGTCCCGTTTCTTATACTGGCCCTTGTTTTCCTTGTGATAGTCCTTAACGTGATCCTATTTTTTGTCGTTTTCCTTGTTGTCTTTGACATGTGCCATATCATCATCTTTGTTGTCTTTATCGTTGTCGTTGTTGGCATTGTAATAGTCCTTATAGTCTTCCTTGCTGCTTTTGTCACGGTCCTTAATTATGTATTTGTTGTCTTTGTCATTGTCCTTATCGTAGTTTTGGTCCCTATCATGGTTCTTGTGGTGATCCCTATCGTGGCCTATGTCCTGGACCGTATCGTGATCAATGTGATCATTTTCGTGGTTCTTGTCGTGGTCCAAGTTGGGATTTTTATTTTGGTCCCTGTCTTTGTTATGTCCATGGTCCTATAGTGGTCTTAGTCAATATCATAATTCTTAACGCAATCCTGTTCATTGTGGTCCTTATCGTGGCTCCTAACATGATTATTCTCGTGGTGCTCGTCTTGGTCCTTATTATGATTCTCATCGTGGTCCTTGTCTTTATCCTTATCGTTGTCATTGTCTTTATCCTTGTTGTGGTCCTTGTCATTCTAATAGATCTATTGCAATCGTAGTCCTTCTGATCTCTATCATAGTCCTCCTTGTGATCATCATTGCCATGGTTCTTATAGTGATCCTCATCTTGGTTCTTATCATATTCCTTTCATTGTCCTTATCGTGGTACTTATCATTCTCCATGTCATTGTTCTTACCGTGATCGTTGTCGTGGTGCTTATCATGGTCCACGTCGTGATCTTTATCGTTGTCCTTGTCTTTATCGCAGCCGTTGGAGTGGTCCTTGTTGTTTTCTCCATGGTCCTCATTATAATGTTTGTTGCCATTGTAATGGTCTTTATAGTTCCACTTATCTTTGTCATGGTCTTTATAGTGCTTTTATTGTCTTTGTTATGATCCTTCTCTTGCTAAATTTCGAAGTCCTTATCATGGTCCATATTTGTCGGGGTTCCTACTGTGATCCTTCTTTTGTTTGTCGTTGTCCATGTAGTGATCCTTACCGTGTTCTTTGTCGTTGTGTTAATAGTGGTCCATATCTGTAAGCCTTATCGTGGCCCATGCCGGAGTCCTTATCGTGATCCTTGTCATGCTTGTGGCCATTCACGCCGTGATCCATATCCTGGTCCTTGTCGTGATCCTTATAGCTATTCATGTAGTGATTCTTATCTTCATCCTTCTCGTAAATTTTATCGTGGTCATTGACGTGATTCTTATCGTGGTCCATATTGTGGTCCTTATTGTGATTGTTATTTTGAAGCGTATCGTAATTCATGTCATGATCCTTACCGTGGTCTCTGTCGTAGTCTTTATTGTGCTTCTTGTCGTAGTCCATGTTGTGATTCTTATCGTTTTCCTTATCGTTGTTCATGTCGTGATTCTTATTGTGGTGCTTGTCGTTCATATATTTGTTCTTTTTGTGGTTTTTTTAAGGTCGTTATATTCTTCGTTGACCTTATCTTTGTCCGTGTTGTCTTTCTGATAGTCCTTTTCGTAGTCTTGGTCCTTGTAATCCTTATTGTGGTTCATGTCGTGGTGTTTGTCGTGTTTCTTGTCTTAATATATTATCGTGGTCCTCATCTTTGTCCTTATTGTGGTCCTTGTTGTCTTTCTAATACTAGCAATAAAATAAATAAATAAATACTCGTTTTCATGGTTCCGGTCGTTGTAATCCTTATCGTGGTCTATATCGTGGTGTTATCATAATCCTTGGCGTAATGTTTGTCGTGTTTCTTGTAACACGTTATTGTGATCCTGATTTTTGTCCTTGTGGTGGGTCGACCTGGTTGGCAAGTTGGTACAGCGCTGGCCTTCTATGCCCTGGCCAGGTCGATGGCATTTAAGTGTGCTTAAATGCGACAGGCTCATGTCAGTAGATTTACTGGCATGTAAAAGAACTCCTGCGGGACAAAATTCCTGCACATCCGGCGACGCTGATATAACCTCTGCAGTTGCGAGCGTCGTTAAATAAACCATAACATTTAACATCCTTGTGGTGGTCCTTGTTGTCTTTGTCGTGGTCCTGACAATATTCCATTGTCTTTTCCGTGGGTCTACATTTGTCATTTCAAAGTTAATATTGTTCTCCCACTTCGGCGAATGATTTTCGTGTTACACAGTATATTTCAAACTTTCATAAAAGGTAAACTATCCAGGACGTATTAAGAGACCTACACCAGAAATAGACAGACAACTGATAACATTTTGCACTGGTGTGTAGTTTGTAGTAAGATGAAAATAGATGTTTTCCTGGCTACGTCGATATCGTGTGAAACGCGGTGTAGACATTTAACTTTGGACGACCAAGTGTTGTCTCATTCCTTTTTTGGGGAATTGTACATATGAGCTAGAACCTGAATCAGAGATATCTTCTTTAATACTGTATGAGTATTTCCGTTCTCATTTATTATAATTCACAATTACGTATCAATTCCTCTACTAGTTGTAATTTTTTTCTATAAAATTTACTATATAATTTAACATTTCTTAGTTTTCCAATTATCAAATTCTTTTAATTTCTTGTTATTTATTTTCATGCTTCTCTTGATTGGTTTCGAACTCTGTGTTATTACATATCTTTGTAAGTTTTCTCGCGAGCTGACTAACAGTAGGCCTATCATGTCGAACAGTGCAACATCGTCTCCATATATCACACAATTTTAACAGTGCCAAAGAAAGAGAACGACTTCGAATTGACCGTGCTTTCTCACCCATGTATTTCATCAATGAATTTTGCTGTTGTTTTGTTGTATGTGGTCGTTTACCCGAAACCATCTTCGAAATTCATTTTAATTGTTATATCCATAGTTTTTTGTCATTTAACCGCAACCACATTAACTGAAAAGGGAAAAAGCAACCTTATGTATTTATTACTTTTTTTGACCTTACCATATGAAGAAATTATAAGGCTCTAAATTCATCGCTCTGACGGAAAATAATAATTAATGGAATAGGGTAAACTAGGGTCTGTTGGACAGTAGGGCATGTTGGACACTCCGTACTTTAACGTGTTACCACGCCACTTGTGGGCACCACATCCAGCTAGAAGTCAATGACGGAAGTAGCCACGAGTGGGGCTATTTCCGTCATTGACTTCTAGCAGAATGTGGTGCCCACAAGTGGCGTGGTAACACGTTAAAGTACGGAGTGTCCAACATGCCCGACTGTCCAACAGACCCTAGTTTACCCTATAATAACTTATCATTTTCATTAGCAATTTCATACAGAAAATTGTAGGTTTTTTTTTTTAAATTACGTTTAATTATCACCATGTCCCATAACGTATAGTCATATTACATGGTTTATTGAAACTTGTAACTGTAGGGCTTGATTTCATGAAATGTACTATATTAGGCTATAACATAAGAATACGATTAACACAATCCATTTCTTCGAGTAGGCTATATAATTTTTAGTTTCATGTTCATACTTCATACTATCACAAGAAATCATTCATAAATGCTGAAAACACTCTCAATTATTTAATAGTCCAGAAAAGTCATTTATGATGTTCAAGTACAGAGTAAGACAAAATCCATATTATGTTTTAATTTAAGAGAGATTTAAAACATGTGATTTAAGTTATTTAAAATAAATGACTAGAGTTTGAACGTAGCGCTATTCTCATCTTAACTTCTGAACTGAATGTTCACTACCGGTAATTTAAGTGAGTCTTGAAAATAAATCTTCCTCATTTAAAAATTCAACAAGTGCATATATCTATAGGTATATACTATGGTCTGTCGTAGCTCAGACAGCTGACGAATTCACAACAGTTTCTAGGAAAATGGATCGACACATAAATATTACAAAATTTATTTTGTATTCTTCGTCATGTAAGTTTTGTAGTCAACTTTATGCCAAAATGTCTCCTTAACCCTTCATAATTCGAAATATATAGGTAGTAATCGTGTTTCTGAGTCTAAAGTCATCAATTAATTGATAAAAAGGAAATTATTCAGACGTTCCTCTGTTGAGAAGACCTACGTTTTGTGTTACCAGATTATATATTTTTGTAATTTTTATGTCTTAAACTGTAAGAAATTTTTCCGACATCGTTCACCATATCATAATCACATAGTGTCGAGCCAAATAGTCTCTATACTTGAAATGTAACGTGAAGTAAACAATAACTGAGTTCCGTGGTTAAATATTTACTTGAAATTGATAATAAAGTTGTTGTGTTCAAGCAGAGACACAGTTTTTTTTTTTTTCGCTTTTGAATTCTGAATATTTCTTATTCAATTGAACACGGCTTTGTATATTTCTTCGTACCAGGAGCTGAAATAGAAATTCATTGGTTATTATGAGAATTTACAGCTTAGAATGAAACCACTGAATCTACTGTTAGCTTATGTTTTCGTGACAGATTCGCATGTAAACACCTGGAGCCCGGAATTGATATTTCAAATAAACAATGTTGAAACACAAAGTTTATTTTAACTAAGTTGAACGTTGAAATTTTGTTGAATTTTCTCCACGTGGAGTACTAATGTGTTTACCCATTTTCCTCCACTTTAATGTAGAGGTAAACATGGCGAAGGCCTTATGTATGTAGGCGAGGTGAGAGAGAAGCAAACTGTTCTCATGTTTCTCGAGTTCAAACTTGCACGTGTCGCGCTCCTGTTCCTGCAGATGTATCAAAGAGAGCGTGATCTTTTGAAAGTGATTGGGTCTTGTGTTTCAGGAACTCTCCTTGCAATATGCGAGCGCGACAAACGCGATTTCATTTACACCGCGTGGTGGCGAATTTCCAGAATTCGGTCGTTGGACTTATATCTCTTGAAGCAGCCGGCAGCGAAGTAAGTCGTGCTTAAGACAGGTTTAAACAGTCCGGAGCTTTCAATTCGAATCCCGTCTGAGACACTGATGTGTATCCCTTGTCTCTTTCTTACTTTCAGCTATTTTAGTTGCAGTGCCGATCTCGAAAAGAATCGATAGTTGCATAAACAACATTAGTCCAAAAAACAAATTTTACAAGAGAGAGATGAAACAATTTTTTACTTAAACTGTGGATGTGTGGGTGTCTTCAATTGGTGCAATATTAACCTTCCAAATTTTTGCTACTGTAAGCATAAAATTCAAGGATGATAGTCTTAATCATCGTTTTTCCACCCCCCCCCATGTCTTCATATATATATATTTTCATCGCCTTCGGTCAGCCGGGTTTCAATCCACGATTCAGGGATCAAAAGACTAGTATGGAAATTACAAGACCATGGAAGACGGCAATAGTGGTGAATCAATTCAAGTTAATACATATGATAGCAGAACATATCATATTGGCAGGTTTAAGAACTATTTGCATAAATATTTATAACGAGATAGAAGTTTCTGCTTTGCTTCTGTGATAGTTAATCTGTAGAAACTATAAGATAAATTTATAGATTGAAGGATTGATGGCGTCAGTCCTAAAGACTCGATTCTGACGCGTCAAATGAAGACTCACTGACCTGCGGAGGGTCCTGGAATTCACTTCGCAACCCACATACTAACAACCAAAAGGGGATGAATGATTAGAACTCCTTCAGATATTCTGGATTCTGCAGTCAAGAATTAAACAAGTTCCCCCACAAAAAACAAAACAGTGGAGACAGTGTACTATATTCCTTATTTTAAAATAATTTAACAACTTATAATTAAGGATAGGAAGTATATTACTTAATGGAAATATTCCTCTATTACAAATAACAGTGCATTTAAGTTTCCATGGGGCACTTTAAAACGGGTTTCATGTATTTCTTTTAGCATTTTTTTAGTATTTATTTATTTATTTATTTATTTATTTATTTATTTATTTATTTATTTAACCTGGTAGAGATAAGGCCGTCAGGCCTTCTCTGCCCCTCTACCAGGGATTACAACTACAATATGAAGAATAAAATTACAATTAATATTAAATTTACAATTACAATTACATTGAAATTCAAAGTACGAAAAGATTACGTGATTAATGAAAGCTAGACAATTCATCATAGAAGTTATGAACAAAGAATATTTTTTGTATTTACTGAATTGCAAATTAAACCTAGAATAACAAAATTTTATAGTGGTGAAATTACCGGATATTGAAATATTTTGTTATAGATTAGGAGAACTATTTACAAGAAACCATGTCTCAACGAGTCTGAATTACTGACCAAGTACCTATAATAAGTTTGCGTTTGAAATCAATTTTATTTCGACAGTCCCTGATGCTAGCAGATAGCGAATTCCATAATCTGGGCATGGCTATTGTGAAAGAGGATGAGTATGAGGAGGTGCGATGGGATGGTATTGTTAGTATTGTTTCATGGCGAGAGCGTGTGTTCGGATTATGGTGGGAAGAAAGGTAAGTGAAGCGAGACGACAGGTACGAAGGAATAGAAGAGTTCAAGATTTCGAAGAGAAAGAGAAGTAAATGTAAATTTCTTTTCTTATCTAGTTTAAGCCAACTTATTGCTTCCAAGGATGTGGCAATATGATCATATTTACGAACATTGCTTACAAAACGTACACACAAATTATGAGCACGTTGAAGTTTCGTTTTGTTGTCGCTGGAAAGGTCAGTGAGTAAAATGTCAGCATAGCCAAAACAGGGAAATACAAGCGTCTGCACAAGGGACTTTTTTAAGCAAGAGGGAAGATGAACATTTATCCTTTTTAGGACTTGGATAATAGAATATACTTTTCTACAGGTTTCTGTGATTTGCATGCCTCATGTACATTGAGCTTTGTACAGGAAGAACCAACTAGACCTTATATTCATACTACGCTTACTATCTCAGTCTTGTAACCAGAACTGAATAAACCGATAATGAAGGATTTATGAAGGTGTAGTTGGATAATCTATCATTTTCCAGAGAGAGACTATTTCGTGACGACTGACATTCTCAGTAGATACTTTCATAGCCTATATCAATCTTAGGTATTTCCATAATGTTTGACTTATTAAACCTACTTTCCTGTAATTTTGTAATTAGAGTCATACAGGATATACAAGGAACATGCTACAGGATAATCCAAATGGTTCTCAAAAATATTGAATTTATTGTATAGTGCAAACTATGTCCAGAAGACAGGAAACGAAAGCGATGTGTTTAATGTACTGGCTCATATCTTTCTCATCTTTTCAGCAGGAATACATAGCATGGTAGATTTTTACTATTGGTGAATGGTGAAAAAGTAACTGATACCAAAGAAAATATTAATGCCAGCCTGAATCATAAAATTCACTTGGAATATTGTAACTTAAAGAGTGTAATTCTAGTCATATGACCTTTTTTATCGTATGTCATTTATATCTTTTCGAATTCTTCATTTTTCAAATACCTCCCATTAAAATAAGTCAAAGGTCTAATAAAATTAATTTAGTAGACCCAGAATAACGTTTTAAACATTACTTTCAAGATATTTTTTTTTACAAATAGATAAAATTGTTCACAAAGCAACATATATTTTAGAGTGAAATTTAGAATTATGACCGAATATTAGACTTGAAAATCTCAAAGTCTTGGAATGGTCATAATGAGATTATTGGGAGCTCCTATAAGATATACAAGAATAAATCCTAAGTTCAATTAAGAAATTAGGATTGATTGCTAGTAACTAATAAACACTGAACAAATTAGAGTAAATGTAGAATGAATGTTATTTAAAATATCCCTAGTTACAGATTAAAACATATTTAATAAATGTAGATGTACAAGACTCAAAGACATTGACAAAAAATAAAGAGAATAATTATAATAAAGAATATAAGAAATTATGAACGAAGATAAGAGAAAAGGCTCCACAAGAAGGTAGTTAAGAAAATATATAAAAGTTTAAAAGTAATCAAAGCAAGATTTCAACGCAAGGAAATTCTAAAGTTGGTGTAAACGACACTACATAAATAAGAGTACAAATTAGTTTATAAATTAAAAATGTTTGTATATTTTTAGAAACAATAGAAATTGTTTGTAATCCGAACTAGGCTATATATGAGGCATAATCCGCAATGTGAATAATAATAATAATAATAATAATAATAATAATAATAATAATAATAATAATAATAATAATAATAATAATCATAATAATAATCATAATAATGGTTATGATGACAAATATTTTATTCAACTTGTTTGAACTACAACGATGCTCTGAATCGATGAGATGCAGTGATAATATAAGAGCAATAGTAAGGTATGTGATGCAAATATGGCCAATGCAAATAATATGACGAAATTACTGTTTTATAGCTAATTGATATGATAACCAAAAGTTAGTGCCAGTATGCCGAACCACGTTTTACGGAATGCACATAATCAGCGACTTTAGTGTGTAATAGTAAAACTGCTTCCACAGGCCTTCTTTATTTTATTTGTGGCAACGGATTAAGACGGTGTTGTAATATTGCTGTTGGTAAGTTTGTCTTGCTTTTCCTTTCAAACAATTAGTATTACAGTTTCTACATAACATTTTATTAGTTGTTCAATGCTCGTTACAGACATCCAATGCTTATTTAAAATGCATTCGTATTGAACTCAAAAATAGCTGATTTCATTTAGAGGTGCTGGATGCAGGTAATATGGCCACAGGGTGTTGCTACTGGGTGCAGTTTGTGGTGAGTACATGCATGAGGAATGAATTGGAGCCACAAAGGACTTATTTATTTGTCACACATACACCCATTCATATATAATCCTTTTCATATTGTGTTTGCTAACTTTGTCACTTTTTTTTTTCAAACTGTAATCTTTTATATACCTAGTCACCAATTATTTGTGGGATTATTGTTTTTGAAACTAAGAACTATTATTTTCAATTCAAACTTCACTAATCATGAATAAATGTTTTCCTTTCCAAAATAATGAATTTTCACTTTACCTTCATATTATCTGAACAATATAAGCTTTTTCAAAGTGTAAAAACAAAGCACTCTGGTTTAAATAAAAATCTTAAACGATTTTTCTAAATATCAATAAATTAACAAATACCTACTGAGGAACACTACAATCTTAATACGAATAAATTCACAAATACTCATTGAGAAACACTATAACCTAAATTTCGATGAATTCACAAATACTCCATAGGAGACACTATAACCAAAATATCATTAACCTAACAGATACTCATTAAGGTATACTGTAATCTAAATATCATTAACCTAACAGATACTCATTAAGGTATACTGTAATCTAAATATCATTAACCTAACAGATACTCATTAAGGTATACTGTAATCTAAATATCATTAACCTAACAGATACTCATTAAGGTATACTGTAATCTAAATATCATTAACCTAACAGATACTCATTAAGGTATACTGTAATCTAAATAGCATTAACCTAACAGATATCATTAAGGTATACTGTAATCTAAATATCAATAACCTCACAGATACTCCTTGAGGAACACTATAACCTAAATAGCAATAAACTCACAGTCTACTCATTGTGGAATAAAATCACAAATACTCAATGTGGAACACTATATACTAAATATAAATAAACTCACAATAAAAAAGAGACTAGTGAAGTGCTTTGTGTAGAGTGTAGCATTGTATAGGGGCAGATACATGGAATTACGACGAAGTGAAGAGAAACGACTAGAAGCATTTCAAAGAACGGATGAAGAAAGAATGAGCTGAAACTAATGAGAAAGAGTAAAAGGAATTAGCTGTCACTGGTTGAGAAAAAACTGCCTTTTGAAGGATGCACTGGAAGGAATGGTGAACTGGAGAAGTCTTCGGGGCAGAAGAAGATATCATATGATAGACGACATTAAGATATATGGGTCATATGAAGAGGCAAAAAGAAAGGCAGAAAATGGGAAAGACTGAAGAATGCTGGATTTGCTGTGAAAGACCTGCCCTTGGACAGAACACTATGAATGAATGAATACTCATTAATGAACGCTATAACCTAAATATCAATAAATTCTCAAATACTCATTGAGAAATACTATAACCTAAATATCAATAAATTCTCAAATACTCATTGAGAAACACTATAACCTAAATATCAATAAATTCTCAAATACTCATTGAGAAATACTATAACCTAAATATCAATAAATTGAAAAATACTCAATGAGGAATACTACGAGTCTAACCTATGTATCAATAAAGTAACAAATAAGCAATAAGAAATAAGAAACACTATAACCTAAATATCAACAAACTTGCAAATACTCATCAAGGAACGCTATAATCTAAATATCAATAAATTCGCAAATATTCTATGCGAACACTATTATCTAAATGTTATTAAACTCACAAATACTCAGTAAGGAGCACCATTACCAAAATATCAATAAACTCTGGAAATAATAGTCAACATTAATTATTCAACATCCAGTACATTCAATTAATTTATTTTACGAAATATTACTTCAGTAACAGTACATTTAATTAAATTGCTATTTATTTTTATTTCAATGTTTATAACAGTAATGAATATTTATACTATTCATATTTCTCTAAGAATTCAAATGAAACATAATAGGATTCAAGTACATACGAGTAAATAACATAAGTAATCTTAATTTATAATCATTCTATTCGCGAAATTTCCTTCTTAATTATCATGAAAGAATTTATTTTCCTATGATTAATTAGAGGTGTTCTTCACTCTTACGAAGTAATAGGATAAAATGAAAACCTCTTGTGATATTACCAATGATAAATATTGGTATTTATGAGTAATATTCTATGTTTTTAAGTTACGTATAGGCCTAGAAGCACTTGAACATATTTTTAGGTGGAATTAAAATCATAATCATGTACCAAATATATCGGATGACATAGTTCAATTTACTGATGGCCAAAATAAAATCGACGAGGTCAGAAAATAAATTACATTCTTTGACTTTTAGAAAAATTCTATATGTGAAATTATGCTTCCGTATATTCTGTATATAGAACATAAAAAATCGCTTTAAAATGGTCTGATCCAGTTAGAAAAAAAGATAGGTAATGAAGGTTTAATTATAGTGAAAAGAAAAGAATTTAGCTGTACTGTGCCAGATGTAAATATGGAGACAATCCATATCGGGAAGCATATATTTACTTGTATGGAACAAGTAAGCGAGATTTAAAGAAAACACACAAATTTCTGTTATTTGGCGCCAGTCATGTTTATTGCATAGGTCTATAACTCTTAATTTTGTGCAATAATAAATCTGTACAGAGTACAATTAGAAGTGTTTACTAATCGACAGAATTAAGTAACATTAGTAAGATTTTCCGACGTATATAGGCCTAAACAGAATGAAAGACCAAGAAAAGGGCACAAACGCAAAAACCATAGTTGAACACTCCCATCTATCATGATGTCAGAACGAGTCTATTAATCTAAATCTTCATAACTGCTGCTGGTGCTAATAATGATTATAGCATGTTTATCTGATATCGAACCTCAAATCATCTAAGACAAAATTTATAAACCTCCATAATATTAAATATGACGAAAACTATAGCTTGTGTTGAGTTCGGCCAACAGAAGAATCTGCATGCGCAGAGACGATATATTAGTCTATAAATATGTAAAAGTCTTAAACGTAGTTGATTCATTTTCGGAGGTATGTGATTCAGGTCGTGTGGAAGGTGGCGGTAGATTGTTCAGATTGGGCTAACCCGAGACGATAACAAATTGTTATTACCTGGGCGTTACTAGTAAAATGGTCCAAGTGCGTGCACTCTCGTTATATATCTGAGCAAAGAACCTTCCAAGTTTCAATTTCCATATAAGTCCGTGGAGAACAATTTACGTCATTGGAATACAAAGCGACCACCTACAGGAAATGGAGTAACAGTCATGCAGAAAGCGGCGCCAAAGAACACGATGTGGGCGTAAGTGTACTCGGATGCAAGTCATCAAGGTAAATCAAGGTTCTATCTTACACCCCCCTAAAAACATTCACGGCTGCAACAGGTGAGACAAATACATTGTAACCCTAATACCGGTGGCTTGAACTAGGGACTTTCTCTTACATAACACCATTTTGTATAAAGTTTGGAAAAACAGTTCAGCCATATTGAACTAAAAAAGACAGGACATTACTGTGGAGCAGCCTGAAACGTTATGCTTCATGGACTAATTATTATACTTAGAAATAGGATGTACTACCTATACTTGTTATAGTATCTTATCTCTCCATTTCGATTTTTCCCTTTCAAGTGGACAATTACCTACTTTACATTTCTCTCGGGAAAAGCGTTGGAAATAGAGAATTTAGGGTGAGGGACTAAGTGACGTGAATAATACCTAAAATTGTATAAGTAGGACTAATTAGGCATTTAAACTGGAATAACCAAGTAACTCATATTATCAAAAACGTGCTTTCCATACTACATTCCTTGAACAGCATTCGGAAATTTCTCCCGCTATCACTCAAAAAATTACTAGTGGAAACACCAGTAATGCCCTACTTTGATTATTGTGATCTTCTACTGACTGACCTCAATGTTAACCAGTCGCAAAGATTACAACGTGTTCATAATTCTTGTGTTCGCTTCGTCTGCGATGTCCGTCGCGCTGACCTCATTACCCCATCCTTACAAACTCTAAACTGGCTATGGCTTAACGAACGTAGAAATTTTCATTCCCTTGTTCTCCTTTTTCAAGTCCTTCACACCTCTACACCTACATACCTTCCCTCCCGTTTCAGTTACCTGTCATCATATCATAATCTTTCCACACGCACGCAAAATAGACGCATACTAGCCAAACCAAAACATAAGACATCATCGTATTCATCATCATACACAATCTCGCTATCGTGCTTGTGGAATACCCTACCCAGTGACATCAGAGACAGTCGGAATTTAGCAGCGTTCAAAAACAAACTTATTAAGCATTTTCTTACTGCGTAGAGTAGGTTTAATTTTTACTTAATAAAAAATACTCTTTCTTCTTAACTTTTACAATAAAATGTCTAGCCTTTATTAATCAGTTAATATTTTAGTACTTTGATTTTTATTGTATTTGTAAATTTAATATTAATTGTAATTGTATTCTTAATATTGTAGTTGTAATCCCCTGGTAGAGGGGAAGAGAAGGCCTGATGGCCTTATCTCTACCAGGTTAAATAAATAAATAATTATTAATTAACCTTCTCTGATATTCATGCTACCACATCACTTCTGTTTACGTTGTTTACTTTGTAGTGATTTATGTTTTCTTAATTTATTTTATAGAGTTCGCTTTCTTACATCCAGCGTATTCTTTGTTTAGTTATTTTATATATTACATATACTTGTATTTTGAATTTTTTTTTATTTTAAGTAGGATTCGATTGATTAATTTATTTTTGTTTATTTTTGCACATTACACTACACCTTGAATTATTAGGACAACCGTTGATGAGTCATGGCTGCATCATTATGATCCTAAAGGAAAACAAGCCAGCAACGAAAGTTCTTCCATCTACAGGAAAGGTGACAGTAATCGAATGATTTACCATTATGCAGTTCCCCCTCACACTACTGTTACATACGCATACTACATGCCACATTGATAGAATGACGTGTATCAAAGTGCGTACGTTTGGATGCGAGCTATAAAATTGTTCATTGAAATGTTTGTGGAAAGATTCTGGACCATTGGTAATACGAGGATTTTCACAAGGTTAACCTGTCCACATGTCTGGCGAAAACGAGAATGTTCGGCGATGTAGTTGTGAAATAGGACTACGTAATTTAAAAATCGTAAGTCAGTGGTTGGTGCGATTGAAACCAACATGGCAAAATCATCACGGACTTCACATAAGGATAACAACAGCAGTGAACGGCACACAGTGAAGCCATTTCCCTATTTCTGATTCCGAATTAATATATTCTTTCCTTAAATTCGAGAATGTTGACAGTTTCCGATACCAGTTCTGAATAACATGAAATTTACAAAGTGTTAACAAATTAACAACAACAAAACACTACTGTCCCAAATGATATGTCGATATCCGACCCAAACGCGTTCTCTTTCCCAAGTAATTCACAACTTGACCGTCCGTAACGTGTTACACCCCGATTTTACTGCGATACAGAATGCTATGATGACTTAATTGGGAATGAAATTAATTGACATTATTTTAATAATTGTGTCAGTTAAGGTGAAAAATCGGTAGAACGGAGAAAAATTCTCTCCAGCACCGGGACTTGAACTCGGGTTTCCAGCTTAACGTGCAGGCGCTTTATTCACTAAGCCACACCGGATTCAAGTTCCGATGCCGGATGGAATTCCTCTCAATTTTACGTTCTACCTACTGTGTTCCCCTTTGTTGGCCTACCCTCGTGTACCGTGTCACAGTAAGTGTGACAGTAGAAACAATGTCCAATCACAAGTACAGAGGTGCACTCAATATGAGTGACTAAGTGGCCGGGGTCCGACGGAACTTGGCGCCGTCTTGAATCACAAAGTGATTATAACTATGATGTATCGAAGTATTGTACGTTCGCTCGGAGAAAAACCAGGCGGTGGGGGCTGAATGCAGAAGGCCACACAAGTTACTGCTGTTTCCTTCGTTCCGCGCAGAGCTAAACACCACATAGTTGCCAGTTCTGTAACGACTTGGCGTGTACGTAGTTTGCATTATCTGTTTAGTTTTCTTAGTGTACATTAAAATTAGTGAAATATGTGGCGACCATGGGAGTCTGTTGAAGGGAGTGCACAACATAGTCATGACGACAATAATTGTAATATTCGTACTTCTCCTGTTGGAAAAGATCATTTATATAAAAAAATGTATACCTATTTTTCAGTGAAGAAGAAAGCAAATGTGATTCACCAATTGCTAAAACTATTTCATGATCATTAGTGAAGAAAATAATTTATGTTAATATAACCGAGTATAACAGTCCTAAAAAGAAAATTCAGATTGCATTACAAATAGTTACGAAATTGAAGAAATTTGATGGTTTCGGACGTACGACGCATCCCCGACATTGGACATTATTTTAAGTACAGTGCAAGAAAAACCACAAAGCACAGATTGCGAATTGCGGTATTGGTAAAAAAAATATATATTTTATGGCTCAATTGTTACAGGTTATACTATTCTTATAGCTGTGAAATTCACGAATTTATTAAGTTAACTATATAAAAGACTAAGTGGGTCTGGGTAGCCTAGTCGGTATAGCGCTGGCCCCTCTGCTCGAGGTTGCGGGTTAGATCCCGGCCAAGGTCGATGACATTTAAGTGTGCTTGTATGTGACAGACTCATGTCAGTAGATTTACTGGCATATGAAAGAACTCCTGCGGGACAAAATTCCGGCACACCGGCGACGCTGATATAATCTCGGCAGTTGCGAGCGTCGTTAAATAAACGATAATTTAAAGTTTAAAAGAATAAAACTATCATTCTATGGCTCAAATATACTTTTTTCATATTTAGAAAATGGGTCTGAAAGATCCAACCCGTGCAATTACGTAATTTTTCATGACCCGTTCACGGCGGGTTAATAATAGAAATATGAATAATAACACTAAATAATAATAATAATAATAATAATAATAATAATAATAATAATAATAATATTGTAGGCTAACAAGAATGACAAATGTTATTAGTGAAAACAAACATAGATCGTAAGTCAGACGTTTAACTGACGTACTCTAGTAGATGTTGCAACGTTGTCGCGTGGTGAGTAGGGTAACAACAACCACTGCTTCTGTACCTTACTTATAGCACCCCTTCCCCTGGTTTTACTCCGAGCGAACGTACAATACGTATAGAGTTTCAGTGTAGTAATTCTGCGTTTTCATATGGCGAAGAATCGGTAGAACGGAGAAAAATTCTGCAGTTGAATACAATTAGTTAATTATGGATTAGTAACATGTTGGTAATATCGGCCCTAATTCTCGTAGAATGTATAGCTTACAGATTGTAACAAACATAACAATAAACAAATAGTTATTGTCAATATATTCAGTATTGCCATCGTGTCCTCATGAATTCGTTCTATGGAGATGACTTGCGTCTTCAGCTGACATTGTTGGGTTTCCACAATACAGGTTGTTTAAAAAATACTGGGCATAATTTCAGGTATGTATTTCCCACATGTAGACAATCAAAATAGTTCATTACAACATGTGTCCGGAAATGCTTCATTTCCAAGTTATGGCCTTCACAACATTGAAATTCACCGGAACGTTTTTCTTTCCGCAGGTCGTTGTCATTACAGAAGATGTTCAAAATGTCCACCTCCTGCTTGAATACAGACCTCACATCGATGCCTCATTGACCTGCGAACACGATCCCAAACTCCAGGAGTATTGCGTATTTCCTCAGAACAGGCCACAATTAGATTCCGAAGGGATTCCAAATCAGGCACCGGAGACGAATAAACCAATGATTTTAAATGGCCCCACAAGTAGAAATCGAGAGGGTTCAGATCAGGTGAGCGTGGAGGCGAAGCAATTGAGCCACCTCTACCTATCCACCGATTAGGAAACCTTCGATACAAGTACCGGCGAGCCGTACGACTGAAGTGTGCAGGAGCGCCATCATGCAAGAAGTGAATGTGTTGACGATTGATCAGTGGAGTGTCTTCTAAAACATGAGGTATGGTGTTTTCCAGGAAGTTTGTGTACGCCTGCCCCCTTAATTAAGTCTGTTTACAAGTACATGGGGTCCAACTAATCGATCACCAATCATACCGGCCCACATGTTGAGGGAGGACCGCACCTGGTGATGAGATGGAACAGTTGCACGTGGGTTTTCATACGCCCATATATGCTGATTGTGGAAACTTGTTATGCCATCTCGTGTGAACTGTGCTTCATCTGTAAATAATACTAAGGCAGAAAAGTTCGGATTTACACCACACTGCTGTAAGAACCACTGACAGAACCTAACTCGTGCAGGGTAATCTGCTGGTGACTGGGCCTGTACACGTTGCAAATGATAAGGATACAATTGATACGGTACTCTTTCAACAGTCTCCAGACAGTCTTATGAGGAACATTGACTTGCAACGCTACCCTTCGTGTGCTGATAGAAGGAGTCATGTTCACAGCCTCCAGAATCTCCTCCTGTACTTCTGGAGTTGTAGATCTTGGTCGTCCCCTTCCCAAACCAGGAGAGTTAAATTTTCAATACTCGCACAGACGGTAATGGAGACGTACAAATGTCTTCCGATCTGGACATTGTCGCTGTGGGTACCTCTCTTGGTACAAACGACGAGCCAGCGCAGCATTTCCGTCCGCCTTACCGTACATGAAGTGTATCTCTGCCAGCTCTTGATTTGAATACATGTCGCACAGTCTAACGCCTACACAACACTGAATGTAACCTTCTCCTCGGAATGAACTGTCAGAGTGCCCTCTTAATGTCTCCTTTGACGGCAACGACCTGCGGAAAGAAAAACGTTCCGGTGAATTTGAATGTTGTGAAGGCCATAACTCGGAAATAAAGCATTTCCGGACACATGTTGTAATGAACTATTTTGACTGTCT
The DNA here is from genome assembly GCF_040183065.1 of Periplaneta americana. Classification (NCBI taxonomy): domain Eukaryota; kingdom Metazoa; phylum Arthropoda; class Insecta; order Blattodea; family Blattidae; genus Periplaneta; species Periplaneta americana. The sequence continues at coordinate 23,322,211 of NC_091125.1, forward strand.
ACATGTGGGAAATACATACCTGAAATTATGTCCCATATTTTTTAAACACCCTGTATAATCTACTACTAAAATCACCTACTCTGCTATGTCTTAGTGTGGATTGTAAGACCATATGGAATTCATCATCTAGATCAGGGATGAGACGATATTAGCTCCCAATCACGGTAGAAGAGCTCGACCTTGATCACGGGCGCATAGCGCATCCACTGTAACGTAGACAACAGGGATGTACATGCACATGCAGCGAATAAAGGCAGCAATTATCATAATAACTTGCGTTACTAAATTTCTGGCTATGTAATAGGGCTAATTATTCAGTTATTTAATATACATGTACATATATAAACAAATCGCAAAGGGAAGGGTGTTTTAGGTACAAAAAGAGAAATAGGAAAAGTTAACTGTATGTAAACCATTTTCTTGTTAAAAGCAATTATTTATTATGTAAATACTTCATTGGTTAGGAGAAACTAATAGGGTCTACCTGCTCGACGTGTGTGATCTCTAAGTACTTTTGAGTATTTGTTGAAAAAATAATAACGACAATATTGATTGAAATAGAGTATATTGATTGTATGATTGTGAAAATGTAGTCCTTACTCTCCAGTCGTGATTATGTAATGAGTTTTCTTAGAGTGTTTAGTGAGATGCACGTAACACAAAAAAAATTGATTAAATTAAGATATTGAGAGCCATCGTAATTTTTGGAGTCAATCATTTAAGGGGATATGTATGACTTTTAAAACCTCCACAATTTTCAGCCAAAAATTAGTGAAATTTAAACTATATAAACAGATCTATAATAATATCTGTACAAAATTTGGTGCAATTAGGTCTAATAGTTTTGAAATTATGTTTTTAAGTATATTTTATATTGACGTTACTAAAAAAAGCTCCCTGCATCAAAGTTTTCAAAATGTTTAGTTCATATTTGCTCAAAATCTTGAAAATAATTATTGGAATAAAAGTGAATTGGCTTTTTGAGCTTAGTAATAGTATAAGTTAAAGTGCAATCAAAGATAAAATATTATTTCTAAATTAATGAAACACGTAGTCTAATAAAAGTAAATATCCAGAAACAAGCAACAAATAAAATATCAACAATACATTTAAAATAAAGAAGAAATAAAAGGAATCTAGATACAATCTACTGACCCAAATGTAAATTAATTTATCTTCGATGTCAATTCCGAAATAAATTTATTTCTCTCTTCTCCTGAATAATGCCTATTTTTTTTTCATGTTGCGTCTCATAATGCCGTTTTATGTTGCTTTTTTTGCAAATGATATTTTTTTTACACAAACAGTGGTCTTCATCGTCATGTTCGAAGCATAAATATTGTATCTTCCACTCTTCCTTGAAACTTTATTGTATGAGCGCTTTTGTTCCGTCATGATACGCTGTGTTCTAAGATCTGGACATCCTTTAGCAATGTTTACAGGTAAAAGAGCTCCGCGTGCGCGCTGCGGGCATAAAACAGCTCTCGCCCGAAAGTACTACTGACCATCGCAAGACTGATCCAGATGAATAACAGAATAATTTATTGCATTTTCACATTGTCGAGAAAAGGCCAAGAAATTTCATTTGAATTCTACTCTTTCGCGAATAGAAGTCTATTGTATACCGTAAGTACATGATTCTTCACGCAAGTTCTTTTTTTCTTTCCAAGGCCGACCAGCCGGCTGATGTTCTCATATCCAACGCCTCAGCAAAGGCCAAGGATCATGCAATTAGAACGGAGGTATCGTGTGCTTAGCGTGATTCCCCCAACCGCCGTGGTTTGCATAACCGGATTTCGCTGTCTATCGTAGCTACCCAAATTCATCACGATGGATACCGGTTCCATACATTGACTGATATTTCATGAGAAAATTCCTTCCCCGTAAGGACTCGAACCAGCGCGCTTTCCGTATCATGACGCCTTGTTTAGATCACAATGCTAATTTCAGAACTAAACATTTGTACAGCCCTTAAAAGCCATATTCCTTAGCGCAGTAGAACTCGTGATTATCGACAAAAAAACTTTAGTAATCTATTTTTATGATGGATCTCATCGCCATTTTACCCAGTCTGTGTTTATAACATAAGGTTTGTAATATGTAATAAAAGTCCACTTGTTGAATACCATTTCCAGTTTCGTGATAACGTCATGAAAGTTTTACAGTGATGTACAATTAGCATTTCTGTAAATATAATTTATTTAGAGGCTCTTCTTCTTCTGCAGAATCTGTGTAAACGATTTGTCTTCTATTCTTTCCATCTTTTAAACTAAATGAAGTGTAAAAAGGAAATTAAGTTACATCTCTTTAATTTTGTGAGATTGCCTTCTTCCTCTTCTCCTCTGCTCCCTTTGCCCCCGTCATTTCCTCCTCCCACTTCTCTTCCCTCGATAATCATTTGTTGAAGAGTAGGATTTGGATCAAAGCTTCCTCGGTCTTTACGCTCTTCTTCTGGTAACAATGTAAAGTCTTTCGGTGCCAAAAATATTGGCACACGCTACTTTTGGCAATGATTAATCTGTCTTTATTTTCGTTTTAAGATCCGTTCCAAACTGCTGCCTAATATTCCCATTCCAAACCCTTTTCAATTTATCACGCTTTTTCAAGTACTTAAAATATTACACTTCAGACGAAATAAAGCATGTTACTTTGTCTCCCACGGATGTTTATTCTTTCTGTAAATAAGTAAATGACGTTTCGCTGCAGTTCATTGAAATCTGTTAGTTAACTCAATAATGAATTCCAGGTGTTTTACAGTCTACACTAAGATATAGCAGAATAGGTGATTTTAGTAGATCATGTGTGGAAGTATTGCAAACCGAACGTCAGCTAAAAACGCAAGTCATTCCCATGGAACGAATTCGCGAGAGACAAGATGGCAATAATGATCGGTGTTATCAAGCTCCGCAAATACAGGGACATCATTTTATTTTTACTTCAATTTTTATTGCACCTAAGATTTTTAATGTACTTCACTACCACCCCTTCTACTAATGAAGTTCAACAGTCCTAAACAAAGATCCAAGACCGCATATACAGTCATGGTATCCTTACGGTCATAGTAAACAGTACGTTCCAAAAATATGTTCGTGTTTTCCAGTGACGAAAGATCTTTCAATATTGAATCATTTTCGCACAGGTACTGTCGACTATTTACCTACGTCGTATCCCGGTTTCCCCCACCAACTTTTATTTGCCTGCTAGTGGTTGGGCTGTCTTAGAGCATTAATTTCTGTTAGGAATTTGACGTCTGCGTAATATTATACAACTGTTTAGAATAACTTAAATAAAAGGGCCTCGTTAAGTAATTAACTGTCACGTGATTTCCTCCCATTCTACGACCCTACGACATAACCACTTGGACGGACAGTAGATAGTATGTCTGAGTAATTTTATCTTTTCGGATCGGACAGAAGTGAAGATTGAATTTACAGTACGTAAAGTACTTTTTTATAGAGTAGGTACAGAATTATTTCAACATGAGTTACTAGTACGAAGGACGAAACTGATAATTGGGATTAGGTATAGTAGTCTATAGTGCGTTAATATGCACATTAGAATTGAAGTCTGTATGGAAATGAACGGCCACCATTTTCCAAAAATGTGTTTAAATATCCATATTACGATTATTTTTCAATTTAACTTCATTCTCTATATTGTAAGCTAATGTGCTGTAGACAGTATAATATACACTGCATAATGAATACGTCCACATGGACAGCTCAGTTCTTGAGTAAACACACTCATTATTAATACTGTACTGTAATTTGATTAAACAAAAGCCTAATGAAAATGATCAAACTCAAAAGCGTGATATTTCCTAGTTTACCTAAATGGATGAACTACTTTTCTTCCCTCCTATACCTAGTAAAGTGATTTGTTTGTATATTACACCAGTATCATCGAACTCCAGTCGTGGAAGAGCGTTGATCCAAAGGTATAGCCAAGGTAATATTAAAAATGTTAGTAAAAATAAAATGATGTCCCTGTATATATTCAAACACCGTAAATTGCTTCTACCCACTACCCCCACCGTTTTCTCCTCCCTTACTGTGATAATTCGGGTACTATTTTCCGTCTGCGCGCAGCACTGATTACTCTGCCCCAGGGCTGGGCACCGGGAGCGAATCCAAACTCTAAACGGGAACGCTTAATATTCATCCGTCACGTCATCAACGCTGCGCAGTGTTCGGCGGGGAAAAAAGGGGTTGAAGGGAAGTCATGTGGCTCCCCGTGAGAGAGTAGAGTTTGCTCTTGGTGCCCAGCCTTGCTCTGCGCAAAGCTATGGCACAGTCACTCCTCCACAGCTGGCGCAGTGTTGATTTTGTACGTACCTTGGCTTACAGAAACTACAAGCAACATGATTAAAAGTACAGTCAAAGGGAAATGTAGTAACTGTAGTTGATGGATACAAATACAGAAAGTATAGCAAGAACAAAGAACAGAAATGAAGATGCATAATGAAAATGTGTAATGCCTAAATAGTGACAACTGTTGAAGGTGACATTCTTTTAAATACAGGAAGAAACCACAACTATGAAAGAGATGTAACTGTGCAGCGTCAGATGATTACAAATGCCGCGAAACGTAAAGCCAGTGAAGAAGACTTGTTCGACAGACCTTCAAAATTAATCAGGAGACAAATCTGCTCAGCCCCACAAGAAATAAGCGAGAAAATAACGACCAGGGATAGAAACCTAACAAGAAGGAACTTATACACGCAAAGAAGAAAACTTAATCCAATACTACCTAAAACTACTCATGTGGTTCATGAAGCTCTACAATAGTCAACAGAGAAAGCAATAACGGTGAAGATTGTTTTTAACATTAGTAAGCAATTTTTGAACAGCCAGCATTGATCGACATAAAGGCATATGCTGCTAGTCCTAAGCCTTGAACAGAGTGCATAATATTTACATTACTAATTTGTTTACTCTGAAGTGTGAAGGAAATTTGCTTAGTATTGATGTGAAAGAGTGGGGGTAACTGATGAGGGGAGATAGTTGCGCACTAAGATACCAGATTGAAGTTTTGTTTTGTTTTGTTTTGTTTTGTTTTGTTTCGGAGCTTGGTTTAAATTTTTGTTGCGGAGCTAGATAATGCCCATACTGACAAGGGTGAATATGTTGATATTGGTAAGGAACGGATCAGACAATCTGAAATGATTAAACGTGAAACATAAATTACAATCGGTAGAATATTCTTTACCACCATGAAATAAATTTCAATATAAGGTTGCCTGAGAAAAAGAATAATAAATAGACTTCGTTGAATTGCCACACGCAGCATGCCATCAGGTTGCCGATGTACGGTAGTATAGAGGAGATGAGCGACCGCCCGGACTCGTAGTATAAGCAGTTCATGTTAAGAGTTGTGACCGGTCCAAATAGATAGAGCAGCTACAGCTAATGTATACCTATGTAAGCACTTGTTTTTGCATTACTGTGGTTGGAATAGTCAAAGCTTAACATTTGTTCAGTGCAGACAAGAATTCAATCAAACATACTACAATGAGAGTGTTGCTGTTCCAAAGAATTGCTCCTGGAATACCCTTACCCCCGCAGCCAGTCTTGACCCGTTGGAAAACGTGGTTGGATGCTGTTAATTATTATGCAAAATATTACGGCAAAATAAGGGAGATAACTGATGCATTGGATAGCACAGACAGTTCCGCTGTTGCAGCTGTAAAATCATTGCCTTCTGAACAGCTATTGGAAGATATTCTGTTCCTTGATTCTGATTTTAAAATCGTGTCCAAAAGCATCACCCTGTTAGAATCGTCAAAACTACAACTCTTAGAAGCCCTTAATATAGTGGATAAAGTATCACAAACCGATATCCAAAATAACAATTCACTAATTTCAGAAAAAGTGAAATGTAAGTTGAGAAACATTATTGCTAAAAATTCTGCCTATTCACAACTTCGTATTATAAATGATGTAGTTTCAGGTCACGACAAGACGTCTGAAGTTGGTGTACTAAAAAGTAGTGACCTTCCGTTCTTCAAATATGCACCTATTACATCGAGTGATGTTGAACGTACATTTATCCAATATAAAACTCTTTGAGTGACAATCGGAGGTTCACTTTGCAGTCGCTCAAAATGTACGTAACTCTTCACTGCAATGCACATATTCAAGGATGTTGTGAGTATATTACATTAAATTTTAAGAGTTAATATATCTCACTACAAAATAATTGTGTATTTACATGTTTAGACATTTCCTACTTCAATGATCATACATTATATTTCTTGAATGCAGGATACAGGTTTTATTGTAACCGCAGTATACTGCTCAGTGTTTACATCAGAGGCATACTCCATCCGTTGCACGTCCCCTTCTCATACAATCTATACCGCGTACGTAGTAAACCTTACGATTCTCGTGGCAATTCCACGAAGTCTAATAATAAATAAAGAGTTTTCAAGAAGGAGAGTTCGTTCGTAATGTGTGATAAATATAGCTGATCATCTGCTCAAGGAAATGTGTACATTTCAAATCGTATTTCTTTCCAGTCTTTCATAAAACTAAAATTCGCAAAATCAAAAAGATCGCGAGTAAGTAGTGACAACCTACTGACTCAATTACGCATGGCTCTTTGAGATTTCAATCCATATTTCCATGCAATAATGTGCTATGAAGTCATCACTTGATGAGGTCCCAACAATATCAACAACATAAATTTTAATGCGAATAATGACACAACCTGCATTTTGCCACTGCACGTCAGTACAACAGCTAAAAACCTCACCTTTCTATTCTCCCATTCCAGCCATTCGCTGTATGCCACATGAGTTGCATATTCTTCAACACAATCGGCGTTCCCCCATCATTGCTGTAAGGATAAGGTATGAGCGTTTGTTTCATCGTGTTACCTTTAGTGGTTACATAGTGTTGTGTTAACCAAATAAGAGGAGTCCCGTTCAACAAACGTCCTAAATCAAACTAAGTTCAGTAGCATTCTTTACTTTTTTGTAACACTTACCTTTCTAAAAATAGGTATATTTCCACTAATCTAAAAGAAAAAATTATTTGCAGCTATGTACTTGTAAGAATTTCATTGTTAAAACAAAATTAATGGTTTTTCATGAACTTGTAAAAATTTCTATGGTTAAGTACTCTTTGTCCCTTGTGGCAGCTCACGAATGGTGAGAAGATATATAAATTTCACAAGCGAAAGACTAATGAATAAAGGAATCAATTTTTGAGACAAGACAAGAAAATGTTTATGTGTCAGCAGTCTGAAGACAAGTTGAAGACATCTCTGAAAAGACAACTAAGCAAGGAGACAATGGGGTATGATAGTCAGTTCCTTTTCCCCTCCATTGCATACTGAGCTGACGAATAATCCAGTTCACAGATCAGTCTTGAGATGTAGTACGCAAAAATGTTTGTCTTTTTACTTGATTATTTAATGACGCTGTACCAACTACTATGTTATTTAGTGTTGATGAGATTAGTGATAGCGAATTGGTATTTGGCGAGATTAGGCCGAGGATTCGCCAAAGGTTACCTGACATTCGCCTTACGGTTTTAAAATACCTCGGAAAAAACCCAACTAGGTAATCAGTCCAAGTGGGAATCAATTCCGGATCGGTAGGCAATTGCCTCACCCGACTGGGATACTCCGGTGGCTCAATTATTTTTTTAAATTTTAGTTGGTTATTTTATGACGCTTTATCAACATCCTATGCTATTTAGCGTCTGAATGAGATGAAGGTGATAATGCCGGTGAGATGAGTTCGGGGTCCAGCACCGATAGTTAGTTAGATAGAAAGTTGAAGGAAAACCCTGGAAAGAAACCTCAACCAGGTAAATTGTCCCAACCGGGAATCGAACCCGGGCCACCTGGTTTCGCGGCCAGGCGCGCTGACCGTTACTCCACAGGTGTGGACTCAATTATTCTTCCTCTGACACTTATCATCAAGTAAGATGTACTGCCTGATAATAGATTTAGGCGTATCAGCTAGAACCTCGATCAGTGGTGAGGAAAATACGGATAAAAATATAACAAGGACGAATACAATGAGAATACGAATAAAATTATAGGAGTACAAATGGGAATATGACAATGATTTTCTTTTAATTATTTATTTTACTGATATTATTTTATTATAATTATTGTTGTAGCTCTTTAGCTAACAGCTTGCTAAAAAATAATACTTAGGCTAGAGCCTGCAAGTTTTATCCTTCGAAGAGGTTGAAAAATTTAAATATCTTGGAGCAACAGTAACAAATATAAATGACACTCGGGAGGAAATTCAACGCAGAATAAATATGGAAAATGCCCCTTATTATTCGGTTGAGAAGCTTTTGTCATCTAGCCTGCTGTGCAAAAATCTGAAAGTTAGAATTTATAAAATAGTTATATTACCGGTTCTTCTGTATGGTTGTGAAACATGGGCTCTCACTCTGAGAGAGGAACAGAGATTAAGGGTGTATGAGAATAAGGTTCTTAGGAAAATATTTGGGGCTAAGAGGGACGAAGTTACAGGAGAATGGAGAAAGTTACACAACGCAGAACTGCAGGCATTGTTTTCTTCGCCTGTCATAATTATGAACATTAAATCCAGACGTTTGAGATTGGCAGGGCATGTAGCACGTATGCGCGAATCCAAAAATGCAAATAGAGTGTTAGTTGGGAGACCGGAGGGAAAAATACCTTTGGGGAGGCCGAGATGTAGATGGGAGGATAATATTAAAATGGGTTTGAGGGAGGTGGGATATGGTGATAGAGAATGGATTAATCTTGCACAGGATAGGGACCGATGGCGTGCTTGTGTGAGGGCGGAAATGAACCTGCGGGTTCCTTAAAAGCCATTTATAGTAAGCAAGTAAGAGCCTGCAAGTTGTCTAGTGGCCTCACGTCAATATTCCTCATTAGAGGTGAACGATCATCCAACCAGAACGGAGGTATCATGTAATTAATACGTTGATCCCTCAGTCGTTACAACTGGTTTCTATAACCGGATTTCGCTACCTACTGTAGTTCCCCAAATTCATCACGATGCTAGGTGAGCATCGATCCCATAAACTGGCCGAAATTTCAGGAAAATATTTCATTCCCGTGAAGACTCAAGCCAGAACCGTTCCATAACACGAGTCCTAGACATGATGCTTAAACTACACTATGAGGAAATAAATTTGTCATGAAATTTCGGACAATATAGGGACCGATGGCCACCCAGCATCATGATGAATCTGATAAGCTACGATAGGTAGTGAAATCTAGTTACGGACGAGCTACAAAGGCTGGGTGGATCATTGTACTAATCATACGATACCCTCGTATTTGTTGGATGATCGTTCATCTCTGCTGAAGCATGTAGACGTAAGTCCAGCAATTGACCCTCAATGGGCTGTCGCGCCGAGGTGTTAGACATGTAATCGTACCTGTACCGTAATAATTACTTATTAGTTACTAAATTATCAAACTCTACAACAGGGTCTTGGAGTTCATATAAGCACTGTAAACAATGCTTAAATATTGGGGATTTTGAAGTTAGCGCGTTGAAGTGGGTTTGGAAACGACCAATAGCCTATTCACGTTGACTGTTCGTCGCTGTCCGCGTAAACATTTAGCGGAATGTGTATGTGAATTCATAATATATTTGTCAAACCATTACACCATATCACCATATTATGGCAAACTCTGTTGTAGGGAAGGTAAGAGCAAAGATTCAGCGTCATGATATGAGCAGTTCAGAGCACAAGTGGTGTAAGTCAAAATTGGGTAATGAGGTTTAAAGTAAAAATTCTGTAAAATGCAGTGCAAAGTAGCAATTAATATGTCCTTCGTGCTATTCACTGACTACTAATAGTTTAAATACATTGAATATTAATTGCTACTTTGCGCTGTATTTTACAGAATGTTTACGTTGACCCTCATTACCCATTTTTGACTTACACCACTTCTGCTCTGAACGCCATATATGAAAAGTGTATATAACAAGCATGAAAGAACAAGAAAAATATTTATTGAGGAGCCGTTACTGAAACTAAATATAGAACTAACGTATAGACAATTATATAGAACAGTAAACGCAAGAAAATTGAGGGAACTCGGAAAATTTTGTAAAGAAAACATAGGAAGGGAAAACAAAGGTGTAAACAGATCTATACAAATAAGGAATAATAATTAAAGGAAAAGAGATTTCCTTAGAAGTAACTAGAATGATTGTACGTAGTATGGAATATACAGAGTGGAACAAAAGAAACTACACACTTAGGGACTGTATGTTTCTAGGTTGATGGGACGTACTACGTACTACGTACGTATGGTTGGTAGGAAACAGGAAATGACGCGTAGTGTAACAAATGAATCATTTATTTATTAACCATAGTAACTTAGTCCTCACAACACAAGTAACAGTTTTCACAAAATGTTAACGAAATAAGACCGCTTACCAAAGCTGTGTAAGTGCTGTACTGAGAGAATGGAGAGAACTTTTCGAGTCAAATCAACCAATACGTAAGGTTGTTTACAATTTAATTAATAAATATGAAACTGAAGATTCTGTCTTGAATGCACCTCGCAGTGGGCGACCTGGGACAGCAGGAACTAAGGAAAATGAACTTAATATCTGTCAGGCTGTTATGACTAGTCCAAAGAAGTCCACAAGACGACTAGCGGTAGAGTTTCCAGAAATGTCACGTCAGTGAATCCAAAGGATATTGCGTCAGCAGAACTTCAAAGTGTGCATTCCACGCCTGATACAGGGGTTGCTGGAAGATGATTCAGACAGGCGGCTACAATTTTGTGAAATCATTCTCGATCAGTATCGATTTGACCAGAATTTCTTTCTTAACATTTTGTGCTCTGATGAGGCCACATTCAAGCTATCGGGATATGTCAACCGACATAACTGTACTTATTGGTACACGGAAAACCAACAATCTGGACAACAACATTCAGCTGTGTTTGCATGTATTTCAGAGTGTTCCAAATAGACTTCAACGGTGTATTGATGAAGAAGGAAGACAGTTTGAACATAAAAAGAAGTGATGTGTAATGTATTTTGTTGGAAGGGTCTGTATCGTGTTCAAATTATTCAAAATTAACATAAGTGAAATAAGCGTATCGTTACTTTTTCGCCACCCTGTATAATAATAGTTATTAGTAGTAAAATGTAGTTAAGGATGGGTTCCTGGAAAGCAGAAATGTAACAGGATCACCATTATAGAATGGTATATAAATTGTATATAATTTTGATGATAATAAATTTACATAGACTATACCAAGTAATCCATCAAATTAAGAAATGGAGAAAGAGTGAGATTTAATTAATACCACTTCCTTTATTTATAATGATTGCATAGCATTCGAAGAATCTTCGCGGATAAATGTGACGTCACAGATTATCAAGCGATCATGATCTTTTTTTTTTTTTTTTTTTCAAATTTAAGCCTGTGAAAATACTGTGTTTCCGAGAATGAATGTTGGGGTTTTACGAGTTCACTATGAAGCATGTATTATGTGTAATGGATTGAAGGTGTTGTAATTAGTTTAGTAACTCAAACAGTTTCCAAATAACGTTAGCAAATTTCAATATGATTACCATTATCAGTACGACAGACGTCTAAGCTAAATTCAATTTCAGCCCACACTCTGACAAGAACATCTGGCGTAATGCTTGTGATTACTTGTCTGATTCTTCGTTTCAGGCGATCAAGATTCTCAATTCTTTCACTGTAGACCACATTCTTGACATAGCCCCGATGGTAGAAATCCAATGGAGTAAATCCGGAACTCTAGCGGGCCATAGCATGGGTCCATTTCTGCCACTCCATCGGTCTGGAAATCGATGATTTAACTCTTCTCGGACATGGTTTGCGAAATGGGACGGTGCTCCACCTTGTTGAAAGATGGTTTGCAACTCCATTTCCACTTGATCGATTTGAGGAAATAGGAAATTCTATAGCATGTCCATGTCTGCAATGGAGCTGATGTTTGTTTCAACAAAAAAGAATGAACCAATATCTTATTGTGCATTAGGCAGCACCAAACGCTGACCTTAGGAGAATCTCGAATGTGTTCGTGTATCACATGACGTTCGTTTTCCGTTCCCCAAATTACAAAATTGTGCCGATTAACATAACCATTTACATGGAACGTGACCTCATCGGAGAAGAGGATATTCTCTAGAAATTCTGGTTCATCATCAATTCTTTGTAGCATGGTAGCAGCGAATTCAGCCTTAAGCAACTTATCCTGTGGTTTTATAGCATGCAAAACTGAATTTTATAGGGATGTAATTTCAGTCTCTTCCACGTGCACTGTTGACTTAGGACCACCTAACTGTAGACTACGGCGTGGAACGGACTTCTAAGGACTCTTAACACAGGACTATTATATAACTTCCAATGCAACAAAGACGTGAAAGTAAACTGTTTGAGTTACTGAACCAATTACAGGCACCTTCAATTCATTACACAAAATTCATGCTTCACAGTGACCTCGTAAAATCCCACCATTCATTCTCGGAAACTCTGCATAATAAGCAAACAAAGGTCTAGAAATATTAAACGATAAAAGCGTATAGTATTGTACAATAAAGCAGACTATTGGCGAGTATTTGACTTTCAATGACCCAGACGTCCCAATCTAATGGTCGAAGCGCGCAGAACCTATTTATTTCAGTCGCCATGAATGCGTTGCCGTTGTGAGTCAAGGAGGAACACTACATAACAATGGAGCAATAGTGCAATGACGGAAGGCGAAACGGGAGTAGACCGTGAAAATCTACCCTCCAAACAACGTCTTTGTTCACCAGAAAATTCCAGTTGGACTTGTCGGGATTAGAACACGTGTTATCAGCGTGGAAAGCTGACGTTGCAGCCGTTCAGGTGACGGTGTATAATAATAATAGGTAAAGGTATCCCCGTAACATGCCATGAAGGCACTTGGGGGGCATGGAGGTAGAGCCCCATGCTTTCCATGACCTCAGCACTAGAATGAGATGGTGTGGTCGGCACCACGCTCTGACAGCCTTTTACCCCCGGGAAAGACCCGGTACTCAATTTTATAGGAGGCTGAGTGAACCTCGGGGCCGTTCTGAAAGTTTTGTAACGAGAAAAAATCCTGTCACCACCTGGGATCGAACCCCGGACCTTCCAGTCCGTAGCCAGCTGCTCTACCAACTGAGCTATATAATAATAATAATAATAATAATAATAATAATAATAATAATAATAATAATAATAATAATAATAATAATAATAATAATAATAATAAAATCTTAAAAAAGCAATAATATTGGAACTAATCATTACGAAAGAAAATGGAGTTAAAATAGGTTTACTTTAGTACTACTAATAATAATTACAGTAATTATTATTATTATTATTATTATTATTATTATTATTATTATTAACGTTGGACTTGTTATTAGTACTTCTACGATTCGTTTCATTCTGTGGAGAACACGCCACACCACTACTCTAGGATGTAAAATGGATGTACAATACGAATAGAGTATTTTATCACCACAAAATAAATTTTGGAGCAGTCACGATTTGAGCCCGACTTTTCAGCGTGTAAAATCAACAACGAGGTCATGAAGGGACGTTTAACTTGGTTGAAAATTGCAAGGGAATCAAAACCATGAAATCGTAAAAAGAAAGAGCTACATTAATAAACCATAATTTAATGATCTTCATTGATAGATTTAGTAGGCTATAAAATCATTGCCCTCTAATTGATTTAAGAATATTGCCCCTTTGGTTCTCTCTTAAATTTAATGCTAAATTACCTATTATAACGTTGAAGGGTGTTGATTAGTGAAAAGATATTTCTCCTGTCAGCGGTTTGGTGGAGGTTCTGCGGTATCTAAGCTCTCCCTCGAGACGGGAACTCAAGGGTAATTATGCATCTTATACTCATAAGGCTTAACATCTACTTCATGAACTGGTTAATGATTTTCTGAAAAATCGTATATCACTATTTGCTTCACCCCCTATACACGACTTAATAGCTGTTAGTGTGGTTAACATCATTCTATCGTGATAGAATCCCCTTTTAATTTCAAGACCTGATATAGAAATTCACGGATCGATTTTGTTTCATATCCTAGTATGTCGTTTTCGGCTAAATACGTCGTAAATAACTTAAAATAATCTGAATAATTTCAAGGGAAAAATTATTCTGGGACCGGGTATCGAACCCGGAACCTTTGGCTAAGTTTACCAACGCTCTACCGACTGACCTACTCAGGAACTCTACCAGTGACTCAATTTTTCCATTTAAATCCACACACTCCAAAGTGGGCTGACAAACCGTAAAACATTCAACATTGAGTGCACACAAACTAATACTTTAAAGTAATCTGTTAAAAAATTGAGGTGTAAATTGGTTATTTTACGACGCTGTATTAACATCTCAGGTTATTTAGAGCCTGAGTGAAATGAAGGTGATAATGCCGGTGAAATGAATCCGGGGTCCAGCACCGAAAGTTACCCAGCATTTGCTCGTAGCCGGTTGGGGGAAAACCCCGGAAAAGCCTCAACCAGGTAACTTGCCCCGACCGGGATTCGACCTTGTTTCGCGGCGAGATGCGTTGACCGTTACTCCACAGGTGTGGACTAACGTGTAAAGTTGTCATATTTTTAATCAGACTTTTAACCTTTCCATTTCTTATATCATAGTTCATAGTTTAAAAAACGATATGCATATCGCTCGTATTGGTAAATCTCTATAAGTACTGGTTCTGTTTTTTTTTTCACAAAAAACATTCGAAAAACCCCCCGATTTGTTCCCCCAAAATTAAAATACTTAAAAAAAATAGCGGAAAGCGTTAAAAGTTCGGAAAAGTTCAAGAGAAAAAAATTTGAAAACTCCCAATTTTCGCAAGTTAATTCAAAGTACAAAAAATTCACAAAAACAAAAAACTTTATATAAAGACAACTTGAAAAGTACATTTAAACTTGTAAAAACAATCAATTTAACATTCCTAAGCTAATATAATCTAACCGAACCCAAATCAACGACGAAACAGTTCAGTAACCAACTGCGATCACTCACCTTACATTAATGAAGAGGTGGATACATTTCTCGCTCTTCCATGAAGAAATAGTACATGCGTTCACGATGATCTGGATATGTCCTCTTGAATATTAACTCTGCTAAATATCCTCTATAATGCACCTTCTTCCTTCCATATCTTGGAATTTTACTTCTTACTTACCTCCAAGCACGCTCTATGTTTTGAGTATGTTCTTTAGAAACAGGACACTATATATATTTTTGGGACTTTGGAAAGAGAAAATCCGTTAAATAAATTTGTTGTGTCTGTTGAAAAATGAGATTCTATGACATTATTGGAAGTTATTAAAGAATATATATATATATATATATATATATATATAATATTAGAAGGCAGTAAAGTGGTGAGTGATTGTTTGGAGGATGAAGGGTTCATGCATTTTAAGGTGAATCATAGTGTCAATTTCTAATAATAACTTCTGACATCTAAATAAGTTATATTTCCCATCTTCCTTCAAACTTGAACCACAATTTTTACATATATATTTATCACACAAAACACCGTGACCAAACAAAAATTCACGCAAATCTTCTTCATCCTTACATAATCATATAAATTCCATTGCACGTATATCACAACCTGCAGACAAACCACCATCACGAGAAGTAGAAGAACACGCACCTTCCATCCCCACAACTGATGTCAAAATGGCCGACAGGAAATGAAAATAACCGAATATTGAATTAATGTGACGTCATCAAATATCAACCAATAGACGTCCCCCTCGCGTCACGATCTTGCATAAAATTGCAAATAACAACCTAAACTAATCAAACCTAACCTTCGTATATGCAAAATTCGTAACCAGAAAACGAAGGAAACTGATTGATTTGATATGGAATGTACACACGAAAATAAATTCACGTAAAGATGACGTCACGCCAACACTCCATTACAGCTCAGCGCATGCGTCAGATCGAAATGTTTCCTGTCCTTTTATATACATCAAATATAAAATGGCTGACCACCACTTCCAGTCGGCTGATATCCGTAAGTACGTAAACATTATAGAATGAAAACCACAATTGCTTTCCGCTGACTTTTTCTAAGTGTTTTCACATTAGGAATAATAATCAAAAAGTTTAGACCATTCATTTCATAAAAAACCAAAACCAGTACTTATAGAATATAATAACCCTCGTATTAATTAAAAGAAAACAGATATAATGGAATATTACGATTTTAGTTGGAAGTAAACTTAAGAAAGAAATGTCAATATTATTTTTCATAATAATGAGGTGTGTCTTGAAAGACGAATCACTTAAAATATTAAGGTTGGTTCACAATAAACCTGGAACGGGAACGAAAAAGAAAATACAGTTAAAATAAATGTATTTAAATGTGAACATTCACAATTAATGAGAATCTTGCCTGAGCCCGGGAAGGGGAAACGTGAAAGTTAATTGTGAATGCTCACATTTAAGTACATTTATTTTAATAATATTTCAGTTCTCGTTGTCGTTGTCGTTTCCGTTCCCGGTTTATTGTGGACCAGCCTTTACTCTCACTTTCAACATAAACACTTATTTTCTTTATACACTCTTCTCTATACTGTCAGTTTTCCTTTCAATGCTGCACAACTCCGCCAACGGTTTTTATATTTTCTCCACTTAATGAAAATGTTGCCCTTTCTGCATGGATTATACTGTAGCTGAGAAAGAAGAAAACATCAGCTGGTGCGATATCTGGCGGGTAAGAAGGCTGTGGGAATGACTTTCTTCTCTTGTTGGAAATAAGGCAGAACTAATGCAATGGCAAAGGAAGCGTTTAATAAAAACAGAGCGTCTTCTGCGGACGTCTAGAAAAAGAATTAAGGAAGAGATTAGTGAAGTGCTTCGTGTGTAATGTGGCATTGTATGGTGCAGAAACATGGACATTATGACGAAATGAGGAGAAACTACTGCAATTTTTTGAAATGTGGATATGGAAGTGAAACTGAGGTAGAAAGAGTAGGTGAAGAAATAATAATTCTGAAATTGATCTGGAAGAGTAAAAGGGATTGGTTGAGTCACTGGTTGAAAGAAACTGCCTATTGATTCGTGTACTGAAAGGAATGGTGAACGGGAGACATGTTCTAGGCAGAAGAGGATAGTAGATGAGAGACAACATTAAGATATAATGGATCATATGCGGAGATGAAGAGGGAAGCGGAAAAGAGGGAAGATTAGAGAATGCTGGGTTTGCAGTGAAAGATTTTCCCTTCGTCAGAAAATATTAAGTGAATTAATTAATTAATTAATTAAGACGAATGAATGAAATGAATTAATTTTATCAAATTAAGTTATTTTAAAATGATTGAGTGAGTGAGTGAGTGAGTGAGTGAGTGAGTGGATGGATGGATGGATGGCTGGATGGATGGATGGATGGATGGATGAATGAATGAATGAATGAATGAATGAATGAATGAATGAATGAATGAATGAACTCTATGGACCTTTGTTATGATAAAATATTCTACCTTTTCCTCTTATGTGTTCTGATTTTTTCTCCTTACCACTTCACTCAGACGATTCGTTACGTTTAAGTTATATTCTTTATTTACGGCCTGGCTGCGATATAAAGAATTATTTTCGATATCTTGATTATCGAAAAACACAGTCACCACCACCCTATTTCATAATCAAAATTTTCCGTAGGCCTATCTTATTTTGAAGTACTTGATAAACTACAAGCTCTTCCTATTTCAGGATCAGAGACCCTTACCACCCCCAGACTTCATTCCCGCCTAATTTTAACTATTATAAATTATATATGAAATGAAGGCAAGGAGAGAGTGTTGGGGGGGGGGGTGATAAAGGGAAATGGGAATCCCTGAGTGTCTCTTTAGTCCACCAAAAATTCCATCTCTACCTGAGCGGGGATCGAACACGGACCGCTTAGATAGTACAGCAGCACACTAGCTCTTCAGCCACAGGTGCGGCTGTGTTTCGTTAATTTGAAGTCCCTAGATTTGAAAATCGAAGCATCGCTAGCCGTCCAGGACTTACTCATGGTTTCTTTCAGTCTTTGTAGCTTTGCACTAGGGGGTGATGTAATTACCTACTAACGCTTCGACATCACTTATTACGGTTAATTAATTGTACATGTTAAATGTCTCTAAATTTTCAGTCCATCATTCTTAGTGTGTCATCCTGATGACGTCGACTGACTATCTCTTATCGCTCAATATAGCACTAGCTGGAATTCAGGAGTCTTTACATTGTGAGGTACATCAGTAATAATAGGATCATTCCATGTCAACTGGTCTTGTATCTAAAAAAACTTATTTTCCATTAAAATTCTCTTTCTGTATGTTAAAATACGCAACATAGTCCAGGAAACAAGAATATATAGGTTTTAAAACAAAAATCTACATGTTAACATAAAAAGCACAGTTAAATTCCCGCCTTCCCCCGTTGTTATTAACTCTATATCAGTGGTCGTCAGCATTCGTTGAAATGGATAACGGGTAAGCAGTGCAGCTAATATGTCCCGTCGTGCAGCAGGAAGAGGGAGAGAGCGTACCCGCCATCAGCCACGGATGCACCTTAGTGCAGTCTCTTATCCACGGGTAAGAGATGCTAACCCGGGGGTGCATTGTACTGATGACAGCTGCTCTATAGCATCTGTTTAGTGTTTTATGGTTGTGCTAACAGATGAAGTTACTTGTCAACAATATGACGCTGAAACTTGTGTTCAGGTTACTGAACAGCGACAGTTCTGTTATGTAGTATTTTATATTTTTGAAGATTGGCTAATTAATATTAATCCGGCACACACACAATCATATAAAATTCCAGACTCTAGACACCCAGGCAATTATTCTTTTTCAAGAAAAATTCACCGAGAGTTAAATCCGGGAATCGAACCCGGGATCTCCAGATCTGGAAGCATGGAAGCCAGCATGCTGACCAACAGACCACCACAGATCAGTCTTTTTTAATTGATTGATAATTTCAATCTTGACTTTGTTTCCTATATTGCTTATAGTCAGAGTTCATAGATCTGGTCGAAGAAGGAAAATGTACACTACCAATGGAGAAAACTTCTGTCGTAGAAAAAAAAAAAAAGCGAAACATCGAAGAGTTGTAAATAAGTGTGGACAGTTTGTTTTTGTTTTTAAATTATTAATTTTCACAGTAAAATCAAACAGTAAAACTCTGTGAACGCATTTGTTTCCTTTTATATTTTTAATTAGTTCAATTTTCCTGTATCGCACTATCACGGCGCTAGATTTGTTTTAGGACAGTGACAACGTGTAGTAGTGTGCATTTCTGTCTCGTGGCAAGACATCTGATGGCAACATTTTGCGACAGAAGGATGGATTATTGCTGTCCCGTCCTATGGCCTGCACGATCGCCGGACCTTAGTCTATTGACTTCTTCTTTTGGGGATATGTAAAGCCCTCGTGTACACCACACCAATCGGCAATATCTATTATCTTCTTCAATGAACTGTCTCAACCTCCAACACCGTTCATGCTACGCTTTGCATCTTTAAACATTCAGCAGTCAGTGCTTCGACGATGTTAGTATTGTGTAGAAGAGAAGGCGTAATTTTGATTCGTTTCTGAAATGCATGGAACTACACGTTGTCAATGGCCCTTGCATGAATGATTGCCTACCCAACAATGAAACAACTCTATCGCCATACCGGTGAGAGACAGGACACACATAGCTTATTAATAGATGTATGTTTTAGTACCCTGGGACTGTGGGCTGTGATAGGATGCGGTAGGGTAAGGTAGGACAGGTTAGAATATATTAGTATAGGATTGTGTAAGGTAAAAATACCGAGTAATATAGGATATGATGAAATGTAATACGATTCAATGTTATAGGATAGGATAGGATAGGATAGGATAGGATAGGATAGGATAGGATAGGATAGGATAGGATAGGATAGGATAGGATAGGATAGGATAGGATATGAGACTATGGAATAGAATAGTGAAATATAGATAGCATAGGAAATAGTGGAATAGTATAGGGGAGGATAGGAAGTAATGGAATAAGATAGGATAGCATATGATATGATACGATAGAATAAGGTATGATAGAACCATGGAATAGGATAATGAAAAAGAGCATAGGAAATGATGGAATAGTGTAGGATAGAATTGGATAGCACAGCATAGGATAAGACAGAATTAGATGGAACATGGAATAAAATAATGAAATATAGCATATAAAATTATGGAATATGATGGGATGGAGGAGTATGGAATAGAATAGCGAAATTTAGCATAGGAAATGATGTAAGTAGAATAGAATAGAGTATGGTAGGAAAGGAAATAATGGAATAAGATGGGATAGCATAGAATAGGATAGGCTGGGATGGAATAGGACATGATAGGAAAGTATGATCTGGAATAACGAATCGTATTGCATTTCGCCATATCTTATATTACTCTGTAATATTATCTTACACCACTTATAATAATGAATAAAATAGGCCAAACGGGGTAGGACAGGAAAGTATAGGATAATGTAATATAGCATAGATAATGGTAGGACAGGATAGTATAGGATAATGGAATATAGCATAGAAAACGATGGAATAAGATAGGTTAACGTATTAAATTGCAAAGAATAAGTATTAAAGATGTTTCGTGGTAACTGGGACTGATGGAATTACTAGAGATAACTCGCATTGAGTTGGTTGTGATGATCATGAAGGAGACGAAATACAGCTAGAAAGGAATTTGTGGCTAATGTGTTTTTGAATTTAGTCACATAAGGTAAAACACACTAGAGGGCGGCGCAAGGTGGATGACTCCCGATTCTTGCAAATAAACTCCAATTTCCCACTTCTGGTTCCTGTTCCCGCGTTTTCCACAGTAGTGGATCCCAAGTTCTGCCCTCATGGTTCCCTCTGATTAACCGTTAAAGAATTCATGAGCTCTACGTAAACCTTCCTCCCACTCCCCTTTAGAATGAAATCAAACAAACGAAACGCACCGTGCGGCACAGCTAGTGCGTACTAAAGCAACAAGGGACTTACCTATTAGTGGCAACCTCGATGCATAATGCAGCCCAAAGCCGAGTTCTCATTTGCGAATGAAGAGGTCTTTGCAGCAATGTTTGAAATGCACTCATACTGCTGCGGCGTATACCTGCGTGCTCTACATCATTTGTGTAGGGGTGAAAGAAGCGCTCTGCTTCAAAGCACCGTCAGCCGTAACAATTACCATTGTGGAAAATTAAAAGATAGGATATGAGGGTCATACTCAAATTTCTGGTCGCAGCGCTCATTCTCATATGCACAAAATTAAATTAGAAAGCACAAAGTAACACACAATGAGCAATAAACTGCTCTGATGGAAATTACAGTGGCTTTTGAAATATGTTCTGGGGAAATATGGCTAGAAAGAATATTTTGATAGCTAATAAAGTGGTTATATTAAAAGGTTGTGATTTGTTTACATATACCGTATTTATTCTGGTCGTAAACAACTGAATAATGCTAAAGTCCTCGACTACCAACTCAGAGCATCGATATTTTACTTCCGATGAAAAAGTGGAGAAATCCCTCTGTTTCCTAAGTGATTTTTACGATCACAAGAGATTGAGGGAGAAAATCGAATAATGTGCTTTCGATCTAACGTTCCTGAAAGAAGTCTCGGTTTATACAGCATCCCCTTCACTGTTAATGAATGTAGAATTTACGCATCTCGCTGTCCATATAGTATTATTAATATTATATTATATAATTCTTTAGGAAAACAGAGTGTCCACTATATTATTTAATTCTGTGAGAAATTGAGGGCATTTGAACTGTTAAAATAATAAAAATATTATACTTTTTTCATTTTTAAAAGAAAGCACAAAAATAGTGAACTGCAGTTAACTGCAACTCTGCCAATACCTATGCAAGCAACTGATTATTTCCTTTACTATAGATTTAAATTGATACGGTGGCTGAAATTCGAACTCTTAATCTTTAGCATGATATGTTGGCCAGACATATCACCATGTAGCTTTAGCTGCGTAACTACGAATCCCAACACTGCTGACGTGTTAAAGGCGTATCTATATATACAATTTGAACTGGTAATGGAAATTACTGGAAAACGGCTTAACGGATTTTAATGAGTGACCCATTATTTTGAAGCGTGGTATCCAAGGATTTTCAGAAAAATAGTAACTTTCAGTGAAGCGTAGTTTCCCTACATAATTTTTCTATTTTCCAAAAACCATCTTTCGTCAGTTTTGAGAACAAATTACATTTCAGAAAAAAACAAAACACACACTACAATAAACAATAGACTATTACAAGAAGGCCATGACCTGCAGGTTTGCTGATATTATTTAGAGTTCAAATTCAATTGGTTATTAAAACTTCAAGACTTACTAAAATAATTTACAGGTCTGATTCTACGGTGTGTAATTTTCTGAGTACAACTGTGTATTGGATATTAAAATCTACAAAACTTGAGATGGTTTGATGATATTATTACTGTTAGGAATGAAATATTTTTCATTAATTATACATATTAATGCTATATTGATGATTTTAAGGTGAAACTTTTGGGGTTATATAAGTAGATGTAGAGAATATGTTAAATTAGATCTTCATTTCTGTAATTTACTGAGTGGCGGCTATATAGTACATGTTACTGAAAACTAGAAAACTTACATAAGACAATAATATTGTTATTAAAAATAAAATCTTTTATAAATTATTGATCAAGTGGGGTTGGGTGCTTTTCATATATTTAATAACGGTGTGGTGTAAATATTTATATGCGCGATTCCCTTCAGTATTGGCTCGAGAGAGTGCAAAAATTAAAGTTCTTAAGGGAAGACAAATAGATATCACTTACTGATACAATAATAGGTCTACAAGATTTTGTAGTCTCCCGATCATTTCAGCAAAATCTCTTAGCAGGATAAAGTGATTTTACCCTCTACATTTCAAGGTAGTTCACAAAACATGCAGCAGGTATACCAAGATGCTATGTCTATTGTTCGAAAGCATAGCAAACCTGACATTTCTTTTTAACTTTCACCTACAATCCACAATGACCTGAAATATCTATTGCTTTACTCCCACATGAAAAACCCACTGATCGTCCTGACATTGTTACTTGCGTTTTCGCGTTGAAACTCAAAAACTGAAGGTGTATAGGTTCAAGAAAAAAGTATGTGGCATAAAAAGCATTTAGAGGAAGTATGTTTCATTATTATGGAAGCAAATAACTTTCAAAATGTCTAGTATTCTTCAATGAAAATAAATCTGAAAATGTTTATTTGAGCGTCTAATGAACTTAGTTTGTAGGATTTGCTGCACAAGGCACTAGTAGAGTATAATCTCTATTATCTGTTTTAAATGGAAAGGACATAGTGAACAGTCAATCGAAAAAAACTGATAATCCCTATTATGAATTTTATGGACTCAAATCTAATTCCATTTAAGATACTTCAAATAGACCGTTATTTTTCTTGCGCTTCCGTAAAACCAATTTTGTGTTTATATCCATTCTAAACTTAGTAATTACTGAGATTTTTTCAGCAAGTATGTGCGAAATCATATTTTTTTATGACTATTACACTCTTACTACGTCATACTACTTTTGACCAATAAAACGGTACGAAAGGACGTATTTCAACCAATCATGGCTGCTTATCGCACAATTTTATCGCGTCCCTAGCATTTGTTTAATTTTATCGCATCCCTAGCATTTGTTTCTTTGTTTGCCAACATTTGAAACTGCGCTGGTCTGGACGTCAAAATATATAATTACAAACCACTCCAGTCGATGCACAGCAGTTTCAAATATGACTCGCATTGGCATTCAAGAACAAGAATTAATAAAAATCACTGATCATACCTATGCATCTTCTGAAATCCGATTTACAAATAAATGAAGAGCACCATTCGGAAATCCTGAATAAGTTGAATACACCATGTAGGCCTAAATCAACGAGTTCCACTTCTATTACGCACACGTCCACTATAACATCAATTGAACCACCAACCACATTCAAATTTG
The DNA here is from genome assembly GCF_040183065.1 of Periplaneta americana. Taxonomy (NCBI): domain Eukaryota; kingdom Metazoa; phylum Arthropoda; class Insecta; order Blattodea; family Blattidae; genus Periplaneta; species Periplaneta americana. Next base: position 23,346,228 of record NC_091125.1, read on the forward strand.
AAAATTTTACATTCAATAATTATTCCTTTTAAAATTATTCATATTTATTTTTTATGTCATCGTCGTTAATTAAAACTTCTCTAACACTTCTGTATATTAGTTAGGTTATGTTATAGCTTCTGCTATATGATATTATGGATAGTCACATATCAGAAATTGTTTAATATTAAGATTTATTGAAAATCATCTGTCAAGTGGCGTTGATTACTGGGATTCGGATAATTGAAGTGGAATGTTGCATTTTAATAAAAATGAAACTGAATCAACAAAGCCTTCTTGACTAGTAACATTACCATCGTGTATAATAGATCGAGAACTTCTCGACGAGAAGGCATTGCTCACTACTGCCATCTAACATGGATCTAGCGTAATATTTGTAATGTTGAGATGGTACAATAATACATTTGAAGACAGTTGCATTTTCGTAAGTCAATTAATATTTTATTGTATTGGAGTACTTCGTTACTTCTAATCTTTATATACTTTCTTCTAATCGTGTAATAGTCAATTAAGTCCCACTCGAGTTTTGATTTTCTCTAGATAAATCAAAACGTCTAGTGAGATTATTTTATAATCGAAAGCGGTCAAAGTTTTTATTAATCTTAAGAGAACCGAAGAAAAATTACACATACGATGACGTTATACGATTGTGGTAGACAATTCAGAAAGTAGGCAAGAGCTGTTGTAAGTCATTATTGTATACTACTTAAAAATCACGTTTCCTTTATGGCGACGGATAATCTGCAAAACGGTTCATCGATGGACGGATATTCGAGGTTCTACTGTAAAAGTATTTAAACTTGTATAAATATTGAGAGCAAAACTGACACTATTTGCTAAAGCGTATAGGTTCAATATACGAGTACAAATGAAGAAGCAGAAGAAGAAGAAGTAGTAGTAGTAGTAGTAGTAGTAGTAGTAGTAGTAGTAGTAGTAGTAGTAGTAGTAGTAGTAGTAGTAGTCTCGGAACTGATGCGATTTATCTATGTGAGCTTCAAGCCTTTTTGTGGGCTTGTATAAAGAAGATGCCCAGGGCCGAGCACTACTCCAGGAAGCACACATTTCTTAGTCCCAGGGCGGTCCGCACATTAGTCGTTCCCTGATTCTCGTTTGTTCCATTGCTTTTACGTTCGATAGCGTGTTGCAACGACTACGAAATTTCAGTACTAACTAATGTCTGTACCCTGTACCATCCATTTGGAAGTGGAACTAAACGAACAAGCTAAAGTGAGGTAGACTGTTGGAGGTTGTTGTATTGTTAAATCAGCCCCTAGTTGTAAAGTAAATGGTTAATTTAAAATGAACACCCGTAAACAGTATAATAAAACCATTATCTTAAGTTAAAATAACATTATCAATTAAATTATAATTTATTACTGTTAAAAAACGCAAAACGGATTCCAATACTAAAATTCATAAAACTGACACAGAAGCTACGGGGATGAGAGTCGCCTATGAAACGGCCATTGGATTGGTTGACAGAAATGGAAAATCTTACCCGTATCACGAGTCTAAGGTTGAATCAGTATTCACGTGTTGTACATCCTGCTGTTACTGTATCAAGTCTAAATTTGTGGTTTTCCGAGTTTTAATTCTTTAAAAATTTTGTGCATTCACATTTGTATTCTAATATCATAAACTCTATATAGTGTAATATAGCATAGTGAACATAAATAGTGTTACGGAACATACAAAAAGGAAATATCTTCACAGGTGCCAACAAGCTTGCCAATTAAACGTATTTAATAAAGGTGTGTGCAGGCAATCCTGGGATGTTGTCGGACAAGGTACGAAAACGTGTAGCAAAAGCAATCGGAGTATCTAAATACGAGCATACGTAGTTCCAAAAGAAAGCAAAATCTGGTGAGAAATTATTGATCTTCCTGAAAAAAAGGTACGTGGACGCAAATTGGTGACAAGTACAGTGGAAGCTCTTAAGTTCGACAGAAAACAAGTTCGACATTCTATAGTTCGACTGCTTACGTAGGAGAATTAGACACGCCCCTATACGGGCACTAAGAAATGAGTTTGCCATTTGAATGGGAATTGGTTCTGTGTCTTGTAGTGATACTTTTGTTAAAGGAAAACAGAATATTTTATTGATTAGGATATCCATATTTAATAACTGAATTTAAATTCATGAACTCTTCTTTTTCTATTTGAGAATTTTGCCGTTTGTGAGACGAAACTGTCGAAACCCACTGTGGTACTAGAAGAGCATACACAAGTCTCGGGGAGGGCAGGAAATACAAGTACAGTACTGTATTCGTTATTGGATAACCAATAAGAATTTGCATTCATTTCACCTGCCACACCCACTACCCTTATTGGACTGAACTTTCAATTCGGTTCAGTCGAACTTAGGAGAGCCCACTGTACGATGAAACTACTAAATATTCAGTTTGTGCTAAAGTATTACACCACAACACATATTTTCGCAACGAAGTTTCCACTTTACACAAAATATGTACCTATTTACAGTGACGGAAGGCTTCCTAACTTTTCAGGTTCCGGTACCAAACTATATAGTTTTTGAGAAAACGAACCGAAAGTCCATGTTTACAACGTAATGATAGGAACGATATTATGCAATGGCGAAGAAAATATCTTAAAACGATACAAAAAAAATAGGGAACAAGAAAATATATATATATATATATATATGTATATTTGGATGAGACATGGATGAACGTAAAAAAAAATGCCACAAATATTATGGACAGACACCCCTGTTAGTACACGAAAGGATGTTTTTTTTTTTCTTTTTTTTTAGGCTTGTCGACAGGTTAAAAAACCCCATTAGCAAGGGCAAGAGACTCATTGTTCTATACATTGGCAGCGACAAGAGTATTGTTGATGGTGGGCCAATGATTCTGACATGTCTGTCATACAACCACTACTATATTATGTTTAACAGGTGTGATGGGTGTTTTATTGTCTATGTAACAAATTATACAAAGTGTAATAAAAATAATACAACAAACTCTGGAATCGGCGTTATCACGTTCAGCCGTTCAAAGTTACAAAATTGGAGCCCAGTTCTCCGATTCCGGTGCATGTCTCAACATTAATATGGCTATGTTGCAAAAGTAAAATCAGTCGTTCTACAAGAAACATCTGTAATTGTAGGAATGTACTACTACCATTCATTCATTTCACGACTCTGAAAGATAGAAGTATAGTATATCGTGTCAGAACTGGCAATGACTATTCAGCAGTATTTCAGCCATTGTATACGTAACTTCTGTTGCACAAACATAACGGAATATAAAAACTGCTAACAAAAATTCAAATCTTAATTATGATACAATTGGTTCATGTTTTTATTGTCTGGATATCTGAAATAAAGATCTTGCACCGTTCTTAGAGCACAGCACAATATGGATTCCTGTAGTGTTAATTTTAAAAGAACTGGGACTAAATCCTAAGAAAATATAAATCTGAATATGAAGATATAAATATAACGCGGGACAATGCACAACTATAAACAGTCGAGACAATATTTAAAGGTAATTGGGTTTCACAATACTAATATGAAAACGCATCAAACAAAAGTATTTCAGCCGTGAAGTTGATAACTGTCGTGGTATTCTTCCTCACCTCATTTATAACCAAATGTTCTAGATATCTCTAACATTAATGTGTGTCAATCTACACACGTAATTGACACTTGTATTATTATTATTATTATTATTATTATTATTATTATTATTATTATCCTTTGAAGAGATGGAAAAATTCAAATACCGGGGAGCATCAGTAACAAATATACTGTAAATGATACTCGGGAGAAAATCAAACGCAGAATAAATATGGAAAATGCCTGTTATTATCCGGTTGAGAAGCTCTAATCATCCAGTCTGCTGTCAAAAAATATGAAAGTTAGAATTTATAAAACAGTTATATTACCGGTTGTTCTTTATGGTTGTGAAACTTGGACTCTCACTTTGAGAGAGGAACAAATGTTAAGGGTGTTTGAGAATAAGGTGCTTAGAAAAATATGTGAGGCTAAGAGGGATGAAGTTGCAGAAGAATGGAGAAAGTTACACAACACAGAACTGCACGCATTGTATTCTTCACCTGACATAATTAGGAACATTAAATCCAGACGTTTGAGATGGGCAGGTCATGTAGCACGTATGGGCGAATCCAGAAATGCATATAGAGTGTTAGTTGGGAGGCCGGAGGGTAAAAGATCTTTGGGGAGGCTGAGACGTACATGGGAGGATAATATTAAGATGAATTTGAGGGAGGTGGGATATGGTGGTAGAGACTGGATTAATCTTCCTCAGGATAGGGACCAATGGCGGGCTTATGTGAGGACGGCAATGAACTTCCGGGTTTCTTAGAAGCCAGTAAGTAAGTAGTATTATTATTATTATTATTATTATTATTATTATTATTATTATTATTATTATTATTATGGCCAAGTTGAATGTTATTGTATAAGCAGAATTAGCTTTAGGTCTATGTGAAAGACAAATGATGTCTAAATCCCTTCATATTAATGTTAATTATTATTATGCATCATGGATTGGATTCTTGAGTTAGACATATTTCCTACCTCTCTCTCTCTTGATGATTTCGAACCATCTCTAAACTTCCAGAAACATTTCATTGTCTTTTTATTTTCATCCATCACACTAGTGAAGAAATAATTATTATTTATACAATATTCTGAACACAATTCTCTGTGAAGCGTTAACCCTAAGAGAACTGGACCACATCTTAATTGCCATATGTTTAATAGTTTTTCCTCTTCTTATTTTACAAAACATGAAGAAATATTTGAAGTAGTTTTTGATTTATGAATATTATATCAGTGAGACTAATATATTTTTGTGGCCCCTTTTCTCTTAACTACTGTATGGTTCGTCAACGAACACCAGGCTCTTAAGTAATCTGGTTTTCTTAGCCATTTTATTAGCCAGATTCAAGTCCCGCTTAAAATGTTTAATTAACCGTTGGCAAGGTACATAGGCCTACCTATGTCCTCTCTTGGAAAAGAAAATAAATTCTTCTCCTCTGGCAGAAACAGAACCCCTTGTGACTAGTTGACTTTTCAAACGCCGGATTAGTACTGGATACATGCACTTAGGCCCACATTTGCCAACTGTGTGTCCTATTATTTTGACTGTTCCACTCTGAAGGTGGCATGTGCCATTCGTGAATCCGATGCTGTCGGCCGAACCGTCCTGCCTCAGTCCTGACAAAGAAAGACTCAACGGCATCTGGGAAGGTGGTCGTGTGCTACATGCGCCGTAACATTTCTGGTATGTGACGTCACAAGCTTGTACAGTAGAACCAATCGAAATCGGTCTGCAACAAGTGCTTCCCGAGTTCGTTTGTTCACGTGTGAGTGTTTCAATACATTGAATAAGTAAAACTCTGTGTGTAGGTGTGAGTGTGAGTGTAAGACAAATAAATGGAAAGAGATACTGTAAAAAAGGCAAGTACTACACAAGCTGGCACGGGAAGTAATATTTAAGGTGTATAATTATTTTACACGTAAAAACGTTGACGAGCAGATCGCTGTTGGCCAACATGGTGCTGGCTGGAACGTTGCCAACGCGCAAGAAAAACTGGAGAAGTGTGTAATATGGGTTTGCGCACCGTGCAAGAATTGTTAGTGAAGGAAAGAGGGTTTGTTTAGTGTCACGCTTTCAGTAATCAATAGTCAAGCTCATTATTATCTTTTGGGAATTTAAATTCTCTTCTGCTCTATTTGTATTCTGTGCGCGCATGAAGTATTATGTGACAATGTTGCACACTGTCTTGCTCTCTATCTGTCTCTCTAGACGCAAAAGCTAGCACACGACCGCCTTCCCAGTTTCCGTCCACTCTAGTACCTATCAAACCTCAAAGCTCGAAGTTCCGAGCCCTTATATCCTATATAAGCATCAGAGACCGGACTAGTGAAAAAAAAACTTCATCCGAGGCTATTTTAACTACTGCAGATCATAGATAAAATTAGGAGAAGATGGAGAGCGTTGGTGGAATGAAAGATGAAAACAAGAATACGTCTGCTTTGTTTGCCATAAAGTCAATCACGACCAGGCTGTCTGGATGTAAGACTAACGCGCAAAATGCCGAGCCACAAACGCGGCTTACAGAACGTCTGTAAGATTTATACTAAGGTAAGTTTTCAACTAGGCACGCAATCAAACAAACTACTACTAGAGAATCTGTTTTTAGAGTGGGATTTTTGGTGATAAATTTCGTGTCTGGTAATGTTTTCTTAAAATGTTTCTATTTCCTTTGCCATAACCCCATCACTTCTACATGGCTGATGATAATTCTTATCACAGATCAATAGCAATAGGAAATTGTTAGACTCTACAGCCTTACAGAGACATTCAATTACATGTAATCACTAATGTGACCATGTCTGTGTCTACAATGCTAGCACGCTGGCCTTCCAACCAGGCGGTCCGGGTTCGATCCCCGATCAGGTCTGGGTGGAATTTGTGGTGGACAAAACAGACGTTGCAGAGGATTTTCTCGGGATACTCCCGTTTTCCTCTTCCATTCAACCAACACTCTTCACTTCCTCCTCATTTTGTCTATCATCTGTAGCATAAAAAATCTAGGATGATGTCTAGGGGAAGTACGGCTTCCGATGCTGATCTAGGTTGTAGAGGTTTGGGCTCAGGGCTCTGGGTTCGGACTCGTTAGTAGATGATGGGACCTGCAGTGCCCAAGAAGGGTGGCCCTTCTATCAGTGTCGTATTCACGAATATCACCTAGATCATCTTTTGGACTTAGACAATTATCGATATAGGGCGTACAATGGCCCTGAACTAGAATCCATCCCGAATTCAGCCACATGAAATCAATCAATCAAATCCACAAATCAGTCACTAATGTGAAAGTATTTTACAGCAAGCAACCATTATAATCACTTCATTTGATTCCAACTCCTTGGCATTGAATTACAAGGAAGCAAGTTCCGTGCTGTAGCGACGTGATCTAAGGCATCATGCCAGGACTCGCGTTACGGAATGAGCGCTGGTTCGAGTCCTCATGGAGTTCAGCCAGTGTATGGGACAGGTGTCCACACAGTATCGTGATGATTGGAGAGATACGCCAGGTAGCGAAATCCAGTTTCGAAATCTAGCTATAACGGCTGGATAAATCATTGTCCTGACCACACGTTACCTCCGTGCTAGTTAGATGGTGAGACATGTAGATGTGAGGCCAGCGCAGGCTGGTCCCTATTAGCCCTTCATGGGCTGTCGCGCCACGGATTACGAATTTACATATGGGCCTAAGTGAACTATTTTTAGCTACGTATGGAGGAATAGGCCAACGCCTATGAGATAGTGAATGTGAAAACTGAAATTATTTTTGTTTACTACTTGAATATTTCTTAGATATAAGTAGTCCGTACTTCATAAATACTTCATATCAAGCTAAGTGTAAACATTTTACGTTTACTCTTTCTAGTTCCTGTTTTATCAATAGACAGTTGTATTAACTCCATATTCACACAAAGTAACTCAAAACATTAAACTGTGCACTACTGTAACTTAAGTGTGTTTCAAATCCAAGATTCCAGTATCCGGCTTCCGCCATAACTAAGCCACGAACGTTTTGTATAAATCATTTACAGGGAACATTACCCATTCCACGTCTCGCCAAGCCTATTCTTTCTTCAACAGCATGAAAAGTGGCCGCTTAGCTTAGAAGGTGAGTGACTGGGCACGACTTCGTCCGTTTTACTAACCGCCTGTTTTCCATATTTTACATGAATAATGTCATTGTGTATTAACTACGTACGTTGCTTTCATCTTCCTAGCCACTGGCTAGGCTAAGACGCTACCGAAATGCTCATGAGCTGAGACTGCGTTTGGACGTGGGCGTTGACCTGGGTTGATTACATAATTGGAATTTACTGAAATTTTCCCCAACTATAAGGCGAATATTGATTACCTAATTGGAAAATACCGAGATTTTCCGCAACTATAAGGCTAATATTACGTAATACAATAGCGAATCCTCGGACCCATTTCGCTGTTGTTAATTTTACCGACGCTAAATAAACTTTTAGTTGATACAGCATCGTTATATAACCAATAACAGTTTTTTTCTAGGCGCACCGTTGGCTGAACATCCACAGCGTCGGTTCGAACCCCAGAGGGTCCAGGTGGACAAAGATGATGTTTGGTGGTAGGTTTTCGCGGAGTACTCTACGATTATCTTCTATCTGAAACATGCATAACATGCAAAATATTTTACGTTTCATGCATTTGATATTTCTCCCACCAGATAATATTGTTATACAGTAGAAAAACTTTAAAAAGAAAAAATGTCTTCGTGGAATGAGAAAAACGCTAAGAAAATTAATTTCCAAATATAAGGCTGTGTTACCTAATCAGTGCATTGATAAGTTTACAATGCCATTACTTACCATTGAAAAAAATTAGACCACAAAAAACAGTAAAAAAACTCTTCTTTTAACAAAGGAAATCAGATGATGTATTGCCTTACAAATTCAAAGCTATATATCTCACAAATCTTGAAGCAGTTTCCAAAAAATCCACTCGCGTCACTGCAAGAATACAGTGAACTAAATCTATGTTATAATACATCTTCTGCCATTTACCTATATTATACCATCAGAAGCTGCAGCCAGGAAGTCAAAAGGAGGATAGCAATGGCAAAGGAAGCTTTAATAGAAAAAAGAGCATCTTCTGCGAACCTCTGGAAAAAGAACTAAGAAAGAGACTAGTGAAGTGCTTTGTGTGGAGTATGACATTATATAGGGCAGAAACATTGACATTACGACGAAATGAAAAGAAACATTTGAAATGTGGATATGAAGAAGAATGGAGCGTATGAAGTGTACAGACAGAATAAGAAATGAAGTTGTGTTAGAAAGAGTGGGTGAAGAAATAATGATGCTGAAACTGATCAGAAAGAGAAAAAGGAATTGGTTGGGTCACTGGCTGAGAAGAAACTGCATACTGAAGGATGCACTGGAAGGAATGGTGAACGGGGGAAGAGTTCGAGGCAGAAGAAGATATCAAATGATAGATGACATTAAGATATGTGGATCATATGCAGAGACTGAGGAAGGCATAAAATAGGAAAGATTGGAGAATACTGGGTTTGCAGTGAAAGACCTGTCAATGGGCAGAAAGCTTATGTATGTATGAGCACTATCATTAGATACAGTACCATCAATGTTAAAAATCAAGTACACGTTCTAGTTCACGTCCTAGGTTACAATTAATGTATGTTTCGTGTTACAGAAAGCAATTTTCAGACTATGAGTTCATAATTTATAAAAATAATGAAAGGCATACCCTATTTCCAAGTAAACGCAATCTGGTTCATTACATAACAGCCGAATATAGTTAGGAAGAGTGCGAATTATCCAACGGTTTGTTTGGCTGTTCCTGTTCGTGTCACAAATGGAAAATGTGTTCCTTCGCGACCTGTCCGATAATATTTCATTATTCGTTTCATTCTACTTGTAGGGTCTATGTTATATCAATACTTAATTGTTTGTGAACGTGTATAATACAATCAACAGCATTATCAATCTACAAAGCGAGGCATAATTACTTCACAGCTTCAATGGATGCGGTAGTACTGTTTAAATTTAGCGAATTTAGCAGGTTAACCAGGATTACTTTTTGTGTACTACGTCAATTGTAAAATTAATAGGAAATGTGGGCGTTGTCTCAGGTTCCGTCTTTTTCTTTACATCAGGTTTTTTCTTGGGTTGTTCATAATGTAGCTATTCATGCAGTTCACACTTGGTTTCACAGAATATCAGATCGCTGAGTGAAAATGAAAGGATTAAATTCGAAATTATGGATTTTCATTTTTTTTTCGAATTCTACGTAGATTTTTATGGACATAAATTTTTTGTTTTTCACGACGTATAAGTTTAGTTTTTATTAGTGTTCTATTTTATATTAGTGTCACTCATATTGAAAAAGTGACAGTGATTCAGACATAAATCATAGTTGCCTAAGCTTCAATTAACAGTTAATTCACACTTAAAAGATCACAAGTACTTTTGTATCATGGTTTGCAATTATAACTGTTGAAATATCAACTATAAAAAGGTTCTAATTGCAAATCTGTCAAATTGCGGTAGCAGACATAATGGAAAAGACAGCATGTCCATACATAAATTTAGGACCAGTTAAATTTATGTTCCTTATCACTTAATTTATTTAAAATATATCTTCAAAATGCTCTAGCAATCTGGAAAAAGAAGTGTTCGCAAATGGGATTACTACTAAAAGATGACAATATACTACAGTAGAGTCTCGTTAATCCGAACTACTGTACGCTAATCCGAAAATCTAGTTAATCCGAACGAATTTATTTTAAGAAATAAAACTAAATTTATTGTAATTGTACAAAGTAGCGAAAAGAAAAAATGTATAAATTCACTCATTTATTTTTTACTTTAAAAAATTGTGAAAATAGCACATTCAATGGTACTTACAACAATTAGTGTTTTCTGTACGTAATTTACACATCTGTCATGTTCATAAAATCAGTAATTTTCTGTTGTCGTAATGAAGTGAACTTGTTGGTTGTGGTTCTAGAAATAGCAACAGGGTACTCCCATCACCGTCTCAGCGCTCGTGAATAGCATGAATTGCATTAAAGGAAATATTTCGGTTAATCTGAAAATATTGTAATCCGAATAAGTCTTGGTTCTAATTAGGTCGGATATATTAGACTCTACTGTATATTCATTGCAATTTTCTGAAGATTAATTGGTAATTGCAGAAAAATAAGAGGACATAGAGTATATGACATGGAAACTTATAGAATAAAATGGGAAATTGGTTCTGAAAAGAAATCTTAAGAAAACACTTCACATGGCAATAGGTGGTGATTCAAAAGATTCAATTTTGAAAAACGGAAAAGGAAACAGTTAAAACAGCCAAGTACGGAAATCACAAAGATGGTATAAATGGAAGAATTAAACATGGGATACCAGAAATTTGAAAATTAAATAGCGTTCTGTGAGATAAAGATGTCACAACAAAAACAAAAACAAATATATATAATGCAATTCAAGTTTTAATAGTATAATATGTTACTATTCAGCTATGTATGCAATTGAGGAGGAAAGGAACTGACCACCCTACCCCGTTATCTGCTGGCTTTGTCGCTTCATGAGTGATATCTTATTGGTGTCACTTAAGAGATTCAAATCAGTCTTCGGACAGTTGACTAAACAACAGCTTTCAATATTAAAATCACATCATACGGCTGAGAAACCTGACATTTGAAGTCAAGAACAGTAGCAAAACTACATTCTACAAAGATAGATTTCTGGCGGAGATCTGCAAGAGTATTAGGTAAGGACAAAATTAGAAATAATAATAATAACAATAATAATAGTAATAACAATAATAATTGTAATACATCTATCTATCTATCTATCTATCTATCTATCTATCTATCTATCTATCTATCTATCTATCTATCTATCTATCTATCTATCTATCTATCTATCTATCTATCTATCTATCTATCTATCTATCTATCTATCTATCTATCTATCTATCTATCTATCTATCTATCTATCTATCTATCTATCTATCTATCTATCTATCTATCTATCTATCTATCTATCTATCTATCTATCTATCTATCTATCTATCTATCTATCTATCTACCTACCTACCTACCTACCTACGTACCTACCTACCTACCTACCTATCTATCTATCTATCTATCTATCTATCTATCTATCTATCTATCTATCTATCTATCTATCTATCTATCTATCTATCTATCTATCTATCTATCTATTTACTTATTTATTTTAGTGGTGTTAACTGTGAAGGCCATCTGGCCTTTTCCTCCACGCAAAAGAAAGATGAAAGGGCAAAAATCGCTTATAGAATCCATCAAAATAAAAGAATAAAATGTTTTCGTCATATAACGAGGATGATAGAAGATAGAGTGCCGAACAAGATGTATGAATGATTCTAGTGGGAAAAGGAGGAGGAGAAAAACAAATTTACATGGACACAAAGAATAATTAGAACAATGAGAGAAAGGGGATTGGAAGTTAGAGAACGGAGAAGAATGGAGAAAGGCTATAAAATCCTGAAAATATGTACAGGAAGATATGCTACAATATTGTGAAAACTGATAATAATAATAATAATAATAATAATAATAATAATAATAATAATAATAATAATAATAATAATAATAATAATAATAATAATCTAAGAATGTATTTAATGTTTCATTTCAGAGTACTCTCATGTAAAGTGAGATAGAACATTGTTATTCTCACACAGCGAGATACCTACTGGCTATCTGTTTATTCTAGGTTTCAGCATTATACGAAAAGTTCAAAATTTCAATCTACAATGAACCGGCAGGGGTTGGTTTGGCGGTTATTTGTCGCAACCGATCTTAAATTTCCTCGCCACACTTTTCAATAACACGACCAGAGATTGGTAAACCATCCCTTTACCCACTCGCGCAAGCCTTCCTTTCCTGCCGACTGTCCGGATTCGATCCTGTAGCGCACTCACACCCCCTTCTATATCCTATTTATAACCCAATTCCATAGACACTATCGGAATCTGTTGCTGGTGGCTGGTAAATATGGGCGACTGGTGCTGACTGGGGTGCGCTATACGTCATCGATCGACCGCCTGATGCTGCTGATGCCGGGAGATTTGGGTGGATGAGGCTTGCTTCAAGGTTGGGAGGGGTTGGATGCAGCTCGGCGTGCATAGATTGAGGCTAAAGCGTGTAAATCGAGGCGATGGTAGCTGCGGTGTTTGCCTACTTTGAGCCTCGCTAAGAATGCGGCGTGATTGCAGGTCACGACGGCGTCTGATAGAGAAGTGCCGCATCGCATCTTCAACTTCCCTGCCCTGCTACCAACTCTTCCTCCCCCTCCCTCGCCCACCCCCGCGACTTTTTATATACTGCTCATCTCCACGCATATTCTCTCTCTTCTCGCCTCCTCCCCCGCAACTCTGTTGGGAAAATGGACCACACGCCGGCGTCATCTTCATCTCAAGTTGTGCATTAAAGGATATTGAACTGAACAAAATTACCTGCCGCAAGCCTATTTCGGTTTTAGAACATCCATTCCAGGAACATTTAGCGATAACAAGTCATCCAGCAAGTTGCTTGGATAGATTTAGGAGTATTTCCTTCCGTGTTGGCTAGTTGCAGTGTCCAACGACCTTTAAGTTTTAACTCGTTAACGCATAGGTTCATTCATCGATTAATTATTAAGCAATAAAGAACTCAATTATCCCCAGATACAAACATTTCAGTGAGGATCCTGAGGTGTGTTATAGCCAGTAGCGGCTGGTGGTCAAAATAATGAGTGTGCTACAATCTCTATATCGGCCTACTGTAACACTTACATGTATTTATCTTAATTTGAGACTCGTCTAGTGACGAATTACCCTGGTGTTAAACATTAAACCCACCATCTTGGACATTATACTCTTTTCTATTGACAGTATTGTAAGAACAGTGAGGCGATCCTGGGACATAGTGTTCCTTAAAAACTTGCGTTTCAAGCAAGAAAAACTTCTTTCTTGCTCAGCAGTGGTCATTGGTGTTGTACCAAAAATATTTAACAACTTCGTTACGGTACTTCACAGAATGGATCCTGTGAATTGTTGGAGGCTATGTATTGTAACAATTGAACAGCTCCATCTATATTTCGGAAGTCGAGTCTTCCATATAGAACCCCAAGTTGTGTCTTTAACATTCTTTTGTTCCGTACAATATGGCTGTTGACAGCAACTTCAAGCTCGCGTTCAGGAAAAGTATGCAAAAAACTGTCAAAAAATTTGCTGTTTAACAATTTTGTTGCATCTAGGCAGCTTAAAGACTGGAAACGATGAGTAGTTTCCTGAATTATACGGTCACATACTTCCTTGGCTTCAATTTTCGGATTCCATTTTCCGTCGCTTGCTGACTGATTCAGGAGGAACCTCAAAAAACTGGTAGATGGCAGCAGCAGTCGGACACTTGAATTACCAAATACATTGTACATAGTTCCGAGTTCTTCCACAAACAAGCATTCTTTCGTTACGCTTTACTTTTGCAATCTCCAAGTTGTGTTGTGCTGAAGCTGACTACAGCACTTCCCCGCGTAAAAATAGCCAATCAGAACAGTGATTTCAGCTTCGCACATGCGCAATAATTATCTACATTCTCATGTAAAGTTTTGAGTAGCACAACGTACCCCCTGAGGCACCAAAGAGCGAAGAGCGAAGACTAAACACTTTATAAGGCGTCATGAACATAACCACGGGAAATTGTCAAATGACAGATCAAATACTGTGGTATTACAAATACATTATTTAACAAAGATTATCATTGTGCTGTAGCACTGTAGCACATAAGGACGGGCCGCCCCTGGTTATAGCTCTATTACGCCACAACACATCCGTTCCATACACCTTCAACAGCTATCGTAAGTATGCATCACATTCGAAAATTTTTCAAACTTCAATCTTTTCCAAAATTTCATAATAGTTTTTCTCATTCACAGAACGTTTCCTTACTACTTCTAAATATTACGCTGCTCGTTAGTCTATAATCAACATCCACAATATTGACTTCACCATACATCGATTCAACATATGATGCACTTTTTTACGTTAACTTCATCATTAGTAAATGTTCAAGAACTTACAATGATACTATGTTAATCATCATAATCCTCGACTTTTAACTGATTTTAACATGTGATTTTAATATACTTCTCAACTTTTATGAAGTTATTTACGACTGCAACATAATTATATTTTGTCATATACTATTAAACTATTAATCTTCAATACACAACGAACTTCTATGGCAATATGAGATTAACAATAAAAACTTGATATTATCCATCATAACGACACATACTTGTAACAATTTGACTGTATTTTATATTGCAACTTTCGCAATAGAGCATATTCACAACATATGTGTTTAATAGATTATCACAGCGTCACCTAAGTTTATATAAACTACATTTAACATTAATTTTTTCAGTCCAAACCTTTCGCCTTCAATCCACTTCCTTTCTATTTACACCAACTTCAATATAACAGTCAACTAGGACCCCTTACACCTTTCTGAACTTTTTTTATGTTTTTTTTTTATTAAGTTCTTTTGATACGTATATTTTCATGTGACTTTCTGTTAAAATATGCACATTTAACCTAAGAATCTTATTGTTAAACAAGTATTCACTTTTCGAGTCATTATACAGTTTATTGTTCCAATATAATAACTCGTTCGCGATCTCTATCTGTCATGAATGATTATAATATGACATTAAATATGCATATTTATCACACAACTACCAATTGTTGCTGTATTTAGTGTACTTTTTTAGAAAATGTTTTTAGTGTATTTATAAATTTCCATTAATTGTTTATAGAATTTCAGTATGTATTATGCAATTATGTACAGATATCTTGTCCACACCTGTGGAGTAACGGTCAGCACGTTTGGCCGCGAAACCAGGTGGCCCGGGTTCGAATCCCGGTAGGGGCAAGTTACCTGGTTGAGGTTTTTTCCGGGGTTTTCCCTCAACCCAATACGAGCAAATGCTGAGTAACTTTCGGTGCAGGACCCCGGACTCATTTCACCGGCACTATCACCTTCATCTCATTCAGACGCTAAATAACCTAGATGTTGATACAGCGTCGTAAAATAACTCAATAAAATAAAAAAAAAAATAAAAAACAGATATCTTTATGGTCTGAAGATGCCCAAAATGGGCGAAAACGTTCACAAGTAAAATATTAAAATGTGTTAACAAATGTACTTCTGGGTTAACATTAAAATAAGCCAAGACGGAAACAAAACTAAAATTATATTATTTCTTCTATTATGTAGACTACAATCATAACTGATGCACAGGGAACAGTTTGCATATGTTTGTAAATGTCAGTTGAATATTAAATTTATATAAATAGAAGGAATAGCTGGATAAACCGCATGAATATTATAATGCCACAAAAACGCTTCGTGTAATGAATCGGTTATATGAGAAACTACCCATGTTCTTCACTATAAGTTTTGAGAAAATTCTAAACAACAGTCTGCATATTATAAATATTGAATGTACATTATTATTCATTCAGGGTGAAGTTTCATATGAATTGCAATATTTCTGAATATCTTAAAGGAACGTTTAATCATATATGAGAGCGTTAGGGTGGCTGAATTTTTTAGACATGTGTTGATTCCTAAATACCCTAAATGATTGCAGTAAAGAACAATAATAATTTATATTCATATTGTGTATGAGTTAATGAGAATAAAATCTACTTAAGTATTATTGTCCGTCCTTCATATTACAACATGAAGAGTAAAGTGCTATAACATTTTAAAGTAAAAACACTGATATCTTATTGAAGTCCTACACTACAGCTCCTCAGGTGCGTCATCTCTGTTACGACTAGACCATGAAAATATATGTTCATAAAATCTTCTGATTTTAGCCTCTTTAGGGAAACACTTTTATCAAATCATCACTTAAAATAAGGCGGACATAAATATTTTCTTCTACCAAGGTGCGAATACATGTAATGTCAGAATATTATAAACGCCTTTTGTCTAAAAATGGACTTGTTTGGTTTCTCAAACAAGTGACTCAAATATCATACTGTGTTTACATTTTCATATCGTGCCAAGACCTATGTGAATACCAGTCGCATATGTGGCTCAAATGTTAGCGCACTGATATTCCATCCAGGAGTCCCGGGTTCGATTCTCAGCCAAGTACTGTATGATGGAAATTGAGGTAGACATAACCGACGTTGCAGAGGGTTTTTCTGGGTATTCCCGTTTCCCTGTGTCATTCCACCAACACTCTCTACTTCTCTCATTTGATCTATCATCTGCAATAGTAAAAATAGGTTGGGGTGAAATAATGAGGGTAGTACGGGTTTCCGATGGTGATATAGAAGGACTTGAGGCTCCGGCCCCTGAGGCCTATCAGGCTACTAGTCTGGGAGACGGGACCTGGCTCTATCAAGGGTTGAAACAGGATGGCCCAGCTGTCAGCCGACGATAATAGGAAGAGCTTGGGGCTTCGAGCTCCTGGGGCTTGTCAGGCTGCTCGTCCGTGAAACGGCACCTGGCTCTATCAGGAGCTAAGGCAAGAGGTCTCACCTGTCAGCCGACGATGACAGAAAATACTTGGAGCTCCGAGCCCCTTGGGCTTATCAGGCTACTCGTTCACGAAAGGGGACAGGACAGGACTCTTATCAGGGACTCAGGCAGGATTACTATCTGTCACCATCGGTTTCACGAATGTCACCCAGACCAACTGTCGGACTTGGACAATCATCGCCTACACCTACATATTGAGCTCATGATAGACCGAAGCGTGCCTAAGTGTACGGATTCGTCCCTAGTCCAACCTTCGTAAAGCCAAGCCAATATGTGGACACTTTCTACATTTCGTAGCTGCATGTCAAGTCTAATATAAGACCAGGGGGTTGGGGGATTTCTCCCCTCTCATAAATTCATATTAATATCCCTGTCAGGGAAAACTTCTATCCCCCCTCACAAAATATAATTGTTTTAATACGAGTATACTTTATCAAGTACAGTATAGAGTAAACAAATAAAATAATATTGATGTATTATCATCGCCGGCAAGTTGGCAAGAAACAATGACTTAGGAGCTACACATTTTATCTTAAGCCTGCTCATGGATATAATTGATTAAAATAATCAAGATGCAAGACAAGCAACTCAGTGCGACCAAGCGTTGAGCCGTATCGAATGAGGATAATAACAATTTTATGTGTGCTATTCTCTATCTAGGATTCTATTCCCCCCCTCATCAGAAATCTTAATTCGCACCTTGTCTAAGACAGTGGGCTTCTAATCTTTCTTGCCTTTTTTGATGGACTAGGTATATAACTCCGAAACGTTGAAACATTCATGAATAAATTCATAGATTTCTGTCCAACGGCAGATTCTTTACTGCAAACCCAGCATTCCTCCACTTAGTCTCCACTTATGATTCATGTATCTTAATGTTGTTTAAAATCTGATATCTTCTTCTGCCCCGAACTTTTCTCCTGTTCACCATTTCTTCCAGTGCATATTTCAGCATGCAGTTTGTTTTCAGTCAGTGACCCAACCAATTCCCTTTTCTCTTCCTGATCAGTTTCTTTCTTCATCCGCTCTTTCTAGCTCAGTTTCATTCCTTAATTTGTCTGGCCAGTTCACACGCTCTATTCTTCTCCATGTCCACATTTCAAATGCTCCTATTGGCTTCTCTTCACTTCGCAGTAACACACATATTTCTGTCCCTTACAATGCCATACTCCACACGAAGCACTTCACTAGTTTATTCCTTAGTTCTTTTTCCAGAGGTCCATACAAGATGCTCCTTTTTTATTAAAAGCTTCCTTTAACATTGTTATTCTTCTTTTGGCTTCCTGGCAGCAGCTCATGTTACTGCTTATAGACTATGTACAGCGCAAATATTTGAAGCTGTCCACTTGTTTCACTACCTGTTTTCGAATTCACATGTTTGACTTATTTATTTTCCTTCCGATAACCATGATTTCTGTTATGTTTTATTTTAAGAAAGCCAAAATATGGACATAGGGTAAAAACCAAATTTCAGTATTAAATCTCTCGTTAGGTAGAAAAACATTTAACTTTAAGACAACGGCAATAGGAGCCTAAATAAGATTCAACAAGGTCTGAGATAAAAAATTACGTAATTAATAATTTTCTTCAAGGACAAAATATAACACAACAAACCTATTTCAGTTACCCAGCAATTGTGTTAGAAAAGTAGACATCAGGATGCAAATATTAGGCGCACTTCTTACTCATTTTCTATTCGTAAATCACTTTCATAGCGCAATTTTTTAAGAAAGCATTTTCGTAGAACGGCACCAATTAGAAACTTGGACGTGTCTAGTAGTAGCAGATGTAGATGATGGTACTAGGCTTATACCCCTTTTCATATGACTTAGTTCATGGAAAGCGAGATTTTTTAGCTGCTCAGAACAACACGAGCCAATAGCTCTTAAACAATGTCGCCTAGTTGTAATGTTAAGATTCAGTTGCCGTTCGTGTTGTTAATTTAAATATTACATGCGCCCAGGAAAAATATGAGACGTATGTACTAATTCGCATGAAAACCATTATAATAAGAGTTAAAACTGTAGAACAGAAATTTTATACTGAAGATGAGTTTACTTAAAAACAAGTTTATAAGTCCATTACATATATATGGATATGCGTATATTAAGTAGACTAATTATTTGGAAAAGTCTGAGTAGGTAATAATGAGTACGTTAAATTCCATGTGTGGTAATGTCAAAGGTAAATGAAGAAATGAAATTAGGGCAGTCCCAATTTGAAACAATGGTCGTGAGTATGAACTTACCAGAATAGTAAGAAAGATAATTAAACTATATAAGGATACAAGTACCTGAAGTAAGTTGCGCAGATAGCCTATACTGATAACAATGATAAAGGGACAGACAGCATAGGCTATAAATGTATTAATATTATTTTGTGATTTTAATTTCGAAATGCAAAAAGTAGCAAATAACAGGATAAATCATACAGACACAAGAGAGAAAGTACTTGACAATATTGATAAGGACAATTGATTATGTCATAAATGCTTAACGGAAGAAGAGAGCTAAATTAGTTGATTATGAGATGGGTAGATAGGTGTTTCTAAGCCATGATACCACAATTTATATTATTATTATTATTATTATTATTATTATTATTATTATTATTATTATTATTATTACAGTAGTGGCAGATGTAGATCATTGTACCACAGTCTGGTATATACAGTCACGAAGCTCGAGTTGTGAAGGTGCTAGGAACAATTGATTGTGCCGATACTATTTCTCATTGTCTGTAATGAGGCGATATTAGCGATCCTAGTGGTTAACAACTATCTATGAATGCATATTTACTACGTATTGATCTTCGTGACTGTATAACTAGACTGTGATGGTACTATACCCCTTTTCATATGACATAGTTCATGGAGAGCGCGACTTTTTTGCTGCCCAGAACAATACGAACCAACCGCGCTTAAACAATGTCGCCTGGTTGTCATGTTAAGACTCAGTTGCCGTTCGTGTTGGTAATTTAAATATTACATGCGTCCAGACTAAATATTGTTACTTACATACAAATTGCTTTTAAGGAACCCGCAGGTTCATTGCCGCCCTCACATAAGCCCACCATTGGTCTCTATCCTGTGCAAGATTAATCCAGTCTCGATCATCGTATCCCACCTCCCTCAAATTCATTTTAATATTATCCTCCCATGTACGTCTCAGCCTCCCCAAAGATCTTTTTCCCTCCGGTCTCCCAACTAGCACTCTATATGCATTTCTGGATTCGCCCTTATCTGCTAAATGCCCTGCCCATCTCAAACGTCTGGATTTAATGTTCCTAATTATGTCAGGTGAAGAATGCAATGCGTGCAGTTCTGCGTTGTGAATAACTTACTCCATTCTCCTGTAACTTCATTCCTCTTAGCCCCAATATTTTCCTGAGAACCTTATTCTCAAACATCCTTAATATCTGTACCTCTCTCAAATTGAAAGTTCAAGTTTCACAACCATACAGAACAACCGGTAATATAACTCTTTTATAAATTCTAACTTTCAGATTTTTTGACAGCAGACTGGATGACAAAAGCTTCTCAAACGAATAATAACAGGCATTTCCCATATTTATTTTGCGTTTAATTTACTCCCGGGTGTCATTTATGTTTGTTACTTTTGCTCCAATATATTTGAATTTTTCCATCTCTTCGAAGGATAAATCTCCAATTTTTATGTTTCCATTTCTACAATATTCTGGTCACGAGACATAATCATATACTTTGTCTTTTCGGGATTTACATCCAAACCTATCGCTTTACTTGCTTCAAATACAATTTCCGTGTTTTCCCTAATCGTTTGTGGATTTTCTGCAGACTAAATATTGTAGCCAGGAAAAAAAATGAGACATATGGAAAGCATTAGCCTATCCTATAATAAGAGTTAAAATTGTATAACAGAAATTTTATATTGACGATGGTAACTCTTAAAAACAAGTTTATAGGCCCATTACATACATATGGATATGCGTATATTAAATAGACTAACTATTTTGAAAAGTCTGTCAGTTACGAGTTGGTAATAAAGAGTACGTTAAATTCCATGTCAGAGGTAAATGAAGAAATGAAATGAGGGCAGTCCCAATTTAAAATTTTATAAAACATTGGTTATGATTATGAACTTACCAGAATGGTAAGAGAGATAATTAAACAATATAAGGATACAAGTAGACTACCTGAAGTGAGTTGCGCAGATAGCCAATACTGGTAACAATGACATAGGGATAGATACATAGGCCTATATTAATATTTATGTGTGATTTGAATTTCGAAATACAATAAGTAGGAAATAACAGGAAACATCATGCAGACACAATAGAGAAAGTGCTTGACAATACTGATAAGGACAATTGATTGTGTCATAAATTCCTAAGGGAAGAAGAGCGCTAAGTTAGTCGATTATGAGATGAGTAGATAGGTGTTTCTAAGTTATGATACAGCAATTTATATTATTATTATTATTATTATTATTATTATTATTATTATTATTATTATTATTATTTTATTATCGTCATTACATATTATTATTATTATTATTATTATTATTATTGTTATTATTATTATCATTTTGTGAAGCAGTTGTGTGTGAGTAGAATTGTTGTGTCATGGTTATGGTTATGGTTTGTTGCAGGTAATCATGGTGTGGAAACAAATAAATAATTGATAATACAATTGCATTCAATATAATAGGGCTTAACATTTTATACACTTGGTATATATAAGAAAAGTAAAGTTTGTAATGTAATAGTATAATTGAATACTTCCCCGGTAAAAAGGGATATAAGTTAACATCAAATTATTGAAATGTGTGACTTAGGGGGAAAAAAGTAATTTGAAGCATTTATTTACTACATAAAAATAAATTATTGCATTCAGTACCAGAATAAACTTATAACCTTGATTATTCAAATGGTTCTGCTAGTAAATATAGCCTAGGCATAATGAAATGTGCCCCTTAAATTATTTTTTTCCCCTGGAACTTGAATTATAGTTTTGTTGGTTAAATCATTATTCCGGAAAGGTCTTCAATCAAAGATGTTTTTGTATGACTTATACACGAAAGAAATTTAGTTTTTTTACATCCGCGTAAAAGCTAGTTTTTACGTCACATACATTTCTAGTAACTTACATAAAAGTAACACGTAAATTACCTAGACAACCCTGGATGTAATGAGGGAAAAGGCAGTCTGTCTATATTGCGAAGTATAACAGGAGGAGGAAAAGAAAGAGAAAGTTTATTTCCTGATACATAAATTCAATTATTGCTGAAATTGTGATTAACAGAATATACAAATTAATGTTCATCAAATATTAATGGTGTAATTACCAATTATAAATTATTTTGTTTTCATCTTCGTTTTAGACGAAAAAAGAAATGTCATCATGAAACAGAAACTGTATATTACTTTAAAGTAGAAAAGCTTGACGAAATTCTGAATTATTAGCTGGAAAAGATAAAAAAACTTGCATTGGGAATATTTTACATCACGAAACCTAAATTGAGTCTGTGTAGATTTGCATGGCGAGGAATAAAAATATGTTGCAATGAGACCAAACATTCGTTCACATGAAAGATTTTAACCCTACTTTAACCTGGCAAGAGAGTTGACTTTCGTCACCGGTGGTCGTCTGAATTGCAATTCCGCTGAGTCAATCGCATTTTGTGGGGAACAAAGACGGTTCTGAATCTGATTTCCCCCATTGGGTTCAATTCCTTTAAGGGATTAGATACAGCTTACAGCAGTAAAATTTTTGTATATATTTAACATTTTTTTCTCCATTACTGTATCTTGTACAATAATGGAAATTGGTATGTGTAAAACACTGTTCTACTGCTATATCAAAAAAGAATTTTTAGGGCCTACTACTTAATTTTTTTTTCAAAATTCATAATGATGTTAGTTCACTGTGTAGTGATGAAATGTTTCCCTCATAACTCATAAACTTGTTAACTTTTTCATGTTCCCTCTCTTTTATTTTATTGCTGAAACTCATGTTTACAGTAGCATGCTCTTTCAACTACATTCCATAATAAATAATATTTTGTTTGTGTTAGAAGAAAATACTGATATTAGATCATTTTTTAATGAATTTATTTTTTATTAGACAATTATCAAAGGTGGAGAAGTGATCTTGCATCATATTGTACGAGTAGATATGACACACAAAAAATTTCATCGCAGAATGTTGGATAGCTTTTGAATTATGTGGGAAAAGCTTCATCACTGTACAGTGAACTAAATTTTGAAAAAAAAAATAATAAATTTATTTTTTATTTAACTAGCTAGCTAGTGAGTACAAATTACATTTATAAAACAAAAATGTTTCTAGCCACTACCGTAAGAGCCAGGCTCGTGTACGGTGTGGTCTTAGTCAATAATATAACATAAAATTTACAAGGGTAGTTTACTAAATACAGCAAGTAACTTAATTCAAACTAATAAATAGAACACAAAAGCAAGAATAAAGAAGAAAGAGAAAACGAGAGAAAAATACACATTTAATATAAATTGACAAGACGACAGAAGCCAGTGATATTCAATAAAAACATGAATATAGTAGACAGAAATAAAAGGTAAAAAAATACATTTGTCAATATTATATATCATGGATAATTTTACAAATTTCTTTTTTAAAAGTTTCAATTTCAAAATATTTCAAATTTGGAAAATGGTTTGTAATTTTATTATAAAGTCTTGGGCCGAAACTAGCATCATGTTTAAGAGCTGGACTTGTATGACATTTAGGCTCAATTAATGGGAAAGTAAACTTTTGTCTTCGAGTATGATATTTATGTCGATTAGATTTATGTTTTATTTGATTTCTGTGGTAGTAAGTTAGTAAACTATATTTATAAATTTATTCAATAGGCAATGCATTAAAATCTGTATAAATTAAATTTGTTGGGTAATCCATATTTTTGGTCAGACAAATTTTTATCAATCTTCTGTGTAATAAAATTAATGGATTACGTACAAATGATGCTACTCCACCCCAATTTATTATACCATACTTTTAAATCGTAAAAATATTTTTTCATATAGCAGAAGGACAGTGTTTTATATATACTAATTTTCATTATCATACAAGATACAGTAATGGAGAAAAAAATGTTGAACATTTCCTAAATTTTACTCCTGTAAGCTGTACCTAACCCCTTAACATAATTTTACAGTTTTTCTTTTCCCTAGCAAACACCGTCCATATTATCGATGCAGAAAGTAGTGAAAAACTATTGCACTGCATTATTTTACAGTGATATTAATTGAACGCAATTCTTACGGTAAACTTTCGATGGAATACGTAATAATAAAAATTACTGAGTTTGGAGCTCACTGCTCTGAGTTCAATACTAGCACAAGACAAAACATTACGTTTTAGAAGTTGAAAAAGAAAAATGACAGTAAATCGGAGATTTTCAGATAGCTTAAGTTTAAAGTCAGATGTGATTTATGCTCTGTAGACTGAAACAGATATGTTTAATATCATTAGTATCTGAAATATTAATATTTTGTGGATATTATTAGCTTTGAAGCTGCTTATGCGTATGTGAGAAATTAAGAGCACTAAATCACTAGAATACTGGATTTATGTTCCTATGATATTTGAAATGCAGAACGATTCTGTGTTCCTTGTAATATTTTACGGCATGCAAATTGTGCACTGTTTTCGCTTCACCAACAATATTTGATTTCTAGTCAGATTTTAGTAATTTGTCATGCGGAATGGTTTAAAATGTGGCCACGATCGTGTGTTCACAAATCTATCAAACTGCAACCTATGTTCGGTTTTGTTTTTGACGCAATTCAAATAAAAATGGCGGTTTTGGTTAGATCAGTTGTGTTACAGGTAGCTTCACCTGTAATATGGATTTAAAAACAGAATATAAATGCATTTCCATTGCTAGAAGCAACACGTACCTACAATTTTGTTGCTATAAATATTATATGAAACTGTAGTATTGGAATTGTGAATTCATGAAGCCAGAGCACAAAAATATATGAGAACATTATAGGTTTAAATGATGTGGACGAGGCTGTATATCTTCTATACGCGCATGGTGTGATACAACATGCATGTTTCCTTAATCTTGGTGCTAAGAGGAGACAGGTGGTTATCATAATCTATCCTATCTATTATTACCCCTTCAGGGGAGGGCACGGACTAGGGTTGCCAACTTTTTTCTAAGAAAGTACGGGATACTGAGAAATCGACAAAATTGCATATAGAAATTTGACAGATTATTCGGTTCAGTTACTAAAAACAACTTTATTCTACGCTTTAGCACCTAGGCTTAAATGAAGAGTATGTTGAGACAGATTTTGTCTCTCGTAATAGCTAAATTAGACTACAGTTTGCAGCTCTGATTTGATGTGTCGTGCTCCTATTTCGAACGTTGTCCAATAATTAGTGTTCATGAAATAAAACGTTCTCTTGTATGAGCTTTACTACATGATAAGCTTAGAGTCAAACTCGCCAGTTTTTCCAAATTTATAACATTAACACGGTTTGATAGTCCACCTCTGTGATCTCGTGTTAGCATGTTCGCTCCCGAACCCAGCGGGCCGGGGTTCGATTTCCCGATTGGGACGAGTTGCCTGGGTAAGATTTTTTCGGGGGTTTTTCCCTCATTTCTATGGATGAATATCAGATAACTTTATCAGGCGTATGGAACCTAACTCATTCTCGCCACTTCCTTTCCCCCCTCATCATCCTTTCCGTCTCGCCACTTCCTTTGCGCCCCTCATCATTCTTTCCTTATCATTCCGGTTGACTTCTTGGTTTTCAGATCGCTCCTGCGGCGGTCCTCCGAAGCTCCTGACGTGGAATGGAATGGAATTTAAACTGAGGGGGACACCGATGGCCCAGCACTGCGACCTATTGATATCTATTGCGCTAACCCTCGATATGTAGCCTAATGAGCTGAAGGCTAAATTAGACATCAACCCAACCACATGACTCCCTTAATGACCGGTCCCTACAGCCGACAGAATTCTTATACCATTCCTGCTTCGGCAAATTCCTCCAAGGCCTCCCTGTCGGTCTGAGGCGAAACTCGGCGAAACTCCTTCCCCGAGTAGGTCCGCCTCGGGTGCCATTGCAGAAGCCATCCAACATCGCTGAACTACATTCCACGGAGGCCGGTCGAGAGAGTCAACAGCTTCGGGAGGAAAGGATGATGGGGGAAGAAAGGAAGTGGCGAAGATGAATGAGGGGAAAACCCCGAAAAAACCTCACCCAGGCAACTCGTTGTGACCGGGAATCGAACCCGGGACCAATGGGTTCGGAGTTAGACTCACTAATCCCTCAGCCAAAACGGTGGGCGGATTAGCACCATATTCCAGTAGCTTTCATATCGCGAGTCGTACCCCGGTACTCATTAGTGAAAGAAGACTTTTAGAACTTGTGGTGAAGAGAATCATCTCTTCTTCCAACCGAAGCCGAGTCGTTTGAGTCCGTATTCAGTGTTTCTACTGATCATATTCTTTGTAGTGGTGGTGTTCTTCTTAAATGAAATACTGTAAATATGTTACAGAAAAAAACTAAATAATATTAATCTTGAAGATATTATTTGTTGAATATAAAAATATTCTTATGAATAATTTTATCTTTGTTATAGTCGTCGAAGGAATATTCTTCTTTGTTTACTGCTTTGTCCGTCACAGACATTTCTTTAATAATAATAATAATAATAATAATAATAATAATAATAATAATAATAATAATAATAATGGTTTATTTTAACTGGCAGAGTTAAGGCCATTCGGCCTTCTCTTCCACTCAACCAGTATGATAAAAAATTACTACAGTGCTATGGATATAACATAATTAATACAATACAATACAATACAATTCAAAACAATACAATACTACAAATACAAGACAATATAATACATAATTAATATAATACAATGATAATTCTTTCCGTTTTCACAACACCAATAAAATAATTATGTAATAATAATAATAATAATAATAATAATAATAATAATAATAATAATAATAATAATAATAATAATAATAATAATGATAGTCATATCTAAATTAAATTAAATTATTAAGCTCGATCACAAGTATAATTTCAATTTGACTGCGCCCGTAAGAAATCGTTTAGCCTTTTCTTGAAAGTGGTTATTGTCTGGCAGCCCCTAATATTCTGAGGTAGGGAATTCCATTCA
Source organism: Periplaneta americana (assembly GCF_040183065.1). Taxonomy (NCBI): domain Eukaryota; kingdom Metazoa; phylum Arthropoda; class Insecta; order Blattodea; family Blattidae; genus Periplaneta; species Periplaneta americana. The sequence continues at coordinate 23,373,555 of NC_091125.1, forward strand.
CGGGGAACTGAGACAGTAAAAGAGGATGAATAGTGGGATGTTCTATGGGCAGGAATTGCTAGGATTTGGCTCTCCTGTGACCTGGTGTTTAGATTGTGACTGGAGGATAAGTAGTTAAACCGGGAACGAAGATAATTTGGAGTAGAAGTGTGGAGAACTCGAAACAGAAGAGAGAGCGAATGAAGTGTTCTACGGTTACTAAGTTGCAGCCATGATAAAAATTTGAACGAGGGTGTAATGTGGTCAAATTTGTGAGCATTACTGATGAATCTGACACACATATTGTGCACAAGCTGCAGCTTGTTCGAAAGGTCAGTTGTCAAGTCTGTAAATATTACGTCGCAATAGTCAAACAGTGGTAGTACGAGGGTTTGCACTAAAGTCTGTTTTAATTCTGGCGGGAGGAAGTTTCTGAATGGGTTAAAAGAATGCATGGAATAGCACACTCTCTTGGATATTTCCTTTATTTGGCATTCCCAATTTAAATTTTCGTCCAAGAAAATGCCGAGGTTTCTGGCGACGGAATGGTACGGAATAGTGGCATTATTTACTGTAATAATTGGGATATGTCTGTCGTTCATTGTGTTCAGTAGTCTCTTATGTCCAATTATTATAGCTTGTGACTTACTAGCATTTAACCTAAGTCTGAACTTTTATCATCTTCATGGAACAATTTTTGAAGAAAAAAGAAGGCTTTGGACCAGGTTGAATCCCTGATAAGTGAAGATAATAAGAATAAGATATTTTAATTGGTTATTTGAAGTCTCTGAATCGACTGCACATTGAAGTATCCAACAGCCGACATGAGTCCGAATATTCGGCATGGGTATACTTAACAGTCGCCGTATAGTCACAATAGTCGTCCTCATCATCATCATCATCATCATCATCATCATCATCATCATCATCATCATCAATTATCAGTTCTTTTAGACTGTTCAGTCTTCAAGGATTTGAATCTGCTCTCTCCATCCTTTTTGTGGGCGGCCTCAGTTTCGCTTCCACTCAACTCTGCAGTTGAGTCATTTTAGGAATCTACCACTGTCCATTCGTTTTAGGTGTACCACCCTTTTTTATTGGTGTTTTGTTATTTCGTCTACCAAACTAGATACAGAGTGTTTAAAAAAATGTCGCATATTTTTACAGGAGGTAGCATAGGTCGAAACTAGAAAAAATGTTCCTATGGGCCATGCTGTATTGTGGCCTATGAACGTCATTCGTTTAAAAACACAAAACAATGGTGCATGTTTCCAGATTGGCTAGCATTCCTCAACAGAAGTAAACAGAGAATGTAGTAGTAAACAAAGGTCCAGGATACTATGGAGTCTATCATTTTACTTGTGTTAGTAAGTACATACACTGTCCACTGGTGTAGGCTGTCTTTCTATTTATGGACGATGAGGCACCACCTCACTTTCTACGCCTCGTACTTCAACACCTAACCCCGTCGTTTAATGGGCGATGGATTGGTAAAGGAGGTACAATAGCATGGCCTTCCCGATCACCTGACCTAAATCCTTTGGATATCTGGCTATGGGGACACTTAAAGACATTGATGAATGCCACACCCATCGACAACATACAAACGTTACAGGAGCATGCATTCAATGCATGTGAGCAAATCCGAAAACAGCCAGGTGTGATCGCAAGAGTTCGTGATTCACTTAGAAGGGCTGAAGCATGTGTAATAATGCGTGGTAACCACATAGAGCACCTTCTGTAGTATGTATGTAACAGACAGTTGGATATTGTAGGTCACAATATAACATGGCCCATATCTCAACAAATATTTGTTTCTGCACACATGTTTATAGGTACTTTTTTCTAGTTTCGACCAATGCTAACTCCTGTAAAAATATACGACACTTTTTTTAAACATCCTGTATGTTTACGTTACTTTTTAGCTGGTATTTTCATTTCTCATTCTATCAGCTCTTGTGTTTCTCTAAGTCGATCTCAAGAATCTCCCCTCTTATGTCTGTATACTATTTTGCTGCTGCTGCTGTTGTTGTTGTTGCGTTCTGCCCTTACTTTATAAAACCTCAGAATTTTGCCAATGTTGGCTTTACCACACAAAGTTCAATTAATAGTATTCGCACAATTACTTTTTTTATCAATATTTTTAAAACTGTTTGAACTTAAAATATAACCAAGTTATTTAAAATCTCTTAAGGACTTACAGTCAGTTGTGAATTAGTTAGTAGTACTGCTGCTTATGATTAGGTTTTTCTCCGGAGCAGTTGTTTGCGAGCTTTCATTTGGAGTTCTCCGGTTACCTCCGATTGATGCAGCGCAGGTTGTATATGTGATGTGGCGCAGACATACGTTTTCTGCTGAGCATTCCTTGAATCGGATCAGGTAGTGACTCGAGTCCACTAACGTCCGCGTATCTTTTAAAATAAGTTGTAATTTGTTGTTGTTTATTCTCTCTTTTAATTTTATCTCTCTCCCTCTCTTTCTTCGGTTTTTTTTTTTTGCTTGAAATGCTACGTTAGCTGACAGATTTTTTTTCTAGCTTTGAAATTCTTAATATATGTGGAAAGACGTATTAGTTTTATGTCAATGATCAAATTAATAACATTATATCTAACTACAAAACTAACGCAGAAGTAAACCTTTTCAATAGCTAATGTAAACATTTATACTGTCGTTCTCCCGTAAATACTCGTTTATTCACAAACAGTTTTTGTCAATTATTATTCTAATCGGTTTAATTTAAGAGAAATATATTAAGGGAGTTTCAGAATGGAACAAAACGTGTGATATCATTGGGTTAAAGTTTACTGTCCAAAATAATTTAATCAGATTCTTCACCGGACAGGATTGTGATCATTGTGTTAAAGAGTGTCAGTATTTGAAATTCCTCTTCTAAAACGCGCCACTCTTCTCCTGTAATAAAAAATATAAGCGGATATCAACTTAAGGATAATTGCAATTATATTATTACCACACGTTTCTTTAGTTGCATTCTGAAACTCAATATTTTAATCTAAACATTAAAATATAACTCAAGTTGTCTAAACAGTAAAATATGACTCAAGCTGTCTTTTAAATACTCCATACGTTTTTTTATTGCCTCGAAAGTTACGTTTTAGAGAAATTTCAAGACTTTTTTTCTATACTGTGGACCTTTGGAAACAATAGCACTAAAACAGTTTAAAAAGAAATCGTATCAAATGTTTTGCTTAATTGTTTTTGTCAGCGCTTTCATCAGGTTCGCGATTGTACTATCGCTTCAAATGGTCTAACAAATTCGAAGTTCCACCACACTTAGAGTAAATTCTCCCACAAAGTTTACAGCGTACGACTTTATTATTATCTTCAATTAAATTAAACAATTTCCATGCGACGGATATCCGATTTGATGCCATTTTATTTCACTCACAACTACCGTCAGTCCGTACGCGTTGGTCGTCCTTGAGCTAGCTGTCACTTCGCTCCGAACCACTGCATCCATCACGGAGGTATGTCCCCTGTTCCACATACGGTAGTACCGGAGATCACCGGTGGAGAGCTTTATTCGTAATCTCCGATTCCTCCGCGGTAGTAGTCACTCCGATGAGTAGGACTAGTCAGTAGGCCAACCTAGGCCATGGTCCAGGGTCGCTGGGCCTTAGTGTCGCAAAATAGGGCCATATTGTAATGCTAGTTCCTAAATAGAGGGAACTTTTCTCAATTAAATGTGTCAATATTTTAACGATATTATTATTATTATTATTATCACATCATCATCATCATTATTGTTATCGTTGTTGTTGCCTCTACTAATGTATAGTTTAACATGACTATCAAGTACTTCTTTCTCTGGTTAATGAAGACTCATGACCAAAGCTCGGAACTTGGAGACTTGTGTCTTTAAACGTGTCTTTGCGACCGGACTTCAATGTCAACAAACTCCCGCTTCCAGCACGGAGGTACTGGCAGGTCTGCTATAAAGGTAGTTTCTGGTTGGAACAACATATTGATAGTATTATAACAGACTAAAACACGTAATTTTATAGCATATAGGGCCTATAAAAAATTAAACACGAGAAATATATCAAATTTACTGTTCTGCTCTGTACATTTTATTACAGTGTATGACTACGTAGGCTACATTAGAAGATTTTTCAACCCCCAACTTCTTTGCCTGTTAGTTAAACATGATTTGAAACGAGAAAAACTTATTTCCACGTCACATGAAGTGACAGGAGTGAACATAAAATAGTGAATGTTTTCACTGTCACTGTTTTCTGTTCGATTTTCAGCAGTTCCTAGGTGATCTCGTATCTGAGACAGAAAAGTATATCCTAAATTTTTCTCGAAAAAAGTTTTCAATTTGTTTGTCACTACTAGAGTAGGTCCCTATACGTCTTAATTCATGGTTATGGATAAATTTTACACCAATTTGAGGGACTTCAATATATTTCTATGGATGCCCGTTTATATCCTCTAATTTGTGTGTGGCACAACTTACAAAATATAAACTTTCCATTCGAAGAAGGTAATGTATCTGCTCCGAATTCCTTCACGAAATTCTGTACCTAAAATTTAAAAAATGTATTTTCAAATTTCTATAATACCCATTCCTCAAACAGACCGTTTACCTGTAATTGTCTGAATGTAACTGGCTTCGAAATGACACAGATTGTTCCTCCCTCTTCCTGGCATTCGATGTGACCACTTTCTTAATACATACGACTGTCCCTGAGCACCTGCAGCGTGAGCTTTGTTTACGTTGTACCTTTAACCTTACTCATGCGCACGACACACAAGTTCCCAAGTTCCGAGCTTTGCTCATGACTTAGGACCTCGTATGGACTTTTCCCAATATTATGTTAGATAATTGCATGTAATAAAACGTAGAATAACACACTGGCAAAGGCTAAACATGTCATAGATGAGATTCGTATCGATCACAGTAGCTTGCATGCAACATTATAACTGTTTTTCAACCATTTTGTACCTAATTCCCGACGCCTACCATCTGCCTGTACGTACGATGTAGGCCTATGAGGCATTGTCATCCAGAGTAAAATAAAAAATTATTTGCTTCTCGTTCTCCTGAACATTAAATTATCCGTTCTGCAACAAATTCCTTCTGCAGCACTTTCAGGGGCTCTACTGCTGCAACCCAATTTCGTCACTACAATCAAATGGCAATTTACCTGTTTCAAACAAAAAAAATCATCAGCTGTATTCTGTACTGTGCTTGGAGTAAATTAATGTTGATACAATACGTTCCCTGCCAATAATCAATAAGGTTCAGGAGTACTTCGCTCATGTGATACGTACACAACAATGCAGGGATGTAAATGGCTATTAAACTAACATTGCAGAAGGGAACTTTGTCAAATAGGACGACCTGAAGGCTATGGATGGTAGTAAAGCCAATTGTTTGAGAAACAGATCGTATGGGGAGGTGCCCAAATCTGGGTTCGAATAGGAGACTGAACAAGTGGCCTTTCAGTCTACATAGTCTGATTGTGTACATAGTGAACATTGTTCTTTCTGTCATTTTACCTACAAAACTTCATACACTGTTTTCTTAAAAATTTTGCCACAATACTTTCTCAGTGTATGAAATGAAAGAGACTGTAATGTGATGCTGCAAAAAATCTGTTTCAAGATTAATACAGAAAAGTTTTCGTGCTATCAAAAAAGTGGTTTTTAATACTTTACCAGTATATACAGCGGACTCTCCTAAGTTCGACTGAACGGAATTAAAAGTTGAGTCAAATAAAGGCAGTGGGTGTGGCAGGTGAAATGAATACAAATTCTTATTGGTTATCCATCCACGAATACAGTACTGTACTTGCATTTCCTGCCCGCCCCGAGACTTGTGTATGCGCTTTTAGTACTACAGTGTGTTTCGACAGTTCCGTCTCACAAACGGCAAAATTCTCAAATAGAAAAAGAAGAGTTCATTAATTTAAAATCAGTGATTAAATATGGATGTCCTAATCAATAAAATATTCTGTTTTCCTTTAACAAAAGTATCACTACAAGATACAGAACCAATTCCCATTCAAGTGGCAAACCCATTTCTTAGTGCCCGTATAGGAGCGTGTCTAATTCTCATACGTAGGCAGTCGAACTAAAGGATGTCGAACTTAAGAGCTTCCACTGTATTGTCGATTTCTCCTACATTATTATACTTATTTTTTATTTTCAATGTCCATTAGTCATTTCAACCGAGAATGAAACCTAACATTTATTCCTTTCCAAGACATGATGATCCTTACAAGATTTGTGATTCAACAATTAATTGTTCTTGTCTATCATCACATGCTATAAAATCAGGGTTAATTGAATCGGTCATTGCAGAAAGGGGATAAGTCATGAAAAACGCGAAAATGAGTTAAGAGTGCCATTGCTTTCTCCAGACCTAGACACACATTTCCATACAGAAATGGGACAAATTTGCTCATTCTCAACGCGAAGCAGAGTACCATAAGCAGCGCAGTCATTGCAGAAAGGGGACAAGTCAGCGACTTACCTTCTTTCTGCACTGACTGACGACGTGACGCAACTGAGTGCCGCGGATCTAATAAGTTACGCGCCCATCAGCTGATAAGGAAAATGACAGATAAGTGACCCAGGGGAAGAAAACTGTGTTATTAGTGGTAAACGTAAACGCAATGGAATTAACTACCGCAAAAATGTAAATAAGAAAAATTAACTAAAGGCATTGGAACGTCAATTCCATTGGGAAGTCTGTAGCAGCCCGTACAACAGGAGAAAAATGTGGGTAAGAAACTACTCATTGTTTGTTTAGACGCAACTTTGGGTCATCAATTTTCAACATTTACAATTTCAAAGACCATACGGCGCACTTCTATTCCTATCATGAAGATATAGGCCACAAATCTTCAAATGAAGTGTGTTCCTTCTGAACTACATTTAAAATAATATCCCTTCTTCAGTCAAGGAATTGTATCTTTTCCCTGATAACCGTGGAGGGCAAAATAAAAATCATACCTTAATTCGATTGTGGCTTGCACTGACCCAAATGGGGAGATTTAAAAAATCATTAATTGTTTTCCTCAACGAGGCCATTCATTTCTTCCCTGTGACCGCAGCTTTGGTGTAGTGAAGCGCTAAGTAAGACAGACAGGGTATATGTGCCAGACCAATACAATATCTTGATCCTCCAGGCAAACATAAACAACAGATTTTCTGTAGAATCAGTTACTACTGATGATATTTTGAATTTTAAATACTAGTCGCCAGAGTAGGCTATTACAAGAAAACCACCTGCTCATTAGACACACTGAGGAAGAAAGGGAAAGATAAGAATATGTTTTCTTCAGCACAATTCGGTGAATTTGTTTACTCTAAAGATCCAGGATGTGTGACTGCCAGTTTGTTCACTGGTAACGAAATGAGGAAACACAGATTCTGTATGAAAAAACCAGGTTCTGGACACATAGTAATGCCTACACAAAAGCATACAATGGGAAAATTCCCATTAATACGAAAAAAAAAACTTGGAGACGTATCGAAAGTTAGGCAATGCATTCCATTGGAACACACTTTCTTTTACGAAGAGATCCTGAACTGGCCACCTTGTGACAAGGAATCTAAAAACGACGTGGCTTCCAACGTCTAACAATACACTCTGTTACAATTATTGAAACAAATGATTTTGTGTAGTACTTTAGTGTATTTTTATTGTGCTCTCCTATATGTAGTTTTTAATTATTAGTTTAAAAGTAGAGTTTTGATTTAAAACTGTGATATAAAATAACATATTGGTACATTTCTGTAGTAGGAATAATGATTAAAATGCAAAAATAATTATGTAAATGGTGACAGTAATGTAGAAATTACACACAAAAACATCGTTATCATTGTAATTATTAACATTTAGTTTGTTTTCAAATATTACATTAGCCCAAAATTGTAAAGTATATATTTTTTTCTTTTATATTTAACAATTCCTTGCAGAAAGGGGATAAGTCATGGTTCGATTAAACAACTTTAAACAAAATTGTTTGAGATGTTAGATGTCTAACATGATGTATTATACTTCACTATTCATAAACAAAGTAAGAAAAAATATTTATAATGATTACTCCAGTATTGGAAGCAGAAAACAGTTTTTATTGATTATCTCAAAAGTAAGATTTTATGACTTATCCCCTTTCTGCAATGACCGATTCAATTGATATTTATAATGGATTAATTAACTCACTTGAATTTGGTGAGTGGTTCAGTAGTAGATGGCACAGGAGAATTGTCAGATTTAGCTACCTTCATGGCTAAATTTAAAACCCTTCCTGCTCTAGTGTTGCTATTAAACATTTCTGCAGAGAACTCGATATTCAGAACTTCACACAACCAGTTTGCATGAAGTCAAATAATTTATAATAAATTAATTCGTTTGTTTTGACTTTATTCTATACATTTTTTTAAAATAAGTGTTAAAGTCGACTTACATAATAAAACAGTATACCTCAACTCTCTGCCAGTAGGCCTACCAACAAATTTCCATATGTAGGGTAAATTAGGGTCTGTTGGACAGTTGGGCATGTTGGACTCTTCGTATTTTAACGTGTTACCTCGCCACTTGTGGGCACCACATTCTACTAGAAGTCAATGACGAAGGTAGCCCCACTCGTGGCTACTTCCGTCATTGACTTCTAGCAGAATGTGGTGCCCTCAAGTGGCGAGGTAACACGTTAAAATACAAAGTGTCCAACATGCCCGACTGTCCAACAGACCCTAATTTACCCTACACAATATTTAAAGAGGCTACTCCATAACACATATAACAGTAAGCCCAATTTCTAAAACTAAATGCCATAACTCCATGGTATTTGAAGTTATATGATTTATTATAAAGATGTGAGACATTTTGAATTAGTAATAGTGTAATTCAGACCATTCCAACACAGCGTTTAAGGGCTAGGGCGCCCTGTCGCTTTCCTGTGTCTGCCCAAGGTGGACCCCCATTCCTCTCTGTCGCTGAGGCTGTGGTGGTGTACGAATGCATACCATCATCAACTCTACTCGTCTGTTCGATGATATTCTGCAGGCATTGCTGGATTATGCGTTCCATTAGTCATTCATTCATCCATATGGTGTACTGTCGTTTGTGCTTAACTATTTTGAATAAGAATGAAGAGAAGTGCGTCGACAGTCGGTTCAGGATTTAATCCCTCTTGGGAGGGCTTGTATCTTGTCTAATCTGACGACAATAGTGTGCAATGTTTAATATGCCATATCAATGTACGGGTAAAAATGTACAGCATTAAGCGTCACTTTGAAGTTAAATATTCTGATATCCACGCTCATATTATCGGCGTACAGAGGAAGGCAATAATAACGAAACTAAAGGTCGAAATGCAGTCTTCTTACGACGAGATAAATATCGTTTCAACTAATTACGTACTCTAAGGGCAATACAATTAAATTAATGGTTAGGAAATAGTAAGTTTATTTTGAACAATTGTCAACAATGTATGGGAATTATTATAAAAACGTTGTTAAACTGTTAAGCAGAGCTGGGCAGCAAGAGCGGGGAGCCATATAATTTCTCTTCATCCACTTTGTTCCCCGCCGAATACCGTGCAGCGTTGATTCAATCACGGATGAATATTAAGCATCCCCGTTTAGAGTCTAGTTCCGCTGCCCAGCACTGTGTTAAAGGAATTTCTGTCCGTTTAACTACATACTGTATGTATTTTTTGTATAATGACAATGTCATTAAAAATTTATTTTTCCATTTTTTCGCGCCACATTGAGCCAAGTTCCGAAAGAGCTGTCCATGCAAGTTATATTGTTGCCCTAAATATCGCCAGAAGTCGTCGGCCTTTTACGGAATGAATGTTTGTAAAGGAGTGCAAGATTTAGTCTCTCTCCACAAACAATCTGTCGCCGCGTGCAGGAACTTTGTGAACATTTTTATGACGCCCTTTTCTGTAAATGTTGAGCAGGCTCCAGTCAAATTCCAAAGAGAATTGATAACGCTTCATTGTCACACAGTTTTGAAAGATAGATATTACAATATTCCAGGCGGCCTCGTTACGTTCTATAAGAACTTGGGACAAAAAGAGTTTCCTTTTATCCACGCATTGACATGCAAGTTAATTGTTATGTTTGGCTGTACATACCTTTGCGAACACAGTCATGAACCTGAATAAGAGTAAAACTAGGTCATGTTTGTCCGATGTTGCATTAGAAGCAGTGTTATGCATTCATTCTGCTCAAACAATTTTCCCTGATATAGCTAAGTTGGTGAAATCAGAGAAATTTCATTTGTCTTCCTAACTACAGAAGAAAAGGACAATTTTACTTTGTTGTATTATTTTGTAATTGCCAATTGTTGTAATTCTTGAATTCTTTCTATGTGTCATACAATGTGCCAACCATACACCACACTGGCTCACTCCCCCCCTTGCATGCATACAACCCTCTCAGCAATCGATATTCCGTGTCTTTTCCACTCACTCGCTGTCTCTCTCCGGAGATCTGCACAGCTCCTGCGAACCCAGGGCAGCCACGGGGCATCACGGTGGTTTATGCATTTAAATATGAAATAATTATTTCTATCTTATAATATGAAGTCCCATGAAAGTCATGTGATGAAAACATTAACTTCACATACAACTCGCTACACGAAGGAATAATAACCTTTTTCCGTAACATATTATGTTATATTATAATCGCGATATAAATATACACATAACATGGCACCTAAATAAAATTAGTGAATTTAATAAAATTAAATCTCAAATTGTGTCAATCTAACAGTTACAAAATAACTAACTATCGTGATATCTGTAATATGCGTGTATTCGAGGAAGTGTTCCCAATAGTAAAGTCAACCTAACAGCTAGAAAATAATTAAATTTAAGCAGATGATCAAGTAATGGAGGAAAAATTTTGAAGTTACAATTCATTACATCACGTTACATTTTACCGACTATAATGGTAGATTTGGTTCTTTTTTTACAAATGAATGTACCAGTTGATGGTTGTCGACGGTTTGAGACGGAGGAGTGAGTGTGGGGAAGAGATCTGTAGAAAGCGATAGAGAGGAAAGAAATTCATGTGGCGAAAGAAGGAAATTCAAGAGCGACGGTGCTGTTGGTTGCTCCAGAATTAAGTAATATTTAGATACTTATTATAAGCAAATTAATGCATTTCAATATTTATATAAATGTCACAAGTCGCTCTTCGTAAACAAAGAAGTAATATAACAAGCGATTACAACACACGAAGTTGCAGTACACCGTAGGATTTCGTTTAATATTAATACACGTACCGACTTACATCGTACAACTTTTTGAAAGTTAATAGTTTTTTTGTATTAGGAATATGCATTTTATCTATAGTTATTCAGGAAATAAAATTTTACTTTCTTATTTTATGCATAATTCATGAGTTACATATTGAAGAAACAGAAAATATGAACAGGAATATCTGTGGAATCAAAATAAAGAATTGAATGTTTGTGAAACTTGTAAAAAATATTTTTAGACAACCATTTCTGAAAACAAATCTTTTAAAGCTAGGCCAGCATCTTAGAAATTAGCTATTATTACGGTACCTGTAGCGAGCAGAAAGCACTTTTAACACTAGTGCAAGAAGTATTTTAACACCGACTTTCAACTGTTTGCACCGATTGTTATTACCCAATAGATGTCACATGTCAGCAATCGTAACCGCAACCAATTCATAAAGCGGTTCAGACAAGGGCAGAACTACTTTCAAAAATGGTTTGATTGAGAAACTATAGGCCTACAAATTACATCCGATGGCTGTGTCCTGTTTAATTCTTGGGACGAAGGGAGATCGGATGCCGAACTCCAGGGATATCCGTTTAGTCTCTATAAAAATCATAGTCACCATCTTTTGGGAGTACGATAGCGTGGTTCTTGTTGAATTTCTGAAAAGTAGCTCAGCTGTCAACTCAGTGCGCTACATCCAGACACTGAACAAATTGCGCAGAGATCGACCGCAGAAAAAAGTGATCATTCGTTCAACACACAAGTCAGTAAACAACCGCCGCATTGGAGAAGCTGCAGTTCAAAGATGTTTTGTCCCGTCCAACTTACAGTCCGTACCTGGCGCCATGTGACTTATGGCTCTTTCAGAAGCTCAAGGAACATCTGAAGGGTACACGTTCAACAGGTATGTAAATCCAAGACATCAGTTTGAAAAGTGACGAAGTTGTTAAAACTAAAACCTCACAAGACAACAATCGTTCATAAACTGAATATCGGACCATGTTCCTAATCTCCATTTCAGTTTGGTTGATAAGCCTTTCCCCTCTACTCACACTCTCTACCATCAGTGAAGGGGAAAATGCTACTGTCCAGCTCACAAACGTTCGACTAATTGACTTTCAACAAAGTGACAAATTTTATTATCGAAAGTGTTTATCGGTAATTTATATTTCCAAAGTTTATACTAAGCGTTAATATTTCATTTTATTGCTGTTTATATCAACTGTCACATTAAAACGCTACTGTGAGTAGAAGATAAATGTTTTCTCCACCGCTAGTTGCTACTATATAGCACATACAAAGAGACAATCTGCACTGTGTCACTCCCCCTATTTTTATAATACAAACTAACATTCCGTATTATTAGTTGAAAATATTATAAGAACGACACTAAAATATACTCAAACATATAATCGTCAAACATCTGTGTCGCTGTATTTTACACTCATTAATGTACTTTATTTAATACCAGCCGTACCCGTGCGCTCCGCTGCACCTGTTAGAAATAAATATAAAGTAATTACATAATTAAAATAGGACATTTGATCCAGGGAACATTCGTGTTTGATAGAAGGATATTTCGTTTAATATGTTACTTAATTTAAATTGCATCCAAATAATTAAAATGCGATCATTTTGGTCCAGAGACCACTCATTGGTGCAATGACAATTCCTTTAACATGTTTCTAATTTTTATTACATGCAACCATAGTTTAATGAACATTGACATAATTTAGATTTAATGTGTATACTTTATTTTACTTGTTACAGGTTTCCATTGAATTATGGTAATAACTTAATTTTAACCCTTATTTTCTACGTATTCAGTAAATGGCGTTTGGCCCACTATGGTTCTGAACCCTTCAAATAACTTAAATTATATTATATAATATTACATTACATATATTATATTATATTATATTATATTATATTATATTATATTATATTATATTATATTATATTATATTATATTATACTAATATTATATTATATTATATTATATTATATTATATTATATTACATTACATTATATCAGAAGTTACTGTAATAACATTATAGCATTATGTTCATCTAGAGAAACTACACTTTTCAATGGTGAAATAATAATTAATTATAAAAATCGGTTAATTTAGCTTCTGATATTACTTCATACAAACACAGAAACATTCTCTGTAGGCTATCTTTCATAGCTTTCGATTGTTGCTGTCCAAGGCCCCTTATAGACGAAGTCATTTGTTTTTTATTTCATTATACGGCCTTAGATGGCAGTTATTTTAATTTTAAAACTCATTTATCTCATTAAATATCAGTCCTATCAAAATTTTTCAAGGAATAAAACTTATCGGAAATTATTTTTAAAGAAACGTTTGCTATGTAACATTTTTCACAAAAATTAATAATAAGCGAGATATTTCGATTTATTTAATTCAGGCCCCCTTATAACTCCCCTTTTAAATAATATATTTTGAATGCCATATAACCTAAAATCTAAGTTACAACGAACATAATTTATATTCCAATTTTCATCGAAATCCGTTCATCCATTATCGCGTGAAAAGGTAACAAACATACAGACAGACAGACATACAAACAAAAATTTCAAAAAAGCGATTTTCGGTTTCAGGGTGGTTAATTATATATGTTAGGACCAATTATTTTTGTAAAATCGAAAATTACCAGAAAAATTTCGGCTACAGATTTATTATTAGTATAGATTTTATTTTTTTATATGTACAGTTTGGGGGATAAAGGTATAAGAGGCAACAGCTACCGGTCTGTCACTAACGGACTCAGGGCAAGTAGAAGAGGAAAGAAATGTCTTCGCATCCTCTCAACTTGTACGAAATGTCGTTTAGAGTTCAGTTTTATCAATAGAGACGAAATTCAGCGTGTGTCTAGAAATTTTCATAACGTGTGAAATGTTCATTGGAGAGGATGGTAGACAGTTCCAGCACTCAGAAGATACGACAATACAATATATTACATCTGTAATATAATATGTAATTCGCGAGATTATATTGCCGAGAGCTGAAGCACTGAATCACCGGTATGTGGACCGTTATTTGCCTAGGTCTCTTTTCGAACGGCGCCGTACTAAGCGAAAACAAAATTGTTTCCAGATGTACACTAGAAGTGAAGTAGCACAGGAGGCAAGGAAGTAGAACTCTCATGTTTTCTTAACCTTAGCACTAGAAGAGGTGACTTAATCAGAACCATTTTTCGGTTCCTTTTCCTAGAAAAGATCCAGTAATCAATTTGGGAGTGAACCCGGATCCGTTCTGGAAGTTATGACCAAATGAAAAATCCCAATTCCGTCTTGATGTGAGTTTGAATACAGCATTTTCCACTACTTTCAATTACTCCACGTCTTTTTGATTTCCATTAAACCATATGAAGTAAGTAGATAGCATTTTTGCCTGTGTATGTTGGTTGGGTTTCGCAGAGTTAGACGCGAGATGTGGCTGCCATCTTAGGCACAACTGCACGCCTCCTGCAGCATTAACCCCAGCTAAAGGGGCGTCTCTTCCGCTTTTTTCGCCATTGGGATGCTGCCTCTTCTGCCCTCGAGACAGTAGGCCATTTTAAACAAGATAACTGGATACTATCAGCCGGGCCGACAAAGCCCAGGCTTTTTAAGGAGGTGTTACTCCCCTATCACTCTTCATTTATTCTAGCTTGTGACAGGACCCAGTTCGGCTGAGTTATTAACAAAAGGTTTCGAGTCAGTTTCATTTATACTTGATGTCACGTATTATGATGAATTAAAAACGTTACGTTCTAGTAAGTGGAAATGTTAACCAATTCGCCTTTGACCTCAGTTTCAGGATTTATTTATAGTGGCATGTTCTCCGCTTCGACTCTAGTGGTAACGCTTCTATCTATAAAAGTAAACACAAGTTCGATTCTCGACAAGAAAGCGTAAATTCGTTTCTTTTCCATAGAAACCGAATGAATGTATTGTTTGGAATTTAAGGTTTTCAAGTTCGGGCAGTTGTACAGGTCAATGCAAAAAGGAAACAACTCGCAATGGAAAGTTTTAAGACCATTGCATTTTAAAGTTTTATATTTTAGTGAAAAATTCAATTAACATCATTATAATTTTAACTTATAGTACTACAGTCAACTCTGGATATAGTGAACTCTGTTATAGTGAACATTCGGCTATAGTGAACCTAAATCGTTGGTTCCGACCCGCATGCATTAAAAAGTACATTAATATTTCTGTATATAGTGAACCCTCGCATCGGTTATAGTGAACCTCAAAAATTCAAGTTACAAGAGTTATATCCAGACGAATTCTTATTTGAAGTCAGACCTTTTTGTACAAAACTGAAAGAATGTGTTGAGAACAACATTCCAAGTTTCTAACTCCATTATTAAAAGGACAAAAGTAGGATTAGTGATTTCTATTCAATGAGCCAACGAGTGACGACCTTGCCTCACTCCACCGTCGAAGGGTTAATATTCTGTTCTCAGGCACTCTACTCTACTGTTATTTCTAATCCTTCATCGTCAAAGGGTTGCCTTTTGTTTTCAGAAACATTTCCATTATGACGGATAGCATCGAAACGCAAAATGAAATTGCCTTCTTTTATTAAATGGGACGAACATTATGTCCAGAGCATAAATGAAGGTAAGATTCTGATGGCTTTCAAACTCCATCAACCCCCTCCCAGTTCAGTTTCCATTAAGTGACCCGGGAAATTCCAAGGCTGAGTACGCAGTCACACCATAACAGTGTTTGTCATTTCTACCTGATCAGTAGACACTTCGGATTTAGGGAACCTCGGATATAGTGAACGAAATATGCAAGTCCGCAGAGGTTCACTATATCCAGAATAGACTGTATATAAATAGACGTCATTAAACAATTTGGAGTAATTTTAATGATTCTTGGATTTTTCACAGCAATATGAAACTTTAAAATGCCGTTACCTTAAAACTTTGCATTTTGAGTTGTTTCCCTTTTGAACTGCCCCGTCGAAATATACATTAACTTCGTTTCATAAGAACAAGAAAAATTTCAACATATATTGGAATAATTATAAAACGAGAAGAAATAACATATTATTTTATTTCACAGAATCGACCAGTTTAACGCTTCCCGGTCCGAAACATGTCTTCAACTATGGCTTAAAACCATATAGTAGTTTCATTTCTCAATACCATTATTTAGAATATATAAGTACGGTGTAATTTAAACTTAAAATTAAAGAAATCATTAAGAAAAATTAACATAGCGATACCGGTAGATAATTATTTGCTAATTATATAGTTAACAACCTTTTACTTATGAATATTAGTTGAAAACTATTTCAGCTGCCATAAGTTATTTTATCATATATAGTCTGTAATGTATATTATTTTGTTGTTAGTACTTAAATATGTTGTTTATTTTTTATTCTTCTTTCTATCTGTAGTTCAGTATTGAACCCCCGTACACGAGCGTTCATACGGGAAAGAATTTAACTTAATTTCATGTTTTAATAGATAGAATATTTAGTATTTTTTTTAAGTTTAAAGTAGGCATATTTAACAGTTATTTGCATTATATTCTTTTGTTTTTACCATTATCTCAATATTGCTTGTAATACTCCAATATTGCTTGTCAAATACTGTGTAAATTAAATTAATTGATGAATTAATTCATGCATTTTAAAATTTTGAAAAGTGGTCATTTAGCCTATTTTTTGCAACACTGGTAAATTCGGTTTACGCTGCTTTATTTCTGGAATAGTGTAGTCTACTTGTAACTTTTGAGTTAAATATTTTATCCTGACGTAGAATTATTGAATATTTATACCCACATGTCTTCAGATAATTCGCCATTGTTGAACGGATGCGTCTTACAGTTCAAGAACTGCTCATATTTTGTTATTTACTTGAAAACATTTAGATTATTCTAATTTCCAATCAGATTTGTATAATAAATTATTTGAATGTAACTGCTATAGTCTCATTACCCATAATTATTTTGATTTTTTAAACTTCCAGACTTTTTTTTACTTCTGATCTCATATTCGAATCATCCATTGTGGTAACGTATAGGCCTACTAGTTATTTTAGTCGATTATTTCATGATGCTGTATCAATTACTGCGTTATTTAGTGTAGATGAAATAGATGATAGCGAGATGGCATTTTGCGACATGCGACCAGAATTAGCCATGGGATTGCCCAACATTCCTCTTACAGTAGGATTCCATCATGTAGATTTACTCCATATAAATTAATTCTGCTCCTTGTAGAGAGCTCCAGCTGATATTGGCTTTTTATTTCTCGCACGCGTTGAATGAAGACTTTGCATAACCTATGGAGTTCAAATTATCATTAAATATACTACTACTGCTACTGTTACTGCTACTACTAGAGTGGACGGCATTTGGGAAGGCGGTCGTCTGCTATATGTGCCGTAATATTTCTGATATATAACATAACAAGCTTGTGCAATAGAACCAATCGGAATCAGTCTGTAACAAGTCCTTCTCAAGTTCGTTTGTGCACTTGTGAGTATTTGAATACATTGAATAAGTACAATTAACATATGCCGTGTGTAAGATAAATAAATGGAAGGGGAGAATGTAAAAAGACAAGTAGGCTACTGCACAGGCTGGCGCGGGAAATGGTGTTTAAGGTGCATAATTTTTAAAACGCTGACGAGAAGAATGCTGCCGGCCATAATGGTGCAGGCTGCAACGTTGCCAAAGCGCAAGAAACGATTGAAACGTGTGGTGTGGGTTTGAGAACCATACAAAGAATATTGTTACTGAAGGAAACAGGTTTTGTTTGGTGTCATGTTGACAGTATTCAATGGCTAAGATCATTATTGTCTTTTGAGAATTTAAATTCTCTCCTGCGCTATTTGTATTGCGCGCACGTGAAGTACGATGTGGCAATGTTGTACGCTCTCTTGCTTTCTCTAACTGTCCCTCTCAACGCAAAAGCTAGTAGACGACCGCCTTCCCAGTTGCCGTCGACTCTACTACTGCTACAGTATATCATCTTTGTTATTAGTAGACCAATAGTAGACCACGGAACTTTATGCACTAAAAAACCAGAAAATATATATGCAACTATGCAGTAAAAACTGTTTAAATATGCACTAGAAATTGAAATACATGCAGTAAAAAAAACTTCAGAGCTTTATTTCGTTTTATATAATGTGAATGAAAGTTATTTAAAGTAATCATCATTTTTATTAAAACTTTCCTTTCTATAAATGTATTAATTATTCATTATATACAGTACATTAATTGATACATTTTAACTCTCTAACATTTCAACATTTTTTAAACTTCCTTTGGCTTTCACGTAATGATTATGGCAGTAAACAATCAACAATTTCTCCAGGTTCTCTACTACGAAACTTTTTCTCTTATCTGTAAGAATTAGTTTAAATGTCGAGAACGATCTCTCGACATCACATGATGTGACAAGCGACTTCATTGTCGTAGGTGTTTAAATACATACTGTTTTGAGTCTATGAAATCAGAGCACACTAGCAGCATTGTCATCGTAGAAGTTTCACGATCTCAACATACGTGATTTTATGGTCGCATGTGTATAGGTCCTAAATACATTTTTTGTTCAACTAAATCAGAGTAGAAGTCTGAATGACATCTAGGTGGTGCGTATTTTCGCTTTGACTCCTGAAACATTACACTTACACGGCTAGTAGGCCTATGTACACAGAGTTTACTTCATGTTAAAGTGGCAATGTTGTACGCTCTCTTGCTTTCTCTAACTGTCCCTCTCAACGCAAAAGCAAGAGAAGTATATAGTATATAAGTTGGATCGTTTTCCACTTTAACATGAAGTAGGGAGAAGTATCCATTGTCGTCGCAGAAATTTCATGTCCTGAAGAGTAATTAACTAATTACACTTAACAACAAGAGTTTTGCTCCGACTTAAAGCAATGTGTCCCTTATGGTCTGATGTGCGCTGAATCCGAAAATGCATCTCTTTTCTTCGTATCACGTAAGGTTTTTAAGATATACTATGATTTCACTTTTCGACAAGCACTCCCCCAGGAAACATCTGGCGCGGGTTCGGGGTATAAACCAAAACAAAAGCTAATGTATTTTGTAAGTTCGACTTATTTACGATTTATTATGGTTGTTAGCATTTTATTTTGTATTTCTAATAAAGAAACAGATATTGGTCCCTTCTATTAAGTAAATTTCATAATAGTTCAAAGTGAGGTCTATGCAATGAACAAACAAGGTGTGGTTTTCAGTATTTAAAGGAAACGTTTACCAGTTTGAGTGAAGGAAAATTAAAATAGGACATTTTCATCGGTCCACAAATTCACAAAGTTATGGCTGACTCTTTGTTTGAGGAAAAACTTTCCTTTACAGAAGGAATGGCATGGCGCGCTTTCAAAAACGTTTGCTCAAATTTCCTTGGAAATTCCAGGGCAGAGAACTAAATAGAACTTGTTGTGGAAATCATATTAAGTGCATATGACAAAATGGAGTGTAATATGTTCCTCAAAATACACTTTTTACATTCTTATTTGGATTTCTTTCTTCCTAACTTTGGAGCGGTAAACGACGAGCATGGGGAAAGATTTCATCAAGAAATATCTGAAATGGAAAGGCGATTTAAAGGCAGATCATCATCCAGCATGCTTGCAGACTATTGTTGGTTCCTTGTAAAATACAGTCCGGGTCTAGTTATAAACAGAAGTCATCCAGAAAATTATTTTAAATGTAAGTTCAAATTTCGAGACTTTTCTCATTATATGCATGACATATTTTTATTGTTGTGCTTTAAACTATGTTAAATCATTTTTGTATCCAGTACACATTTTTCAAGTATTATTAGGAATTTTGAATCCCTAGTGTGTTGTAATTTTATCAGTAGCAGGGAAAAATTAAAAACAAATAAGTTTTGTTATAACAAATTCAATTGTTCATTTTCCCCGGAAAATGGTACGTGATGGGGCAATGTGGATTTTAAATTCAGATTTAGGGCACACATATTAGTAATATTCACCTATTTTTATTTCGAAGCAAGACGAAAGGTAAACATTTGTTGTTCAGTGTTATTGGTTTTATTTCGCATATAATTTTTGTATTTCTTGGAAATTATTCTTATTTTTTATCACAGACAAATTTTAAATTAGATAATAGATCGGGAAAAACACGAAAAGATTTTTTTACTTGGTTATTTAACGACGTTGTACCAAATACGAGATTATTTAGCGTCGATGGGATTGGTGATAGCGAAAAGGTATTTGGCGAGATGAGGCCGAAGATTCGTCATACATTACCTGATATTCACCTTACGGTTGGGGAAAACCTCGGAAGAAACCCAACGAGGTAATCAACCCAAGCTGGGATCGAACCTGCGCCCGAGCGCAACTCGGGATTGGCAGGCAAGCGTCTTAGTCGACTGAGCTACGCCGGTGCCTAGAAAAGATATTAATATATACATTTAAATATACAAAATAAATATATATGTATTTAAAAGGGAAAACTTCCAAAATATGCATTTATGCAAAATAAAGTTGGCTTTATTCGATTGTGAAAACCATGATCGGCAAAGATCCACTTTTATTTTGTCAATATGCTAAATCAATAAAAACACGCAATTGTATGAAGTTCCTAGGTCTAGATATCAGAGTTCTATTCCCAAATTGCTTGTCCTCAGATAGAACTTACATTAAAGTAGTGTTTGGGATAGGAGACAGTCGTAATACAAGCCATTCTTGATTTCTAAAAATCGAGTCATTCCATAAAATAGACATAAAGAATTCGCGTAAAGTCTAAGACAAAGTTGTCAGATGACGCGATATATTGGCTGCGTGGTACAACAACATGAATTCAGCTCTTAATGGTCGCTACTCGAAGCAGCCACTGGGCATCACTCACTGCAAATTCCACCATAGAGAAACTCATAACTCGCTTACAACGACAAGTGGCGCAGAGATCTGATTGTGGGCGGCCGATCGCATCCCTGACATTCCTGGCTCAGCAGTGGGCATTGTTAAATGGCCCGCACGCGTGAATAAATCCGACGTTGGCACAGACGTTCACAGAATAATTTAATCGTTATGTACAGCGCTTTTGTTCTCTAGATCAGTGGTTCACTGTTTTTTACAACAAATCCCTTTGAACAGTACTGAAGGACTTGGTATTCATGTTGTGTTTGGAAGATAAATCCGAATAACTTCACTGCATTTAATTGCTGCTTTACAGCAATAAAAGACGCTAAAAGATTTTAGTAATGGCCATAGTAATATAATAATAACAATATAAATAGGCTATATAAATCAGAACTAACGTCATTTCAACGACTACCTCAAAATTTACAATTTGTATAGAATAATCTACAAAGTACAAACTCTGTGGTAATTCCTTACTTACTTACAAATGGCTTTTAAGGAACCCGCAGGTTCATTGCCGTTCTCACATAAGCCCGCCATCGGTCCCTATCCTGTGCAAGATTAATCCAGTCTCTATCATCATATCCCACATTCCTCAAATCCATTTTACTATTATCCTCCCATTTACGTCTCGGCCTCCCCAAAGGTCTTTTTCCCTCCGGCCTCCCAACTAACACTCTATATGCATTTCTGGATTCGCCTATACGTGCTACATGCCCTGCCCATCTCAAATGTCTGGTTTTAATGTTCCTAATTATGTCAGGTGAAGAATACAATGCGTGCAGTTCTACGTTGTGTAACTTTCTCCATTCTCCTGTAACTTCATCCCTCTTAGCCCCAAATATTTTCCAAAGAACCTTATTCTCAAACACTCTTTATCTCTATTCCTCTCTCTAAGTGAAAGTCCAAGTTTCACAACCATACAGAACAACTGGTAATATAACTGTTTTATAAATTGTAACTTTAAGATTTTTTGATAGCAGACTAGATGACAAAAGCTTCTCAACCGAATAATAACAGGCATTTACTATATTTATTCTGCGTTTAATTTCCTCCCGAGTGTCATTTATATTTGTTACTGTTGCTCAAAAATATTTTAATTTTTCCACCTCTTCGAAGGATAACTCTCCAATTTTTATAATACCATTTCGTACAATATCCTTAACATACTGAAATTAATAGTTAATACCCGGACACTTATCTTGTAAGATTTATCTAAGAAGTAGCCAATTAACATTGCATCAGATTTTCAATGATTAGAATAATGACGAGATGTAGATAGTGATTATTAATATTATTATTATTATTATTATTATTATTATTATTATTATTATTATTGAATATGTATTATGAATAATAATACATTATAATATAATAATTACAATATCGTGGGTCCAGTACAATAATTAGGCCTATGTACAGCTAGCGCACAAGATCTGAAAGCCTGGTTGACGTCATTGAAAGGGAGGAAGAACTGAGTGAACGGGTAGATAGGATGGGCCGAAATATATCAACTTACAGAATCATATTCGAAGCAAGAAATGGTATTGGCCGCTCATTATTTTCGACTTCAACGCCACCATGGGCAATGCTTGGCAACTGTATTGTCTAACACCAAAGGGTAAAGAAGATGGTATGGATCTTCTGTCACGCGATGCATTGTACAACATATCTAACTACATACCCCGAGAACTAGATTACGTCCTGGTCGCTCACCACTCACTAGAAATCGAAGAATTCCTGAAGACGCCTGCCTCGATGGTCATAATCACGTGATTGAAAGAAGTGAAACTCAAGTAAGATGTGCAGAGTGTCTTAAGAATACCTTCAGAAAGTGTAGGAAATGTAATGTAGACTGTTACATCCATTGCTTTGAAAAATTCTATACCTAAGTTGCAAACTATGACTATTATCTGAACTAAGTGTAAAATAAGAAGCAAGTGAACGGCTCAAATAGGCCTTTGTTTGTTTGCAAGTAGAATTGTTTATAATTTTCTTATACAGGTGCTATAATACATGAAAAAGAGCTCTATAGGATTTATTTTACAAAAAAATAACAATTATCAAAATACCCATCCCATTCATGCCCACTGCCCCATTTCTGGGGCGGTTCTTTTCTTCAAACTGGCCAAGTGAAATTTGTTTTGAGTAATTTTCTCTTTAGTTACTAAGTCTTATGATTACAATATTAAAGTATTTCTCGAGACTGCGAAAAAAATCAACTTGGGCATAAATGGGTTAAGTTTGTTCAAAATGATGCAAGCAAATTGAACCGACATGCAAAATAATTCATAGAGCAGATTTGTAAAGTACAGAGTGGATGATAACCTCTGCACCAAAATAAAACTGGTTATAGATCATGAAAAGAGATTTTAAAAATCTGAGTACCGTAGGCTAAGTTTTTTCTCTAACATTCACCATTTTAGAGGAAATCGTTATGTTTTTATGAAAAATTTGGCAACAACACGGCTACTGCAAGCGCGGCAAACACTCCTTGCCTTCCCCTCCTCCTCTGCTAGGTCCACATCTGTGGAGTAACGGTCAACGCGTCTGGCCGCGAAACCAGGTGGCCCGGGTTCGAATCCCGGTCGGGGCAAGTTACCTGGTTGAGGTTTTTTCCGGGTTTTTCCCTCAACCCAATACGAGCAAATGCTGGGTAACTTTCGGTGCTGGACCCCGGACTCATTTCACCGGCATTATCACCATTTCATTCAGACGCTAAATAATCTAGATGTTGATACAGCGTCGTAAAATACCCAATAAAAAAAATCCTCCTCTGCTAAACTCAATAAGTGACAAGCGACAGTGCGCTACGTTGCGAGATTTTTTTTAACAATTTTCACAATTATTCAATTTAAATTCATGCCCAAATGGTTTAACTTGCAAAAGAAGTTTCAAGACATTAACTGTTCAGGTTATTTTTACCTATTTGCGTGTATAGTAATCAGCCATTTCTCTCGGGCTTTACCGCGATAGAGCTCTGAAAACATTGGGCAAAGACTATTTTTTTTTTCATGCTTAAAAGTGCTTCACATAAGGAAAAGTGTAATAAAATTTTTGTGATATTTAACATTTAGAATCACCTCTTAAATTTTGGTGCATAGGTCACCTTCCACCCTGTATGTGTTTTGATCACAGGAGAAATAATCAATTGAAAGTTCCTTCAGTTGACGCCAACTCCTCGATCAAAACAGCATATAGCAGCCAAGGCAAATGTTTAAGTTTTCATAAGCAATCCCAAGTTACGGGTTTAATTTATTAGCCCTAATATAGTCGTTTCAAGCTTTATTTCCCTCTGAGTGTTTCGGTATGTAATAAGCAAAGGACGGATCAGAGTGACTGTTCTTACAAGTTTACTCACCATGTACTATAGTCTGTTTATGTTGAAGCAGAGACGGTGACTGCAGAAGTACACAACGGGCGCGTACCTGCAATTTCCGTACAGCTGTATCAAAAGAATGAGTACACTGTGCTGTACATGACGGCTGTGAATTTGTAATCCGTTATAAAACAGTAGATTGTACTTACGTGTAAAGTGAATACTACGTAGTCTGTGCATTGCAGTGGACAATAATGTACGCGGAGATTGTCGAAAGTGAACGTTTCTGGGTATCTTAAACAAAAATTATATCGTGATAAACTCCCTTCGACATCGCGAGACGTAATAGGTAAATAGGAATAATATACTAACTTATATCAATATCTGATATATTATTTCTTTCACTTTTTGATCTGGAGGGCTCTGTTTGTTTTTGCAGCAACACATCTCGCACAACACACATGATTGAAAAATCATAATTTTTTTGCTAATACATTCTAAAGTTTCTTGTTCACTTTTTTCGTAACTTCTCCGGCTTTGGTTACCTTACGTTTTACAGATACTTCTTCCACTATGTTTATAGTCTTTGGCATGTGTAAATCATATGTTTGTAACAACGTTATGGCTTTCGGTAAGTGACAAAAGTTCTTCTGTATGAAATCTAAACTAAAGATCAACTGAAATTAGAGATTTTGCTATTTCAATTGCATGTGCCTCTGTAGAATCTAAACTAGTGATCACTTTCACAATTTGAACATAATATGTGGCATAATAGAAGAAAGCGTCCAGTCAACTATCCCATCTTGTTATTATGGGGTTTGGTGCAAGGGGAACCCCGGGAGCGATTTCCTTGAATTTTTATATTCGGGAAGGTGTTTTCAGAAAAGTTTTCTTAACATTACCTATAAAGCTATCAACGTCACTATAAAAATAGTGAATTACTTCCTCCACCCTATGGAGTCCATGTGCTAATCAAGTTAGGTGAACCAACTTAGGATACATTATTTTTGTGTCCTTGGCCGTCTTTATCATATAGGGCTCAGCATCTGTACTTAAAGAAATACATTATTATACCTGATACCATTAGGCCACAAAATATCCATGGCATTAGAAAATACAGTTGTCATTGTTGTGTGGTTCACCTTTTCTATCGTCTCACACGTTAGTAAATATGTCTTTCCAGTTGGCCACTACTACGAGTAGTTCATCGGATAGTCGTATTCCCACATAACTTCGCATTTACTTTTACTAGTAGTAGCATACGCCACCTGTTTGCGATGCGGAACATGATGTTCCTACTACGCACTGTATAATTCTTTACCCTCTGTCTGTACCTAGGGAACACGTGCCGAGACATTCTGCTCTCTGCATCAGTAACATGAAGTCACGGAACCTGGTCACTCTGATCCGCCCTCTGGTAATAAGACTCTACGATCGAAGATAGGGCCGCCACATGTCAACGACTGTAAGACATCACATAATTACGGATGTATTCAGAGAAAAAGACGACTGCAGTTTATATGTACCGGTACTGAAAAGTGAAGACAGAAAGCATCCTTATCTGAAGGAAGACTAGCATTTAGTCGGGAACAGTTCTAATCCTCTTCTGTGACTTGTTGGAGCCCACCTTCTGTTTCCAATAATGTATCGTGAGAAAGAAAGCTGTTACTGACAGACTTTTTTTTTTCTGGCGCCGAAGAAAAGGGATGGTTGTTGAACTGGACGGAAATTTTAGGGGTGCGGTTCGTAGATTTTTCAAACGGATAACATAAGGCCTGTCGGAGACCGTTTCCTGGTCATTTAAGCTATTATGACGTTCATGGAACGAATCTGGACGTGTCCCTTCCTGGGGAAGGGTAGCGAAATTTGTGGAAACTAGGCAGTGCATTAGCTTGAGGGTATTGTAGAAAACATTTCCGAGATGGAATATTGACAACATTCCTGACACAGTGTTCGGAATGTTAACAATCTCTTAAGAACGCCGATATGCTTTGCACATGCTATAAATATTTTAGAATAATTTATAGATTAGCTTAGGAACATTTGAATACCAGTATGAAGAAATAATTAGTAATTAGGCCTACATAAGGAAACAAAAATAAATTAGGCAGAAAGAACAAGGAAATAATTTAAATGCGGAAGAAGAGAAAATTAGAAGGAAAAAAGAGGAAAAGGAAATATGTAAAAGATATCGAGAGATATATAATAAACCTAAAGAACTAAGAAATGGAAAGAAAACGAGACAAGGGATGAAGAAATGAAACGTAGTAAAAAGAAAAAGAAATACACATATGGAATCAGATATGAATCAGAGTTGAATGACTAATGAATTAATTAATTAATAATTTAAACAATTAATCAGTTAAGTAATGAATTTAAATATTACAACCGTATAGTAGATGGCATATGAGGAAACGAAGAGGATGACAGAATATAGGAAAGATCGGAGAAAGCTGGGTTTGCAGTGAAAGACCTGCCCTTGGACAGAACACTAAATGAATGAATGGTAGATGGGAATAAAGAAAAGCAGTTATCGCTGTAACAAGTTGTGAACTCAATCTGACTAATTCTTATGGAAACCTCAATGTTTCAGTTCTGTCGATAGGACGGCGGACTACGAAATGAAAATATCCGTGTTCAGTCCTTGCTAGAGACGGAATTCTTCACCTTGTCACAACTTCCAGGACAAGTTCTGGGTCCATTCAGTCTCATATACAGGGACATCATTTTATTTTTACTTCAATTTTTATTGTACCTGAGTTTTTTAATGTACTTCACTCCCACCCCTTCTTCTAAGGAAGTTCCAACTCCACACAGAACCAAGACCGCAGATAGTAAGCAGTACTGAGTTACTGAATATAGTACGTTCCAGAAATATGTTCGCGTTTTCCAGTGACGAAAGAGCTTTCAATATTGAATCATATTTTCGCACAGGTACTGTCCGTTTGCCTACGTCGCATCCCGATTTCCCCTACCTGCTTCTGCTCGCCCCTCTGTAATAGCTGGGCTGTCTTAGCTCTTTTCTGAAAACATTAATTTCTCTTAGGAATTGGAAGTTTACGTAATATTATACAGCTGTTTAATTTAACTTAAATAAAAGGGCCTCGTTAAGTAATTAACTGTCACGTGAGTTCCTCCCTTTCTACAATCCTGCGGCATAACCACTTGGACGGACAGTAGATAGCATGTCTGAGTAATTTTATATTTTCGGGTCGGGCAGAAGTGAAGATTGAATTTACAGTATGTAGAGTAGGTACAGAATTATTTCAGCATGAGTTACTAGTACGAAGGACGAAACTGGCAATTGGAATTAGATGCAATAGTCTATAGTGCGATAATATGCACAAAAGAACTGAAGCCTGTATCGAAATGAACGGCCACCATTTTCAAAATTGTGTTTAAATATTCATATTTTGATTATTTTTCAATTTAACTTCTTTCTCTATATTGAACGCTAATGTGCTGTAGACAGTATACACTGCATAATGAATACGTTCGCATGGATAACTCACTTCGTGAGTAGAAACACTTATTCTTAATACAGTACTGTACTTTGATTAAAGAAAAACCTAATGAAAATTATCAAACTCAAAATCGCGATATTTCCTAGTTTACGTAAATGGATGAACTACTTTTCTTCCATCCTATACCTAGTAGAGTGATTTGTGTTTTACGCCAGTATCATCGAACTCCAGTCTTGGAGGGGAGAGCAAGCGATGTTTCCGGTTCTCTAAAGGTATAGACAGGTTAATATTAAAAATGTTAGTAAAAATAAAACGATGTCCCTGTAGAATGCAGTACCGGATTTTACTATACTTGAGCGTTAGTACCGGGAGAGATATGCTGGCGTCACTTTCATTGACGACAGATGGCGAGTTTTAGTTTATCGCATGTCAACAGGCCTTTAAATTCTTCCGCGACAATCACATTGATTCCCAAGGATCAAAGTTCTAATACCGTATGTTACCGCGTTTCCCATTCATTGTTTATACCTTATAATATTTCCTTGCGATACTCCTTGTATTGAGCAAATGTGGTAGCTACGCTATATCTACCGGGGGGCTTAACTTGTATTATGCAAGGTGTATCTTCATGGAAGTTCGTCAGTTTGCCGCATGGGGCCGGAGTATTGCTAGCTGCCAATGCGAAAAAGATATAGTTATAATTTTTGTCGATCATGTGACAATTTTAAACATATTATTATGAATATCCACTATTCACAAAATTTAACAATTTAATAACATTCATATAATTATTGTTATTATTATTATTATTATTATTATTATTATTATTATTATTATTATTATTATTATGCTTCGTATTCCAGCTACCTAAAGACTGAAGTTAAAGACACATTAGGTATTTGGGTATATAGTACGCCGAACACAGGTAATGCAACAGATAAGGATATAAACAAATAGGTCGTCGCTGCGTGTTCGTGAAGTACAGTCAACTCCCGACATTCTGAAGCTGTACACATGCTTGAGCCGTGATGTTCATTTTCGTCGTGATCTTTGCAGTGAATAATAACGTGCATGTGTAAGATACGGAACTTGAACATACGCAAATGTCACTTGAAATGATTTTATTTGCAAGAAATTATATCAATGGGACATTTCGTTATTGCTACGTGGTGTAGGACAAGATATTCCTATTGTCTGACATTTTTTCGTGTTTCATTAGGATACTGCATGTCGCTCATCACTGAAACCCCAATGATCTCTATAGGGGAATTCGGGGGAATATGGGCATGTGGAGAATATGGGCAATATTACGTTTTCATGTCGAAACTCTTGCAACGAATTATGTTTCTTCGCTAATAACGGTTAGTATAAAGTGAGAGTATCGTAATGGTTGCTGTGGGAAGTGCGCTGTGCAGTATTGTCTCGTATTATTGTTAAAAATAGTCATCTAAAACGTGAGTATTGACTTCCAAGTATATTAAAATTTCACAATACTTATTTTAGATATGTTATATGCAACAGATTACACATGAACTTTACAAAATAGTTTAAATCTAATAGTATACATACAGAATACACATCTTGAACTGCCGTTCTATTGCGTCAGACGTTTTGTGAATAGTTTACGGTAGTGTCAACTGTTGAAAGTAAACCCTACATGTCGGGGTAATATGGGCGCTAATGTTCGGGGGAATATGGGCAAGCATTACACTTCATAAAAATGACTCTTCAATCTTGATGAAAATGGCCTACAAATGATTACAAGAGCGAAAGATGTCATTGCACCCAAAGAACACAAAGTGGTGCATTGCATTTACCCTAAAGAAAAGGGAGAAACCATAACCCTTGTGGTCTGCTTCATTGCACCAGGGAACTACTCTCCTCCAAGTATCATTATAAAAGGAGTGAGGACAATAATGACTAAAAGAACAGCTGCCTGCTGCCAGTAAATTATACTTCCACAAGCAGTCTCCCTACATTAACGAATATACGAGGTGTGATCATTAAATTCCGAAGCCTGTACCATAAGTGGAAATAAAATTACCTCATTTAAATTTGGCTGCCATCCCCTTCATGCTAGCGCACTTGAGCAGCTATAAACTGATCCCAACTTGTCTGTCATTTTTGGAATGCCTCCTGGAAGTCGAGTTCTTAAAGTCTGTCAAGCACCTTCTGCGATTCGCGTTGGATCTCCTCCACAGTGCCAAAACGGTGACCCTTTAGCTTGAATTTCATCTTCCGAAACAAAAAAAGTCGCAGGTAGCCAAATCTGGTGAATAAGGGGGTCAAGAATGACGACCATCTTATTACGGGTGCAAAACTGGAGTGTTGCGAGAGCTCTGTGTGCTAGCGTAGTGTCGTCATAGAGCATCCATTTATTCTTTGTCCAGAGTTGTGGTCGTTCGTATTCAAAATGGACGTAAGATCATTATACAAAATTTGCCGAATTTTTTCGACATTTTCGGCAGTGTTGCACGTGTGTGGTCGACGTGGCCTCTCGTCGTCGTTCAGCGGTGTTCTGCCATTTTTGAAACGCGAATGCCACTCTAAACATACCTCGCCTGACTCACTGCTTCATTCCCGTAGGCTTGCTTCAACATTCCATGGATTACGGTTGCCGATTTCCCAAAGAATTTGACGTTGGCTCTCTTCTCCAGTTTCGAGTCCATCGTGATCTCGCAAATGCGCGGATGCACGTGTTAACAAAACCTTGTGTAACACAGGTCTCAATGAAGATAGCGCTTCGAAACTTTGTGTCGCGTCTCTTCAAGGTCGTCTAGTGTCACTGCTGCGCACGCGTATCAATCACATGATCCCTTCGCCCACAATAGACACTATCTCGGAATTTAATGATCACACCTCTTATATTTTTCTCAATAATCAAGAACTTCGTTGTTTATTTCAACATCAGTAAGCATGCATCTGCAATTTTGGTAGTAGATTGACGTGATTCACATAGTTGTAATCCTGACACTCTTAACTTTGCAGTATAAAACGGATTGTGTATGTTTTGTCTTCCTCCACACACCACAGCCTGGCTTCAATCAGCAGATGGGGATCTGTTTGGTCCTCTGACGAAAGCTTACAACAGTGGTGCTACAGCTTTCTTCAGGCAACATAGGAGACTTTTTACGAAGGTCGAGTTTGCTTTCATTGTCAAAGAAGCATGGAACAGATGTGTCAATGTATGTCTGGTTGTAAATGCCTTCCGACCTTCACTGCACATGAGTGTCATTCCTGATTATGCTTACATTGGCACTGCAGCATCAGGTAACAAACCTACAATTCATACAATTCCTTCCACTGATTCAAATGTCTTACAATCTCCAAACGTCATTCATCGTCAAAGAGTCACATCATCTGCCAAAGGCGTTACGCAATATCTATCACAAATTGCATATACAATATATAATATAGTTAATAGTTATATTTTAAAGTATTTTAAGTGTATTTTCACTTCTTTCAGTTGACTGTGATTCACAACATTAACGCCCATTTTACCCCCCCCCCACTCGGGGGAATATGGCCAAAACACATTAACTTGCATTTTTCAGTTTTACTTGCATGCGTTTAGGAGTAAGGATTCTTATATAATATAGCTAAATTGTTATGAAATATATCCCAGCTATAAAATTAATTATTAGAAAAACCGAGGGATATTGCATCCGAAATAGTACTAAGGTTCCCATATTCCCCCGACTTCCCCTATACGTTTCTAGAAATTCTCTAAAATGTAGATTATTCAATTTATTAATTGGGATGTTGGCACTGAACAACATGGTAGGCTACATAAATCCATGCAAAACGTCGAATATCTTCATTATTTTCATATTGTGATGGTACTGGTTCTTTTAGGTTACGTTCAACACATTTTCTGAGCCTTTTGGTATTGCAGTATTTTTCAGTGCACTATTTTTGTAACTTTTACGTTTATTTTACACAATTTATATGTAATGTTGTTTATATTGACAGTGAAAACATTAGTTCAAATATCCTCAACTATGCCCTGCAATATTACACGCTTGAGCGCCTTACCTAAGGCATTTTACCTCTGCAATGAACCTTCAAGCAACCACAAAGATGTAGTTATTTAAATAATACGACTAGTAAGAGCAGTGATCTATAAGACTACTCACTATGACTGCGTGCCGATTTTGACTTTCTAGAGGAAGAGGGTAGAGGATGCGTAACTATTTTGTATACGAACGTACTGTACCTGTATCTGCGCTGTGACGTCACATATACTTCGAATCAGCCAACCTCATTCCAGTTTATAGGTAGCTGGAATACGGAGTCTAATTATTAGTATTATTATTATTATTATTATTATTATTATTATTATTATTACTGGCTTATAAAATCGTTCTATTCTATAGTCAATTTAGAATGTTTGTTGGAGACAAAGTAGTCAGTGATTAGATATTGGCGATCCTGTTATGTTTGCATATTAAAGACTCAGGCCGTTGATATCAAAAGATTGGCAGCAGAGAGAATGTGTTGTCAATGGTTTTGAGTTTAGTGTTCTATCGTTACATATTCATATGCATATGTTAAACCATGTTAATAGTTTTCAGTTTAATGTTAAACCATTGTATTCATATACGCAATATATCATGTTAAACCAAAAAACATATGTGGTAGGTAGGCATATTGTAGTTAAGCATTTCATTTAAGATTATAGATTTATTTAAAGTTTCTCAATCATACGATTTATCATTTGTTGCCAATTATTATTTGCTAATACATCTTACAGAAGAAAATATATGAACGTTTTCGCCTATACGGCATCATCACATATTCAGAATTTTATAACGATATCTAAAACGAAGTCCAATAGGGCATTCACAGTGATAAACATAACAATGATTTAAATAATTGGTCATGAGTTATATGTAATAAGAAGCTGATATTGGTGTGAGAAATGTGTTCAATTTGACTGATTTGTGTATAGTTTCACCGACTTGCCGAAAATGTAAAAATATAAAATATAAATGTAAAATACATAGAACTCATGTTACATAGTTTGTGTTTGTTGAATGTCACTATTCTCGTGTATATATATATATATATATATATATATATATATATATATATAAATTGTTAAAAATTGATAAAATGTAAAATATTTGTACTTATGTCTATGTGATATAGATTCGACGTGATATTATGCAAATATTACTGATGTAATTAAAATTTATAATGTTGTAATAATCTATGTTTCATATGCAATACAATTTGTTTTCTTGGAATCTTCTATATGTGATTGTTCATCAGGTGATTCTTGACTTCTGTAACATATATGTATGTATGTGAATAAATGTAATAACTAAAAATCAAGATATGTTAATGATATAATTGGCAATCTTTCGTATCCTACTGTAATAATTCTTAAAGAAAATGTGATTAAATATGAATTCATTCACATGTGATGTTTCAAATGAATTAAAAACTTACGTATTATGTACGTGTGGGCAGAGTGCAGCATTCATTCATATTCATACATTTTAAGATATTAACTATCCATGAATACCCTATTGAACTTCGTTTTAGATATCGTTATAACATTTTGAATATCTGATGATGCCGTATAGGCGAAAGCGTTCATATATTTCCTTCTGTAAGATGTATTAGCAAATAATAATTTGCAACAAATGATAAATCTTATGATTGATAAACTTCAAATAAATTTATAATCTTTAACTGATTTATCTGAAAAATCAAAAATGAATTGTAAGATACATTTCATTTAAACTGATAATTCATTTAGCACTCTACCATTGGGCAGTCTTCTAATGTATTTGTCTATGTTTTTATGATATCTACCCTATTCCTATGAAACGCGGCAAGAATGCGGAAACAATGCAGAAATTCCTTTTCACGTCAACTGTCGCCCATCATACCATCATCTTCCTCTAAGACAATATGGGAATTCTACTCCTCTGCTCTTAGCTCCTATGTGTCTCAACGGAACACATGTTTACAATACTTTAATAACCACAGTGTATAATATATAATTATTAAATTTTTATAATAACTGATACATTACTGCTCGCAATAGTATTTAATGTATTTTAACGAAAGAATTAGCTATCCATGAAACAATCAGAACATTTGGGAAAAATGGCAGAGAAGCAGTACGGAACGGTAATATGATAGACATGATGTTGTCTTGATAATAAATGCAACGAGATGAGGATTGGAAACATGACAACTAAGCCTTACTGCAAGATATCACGGCATTCTACTATTTATAACTGGGAAGGGAGATTGTAATTCTAAATGTTAATTTTTAATTATGTCATTTGTATCTGGCATCGGAGTAAATTAAGTTCCTGCAGATTTCAATTGCTCAATTCATTTCCACAATAAATCTTTTCGTGTGTCTCTTATTGAGAATCATGAATTCTCTTTAAAGAACAAGAAGTGATATATGAACTGTGTGCATGGTAATTTTAGTGAGTAAAAGACGAAACCAAGCACCAACGAATTCGCTCTCATTGTTTAATGCGTTAGTGCGTGGCGCAATGATCGAAATCACGGTTGTATTTCTTTAACAAATATGTTCTTTGTTGAGTTGCGAGAAATTAAGTAACCATTTCTGACAAGACTTATTTAAGGCAGAAGTCGGCTGTAGTGAGTAAACCAGAGGGGTTGGGAAAGTTACTGAGCTATACAGCTCATTCATTTTGTCAAGACACTTGGCATGTGCAGTACGGGAACAACGTTTCTATGGAGGGAGTAGGAGTAGAGGGGAAGTTCGGGCGTGTGTCTACCGAGTTCAAGGCAAAGGCTAACCCATTCTCCTATAATTCGTAAGGAGACTCATTCGATCTTGTGCGCAGCTCTGTAGGAAGAGTGGGGGAGTGCCTTGACAAAATGCATGAACTATAGGTCTACTGTCGATAGGTACTGTTTCACAGTTGGAGTAGTTTCAGAAAAGAACAGATGATTGGAACATCTCGTTCATATGAAGTGGGAGCAAAATAATTTTGCAGCTTTTAACTAATAGGTTGTATATGACATTTTTTTTTCTTCTGGTACCTATAAGTTATGATTTGTTTGAGAGAGAAAATCCGTCGTGATACAGTGCTTAGACCATAGGAGCTGCAAATGGCATTAATATTTTTCGTTCGTTTTTTTAACAATCCTCTAAGACGAGATGAGCAATTTACATAACACGAACGAAGAATCCACTTTTTCTGTTGCAGCCAAAGTATAGGCTACGGCATAAGCCTTTCTGTTAAAGATGTTATAGATTTCATGTTTGATTTACTGCATACTTCGCGCGTATATATAATAAAAATTGTGAGGATAAGTCTGTAGTGCTCGGGAAAAGTGGCACAAGTCAAAAATGTTAATTTTACAGGACAAGGAAAAAAAATGTCTTCACACTGGTTTATGTCGATTTAATTTTCTTCTGTATGAATGATTGTAATGGGAGAAATACTTATGTCTCTTTTCCCAAGCGAGCAGATGTTCCGTAAGTTGTCAATAAATTAATAAAAAATGTTTGTGGAAACTGACTTATGCCACTTTTCCCAAGCATTGCTGAATTGAAATACTTACGAGACAGTTTATAATCACTTGCAATTTGTTTCTGAATAAAGCACGATACCACACTACACTAACTAGCCAAGTATTAAAATCGACTGGTATTAAGCACTTGTTCACAGAATGAAATACTCAAAGCAACTAAATTTGTTACTGAAGTAAATCCCATGCACACAACTGCCAACTGCCGAAATGTGTAAATTAGAAATTAAGTTAATGCAAAAGTAAGTCCTGTTAAGTGCAGCTCGAACTATAATTCGACACGTCTTATGACACCTAAACTTGTCAGTTTAAGAGAATATAGACTTAGACATAGTATCTAATAAAGTTTTAGGCAGGTTTAAAATTATTAAAGAGTATGTTAAGATCTGAGTGGGCTGAAAATGACTACTCTGAACAGATTTTACCATCGAATTCAACATGAAAAGTACAGAAGACAACACGTTCTCACTTTAAAATATAATAGATTTCCAGTGTAATTAATGTGAAATTAGTAGAAATCTGGTAGGAGAAACGGTATAGTATCAAGCAAACATGTGCTCCAATTGTCATAATTCAAAAATTGTGCATAGACTTGAATATTAGGCTTCTACGTGAAAAGCCGATGCTTCAGTCATTAATATTAAAGCTGCGCCTACATTTGAAAATGACAACACCGCATTGTTCCCCAGAGACTGAGTTCCTGCATTATCTAAGTCGAAAGATTTCTTTACTTTGTTATTTAACGACGCTATATCAACTACGAGGTTATTTAGCGTCGATGGGATTGGTGATCGCGAGATGGTATTTGGCGAGATGAGGCCGAGGATTCGCCATAGATTACCTGATATTTGCTTTACGGTTGAGGAAAACCTCGGAAAAAACTAATCAGGTAATCAGCCCAAGCGGGAATCGAACCCGCGCCCGAACGCAACTCTGAAAGAATAGGCAAGCGCCTTAGCCGACAGAGCTACGCCGGTGGCTAAGTCGAAAGTTTCGAGAAGCAAATGGAAGTAATTATAAGTTGGCCCAGCACTTAAAGTTGTGAGATGTAACACAATAATAATGAAACTAATTTTATTGTTTATGACTCGAGGAGTGTTACAAAAAAATGTAAATTTTGAAAAGTAACCTTTTAAATGCTTAGAAGAGTTTTCTTGAGTTGTATCATATCGGTAACTGATAATCGTGATCGAGAAGAGTGAATTAGGGACCGTAGGTTAAATCTGAACGTAGCTATTCTTTTAAATCACTTTAACCAAAGTAGTGAAGCCGTTGTTTCAAAGCGCTGAGGAAGCCATAAAGAATTTCACGCACTGAGTAAACTAAAACGACGTAATGTTTCACAATACGATGCTGTTAAGGAACATGGAAAGATACGGGCTGTAGTTGACGGGGGCGGTGCAATATTTCCAAGCCTTGTCTTCGCTTCAACAGAAGGGAGGCGGCGCGGCGCGGCATTTCCAAGCGTTGTCTTCATTTCAGAGGCTGCTGTTCCCTTACGCGGTGTACTGTAACCCTTCTTTTTGTGTATCCTGTCTGTCTCGTAGGGTGAGGGTGAGGAACAATGTATAGCATTGTGATTTGTCCCTCAAATCGTAATGAAAGGACATAACTAGAGGGAGAGAAAGTTTAATCCGAAACTCATTACCGATTACATGCAAGAAGACAAAAGTACAACATAATTTTAAACCTCGGTTATAGGAAGCAAACACAGAGTATCGTCCATTCTCATTAGTAAGGATAATACAGTGGCACCCTCTGGAGCTTCTCCCTTCGTATTATACGTCATTGTGCATCCCACACACGACAAGACTAACTATAACGAATTGGACACAACACTGATAATGAGCATTATCACATGGTTAGCTATCGCGCTTTGATGATGGAACACGGTTCGATCTGGAGAGATGTATATTCATACTATTAAGGCCACTGAATAATCCTTCCTCCCTCTGCTCCGAAACTAATGCAATTCCGCACAGCGCGCGGGAGGCGTCTACATTCCAAACGAGGTGTCGCTCCGAATTGAATCAATGCGTCAAGTAATTTGCACCTCAATATCTCTGTGCCAGTCAGACAAACTATGCTGCTCACAATTATTAAATTCGTGCCTCTTAAATGTTGTCAGTCTTTTGTATTTGCTCAATTGTTGCGGTTTTGCTCTAAATTCAACGAAATCGCGTTTGATTCCCGGCATGAAAGTTTACATGATTTCACTTTTTAAAATACAATGAAACCTCTAATTTACGAACATTTAGTGCTGTAGGTGGTCTGGTACGGACCGGTACCGCCGTATTTTCTGTTACCGTACCGGAAAAAATATAGACTCGAAAATATTATATTAACTGTTTAACTAGTCTTTAATATACTTTGAAAATATGGAGGATGTTAGCTATTTGTAAAACATTTTGATTTTGATATCTGGCATAAGGTAGCGCCTGGCATCTCATATCCTTTGCTTAAACGCTTATCCATTCATTGTTTTATCGAAAACCATGGTCTGACACTTCAGTAATTGTGATTTCTTAGTTTCAAGCTTGCATAAATCCGTGGTGTTTCTATAAGTAATTAACACTAACTTCATGGCATGGCGACTCAAGAAATCTGCTGCATGGATTCGCTAATTTCAAAATTTGCGTAGATGCCTTCGCATCACACTAATTTTATGATGTGGCGCCTCAAGAATTTTGGGGCACTGATTCGACAATTTTAAAATTCGCTCAGGTGTAATGCTAGCAGTTTGCTAGAGGAGGGAAATGTTAATTTTCGTGAGTTCATGAATCTTGAGTCCAGTTATATGTTATAGATTCTATTTCAATTTCAACTAAAGGATGTGAATGAGCATTACTGTAATGAACGATATCTGCACTAAGAAAAGGAATATTCTTCCAGGAAATGATTTCCTAGGCTTTTGTTCCTAAAGAGTGTTGAGTCACCAATGTCGGCTTTTAATTTCTTGCTTTATATGCAATTGTGGCTGCGATCTGGAAGGAGGTCTGAAGAGGCGGATGCATAACGAAGAAGTAACTTTGGAAAAGAAGAGCAATATGAGTCCATGTAGTCTAGTCTGACCTAGGAGATTTCAACATTACCCCCTAAAATTTGTTTCCAACTACAGCCCTGCGGACATTAAAGGGAAGTAATAATATGTCCGCTTTTGGGAGGTGTCCTTAATTGAGAGGTAGGTTGCACAATCTAACTGTAACTTGTAACTTACATATGTATGCTCAATCTTAGAATGAAATTTGTTTTATTCTTTGCAACATTGAACTAGGCAGGAATAAAAAGAAAGTATTCTGAAGTTTGATACTACAGTTTATAGTAGCTATTCAAACGGCCTCCGGCGAGCTAGATCGGCTGAGGCGCTTGCCTGCCGATCCGGAGTTGGTCTCGGGCGTGGATTTGATTCCCGCTTGGTCTGATTTCTTGACTGGGATTTTTTTCCGAATTTTCCCCAAACGTAAGGCGAAAGTCAGGCAATCTATGGCGAATCCTCGGCCTCATATTGCCAAATAGTATCTCGCCATCACCAATCCCATCGACGGTAAATAATCTAGTAGTTGATATAACATCATTAAATAACCAAGTAAAAAAACAGTATTCAACTCATGAATAATGCACGGCATTTTATAAAGAATTTCCGTTAGAAAATTCGGCCAGGCTGATTTGTCGAGTACCCCTTTACATTAATTATTTTTTGCTCAAAAGTAACCTTGTATTAACTTAAGAACATGAGAAACACTGTAATTTATAGCAAATTTCATCAATTCCTCCACTGCTTGGTAAGCTGATTTATTGCGTTGGGTTGAAATTTGAGAGGTCAAATTATCATCTTTTTCATCTTTCCCCTCACTCTCGCTATAGGCCTACTCATTGTTACATCTTAGTTCTGTTGCTCTAGATTCTTCACAATCTCACTTATGTCCAGTGACGTATGCTGAATTTTGTCAAGGGGGTGGTCGTTATTAAAATTGTTTAAAATTTATATTATCGTATTTTATATTTTGTGTACTATTATCATTATTATTATTATTATTATTATTATTATTATTATTATTATTATTATTATTATTATTCCTGTTATTATAATTATTATTACTATTCACAATTAATAATATTACTATTATTATTTTACGGTACAGAACGTAGTCATGAATGTTCTTATAAAATCTTTGAAACGTAATTTTCCACAGCTATCCAATTTTTAACAAACAAGTTAAATTTCACATTATGTTGCCTAGTAATGGAGGAAGTAATTTAAATACGTATCTATTGATATTGAAATATATTGCAAATTTAATTTCGATAACCGATATATAAGTTATTGCAGAAATATATCGATATAGGCCTATCGAACGATTATAAATATAAGCAAATTCCATAAGCAAATTGCATTTTCAGTTGTACATTTACTCTATTACAGTAAAATTACTCAAATTTTAATATTCCTTTTACCATTGAAATTAACATCATAACAGTCAAAAGCACAAATGCAAAATTGTAACAATAAACAATAAGTTACATTTTCAATATCGTATGATTTATATCCTAACCTAAATCAAAATGATGATGTAGGTAAGGTGAGCTTAAATGATATACTGGGAAAGAGTTAAGTGAACTCTATCTACATTGTTGAGTATTTGATATTGGAACACGATTCAAATTATTCTAATTTTATAAAGGATTCAATCCAGGACACAGACATAATGCTCCTTTCTACCTAACAACGTAATTATTTTTAAATGTAAGTGAACAGAACTTGTAATTATTTTAAATGTAAGTAAACTGTACTTAGAATGTTACAAGTTTTAACAAATTTCACAGTTGATTTGATGCAATCCTTCTATAGTAAGTTCCCATTGAAAGTTAATGTTACACTCGAACATTCCAAACAACAATGGTGATGATAGGGACAGAATTTTTATGCACTAAAAGATATAATAAGAAAACAATGTCAGTACTACGTCTACATAGAAATCATGGCCATAAACAAATGTCACTCAGTATTAAAGCCTTGTTTCTCTTTCCATTTCAGAATATTTATTTATTTATTTATTTATTTATTTATTTATTTATTTATTTATTTATTTATTTATTTATTTATTTATTTATTTATTTATTTATTTATTTATTTATTTAATGCAGGGCTGTAGAGTTTATCTTTAGCCGTGATAATTTCAGAATATAGTTATAAAAATTATGATACCCGTTTTGAGGTCGGATGGTTCCCTTTCAGGGTGGGAAT
Organism: Periplaneta americana; assembly: GCF_040183065.1. Lineage (NCBI taxonomy): Eukaryota > Metazoa > Arthropoda > Insecta > Blattodea > Blattidae > Periplaneta > Periplaneta americana. The sequence continues at coordinate 23,414,220 of NC_091125.1, forward strand.
TGCTCCTGCCTTGGAGAAGACTAATACTTACTTACTTACTTACTTACTTACTTACTTACTTACTTACTTACTTACTTACTTACTGGCTTTTAAAGAACCCGGAGGTTCATTGCCGCCCTCACATAAGCCCGCCATTGGTTCCTATCCTGAGCAAGATTAATCCAGTCTCTATCACCATATCCCACCTCCCTCAAAAATCCATTTTAATATTATCTTCCCATCGACGTCTCGGCCTCCCCAAAGGTCTTTTTCCTCCCGGCTTCCCAACTAACACTCTATATGCATTTCTGGATTCGCCCATACGTGCTACATGTCCTGCCCATCTCAAACGTCTGGATTCAATGTTCCTAATTATGTCAGGTGAAGAATGCAATGCATGCAGTTCTGTGTTGTGTAACTTTTTCCATTCTCCTGTAACTTCATCCCTCTTAGCACTAAATATTTTCCTAAGCACCTTATTCTCAAACACCCTTAATTTATGTTCCTCTCTCAAAGTGAGAGTCCAAGTATCACAACCATAAAGAACAACCTGTAATATAACTGTTTTATAAATATTCTAACTTTCAGATTTTTTGACAGCAGACTGGATAATAAAAGCTTATCAATCGAATAATAACGGGCATTTCCCATATTTATTCTGTGTTTAATTTCCTCCCGAGTATGATTTATATTTGTTACTGTTACTCCCAGGTATTTGAATTTTTCCACCTCTTCAAAGGAGAAATTTCCAATTTTTATATTTCCATTTCATACAATATTTTCGTCACGAGACATATTTTTTTTTATTTTATTGGGTTATTTTACAACGCTATATCAACATCTAGGTTATTTAGCGTCTGAATGATATGAAGGTAATAATGGCGGTGAAATGAGTCCGGGATCCAGCACCGAAAGTTACCCAGCATTTGCTCGTATTGGGTTGAGGGAAAACTCCGGAAAAACCCTCAACCAGGTAACTTGCCCCGACCGGGATTCGAACCCGGGCCACCTGGTTTCGCAGCCAGACGTGCTGACCGTTACTCCACAGGTGTGGACTCGAGACATAATCATATACTTTGTCTTTTCGGTATTTACTTCCAAACCTATTTCTTTACTTGCTTCAAGTAAAATTCCCGTATTTTCCCCAATCGTTTGTGGATTTTCTCCTCACATATTCACGTCATCCGCATGGACAAGCAGCTGATGTAACCCGTTTAATTCTAAACCCTCTCTGTTATCCTGGACTCTCCTAATGCATATTCTAGAGCAAAGTTAAAAAGTAAAGGTGATAGTGCATCTCCTTGCTTTAGCCCACAGTGAATTGGAAACGCATCTGACAGAACATTAATAACAATATTAAAACAGTAGTAGATAAATCTCCAGTCTGTCTCACGTTCGCACACGTAGCGTTTTGAATTGGTGCTGCATATTAAGCACTTTGAATTCGAATTCCAGTCCAGCCAATTAGAGCAAGATATTGATCGTATTGGATATTTCAAGATTGCACAATTATGCAACTGTCCACCTTCAGTAGCGCCATCTCTCGGGAATTATCGGAGTTGTATAGTGTGGATTTTGTTGTTGACAATGATAATAATTCCACAAAAAAAAAAAAAAAAAAAAAAGTAAATTTTTGATATAACCGATTATTATACGATATATTCAGTCAAAATTTCGATGCCGATATAATGATATATCGAAACGAAAATACGATATTTCGTAAAAACCGATATATCATTCCCATCTCTAGTGTTTGCTTATTTTATTACAAGGTCCGTACTAGGCGGTATGTCTCTCTATAATAAAGATAGCATTGTTATAATTCGAACGTGCCGCAGCATCAAGCACGGGGATTATATTGAAGAAGGGGTAGGAGGACTATGCCTTATATCGATGTAGATTTTGTTACTCTGACAGTGAAAAAATAGAAAAGGGAACACGATTATGGATTTTAAAAAAATACTCAAATCTGAATATGTTTTTTTTTTTTTACTTCAAGGCGGGGGGATGCAAATCGGTAAATTCCCTTGCGTACGCCCCTGCTCACGTCTATCAAAATATGTTCCTCACATCTAAAATACTGACAATCATGGCGTATTCCCTGCTTCAGAAACAAAATTCAGGTGACTCAAATTTTCTTTCTGCGTCTGTACTGCCTGACTTAGAAGCCTCTGGATCGATTCCTGCAATTCTTCATCATCATCATCATCATCATCATCATCATCATCATCATCATCATCATCATCATCTTGTAGCTCTACTTCATTTTGATTAGTGTGAAATCCTGCTTTGAAGAAACAATTCCGGCACTGAAACTGAACTTTGGACTCATTAGTCGTACAAAAATGGTATGACATTTCTTACTCGTAAAATCCGGTCGCTTCCAACTATACTTTGTTCCATAATATCTGACAGGCGACGTAAACATTGCCGGCAGGGAAAGAGAGGGGAAGGATAACTGCTATTGAACCAATGGCAGAGGTCTCATTCCACATTCATCTTGCAGTTGGCAGTTTGAAGCGTTCTACCACCATCTAAAACATCAAGACAAGCGTGAAATGAAACCTCAGCCATTGATTGAAAAGCAATTACACTTCTCTCCTCCTCTGCTGGCAATGTTTACGTCGTCTGTCAGATATTATGGAACGAAGTATAACTACAATCTTAGCAGGGATTAGGCGGGCTAATAGGAAGTATTGGACCCTTATTATCTTCTATCATGTGTAAGAAATTTTTAAAACATCAGTACAGTACTTACAATATTGCACAGTCTTCAAAATTAAAATTTTCGTTTTCGTAACGCGTAAGGTGAAATTCAAGTTGTATATCGATAGTCAAGAGGTAAAGCAAGCTTTAAAACTGAGAAACAGCTGTCCATGTCCGTAAATGAGAGTTGATTTTATCATTATTTCTATGTGAATACAGTTCACAACTTCTATAGCGTTTGTATTCAATTATCTTCAGCACGACTACCTCTAGAAAAAATCTCAGTAATTGCTACAACCAACTATATGATAATGATCTATAAGAAGGTTGGCGTTACTCGATAGTCAGTGATTCCTAGTAAAAGAACAGATAGTATATTTTCCTAGAAGACAATTTTTACAGTTTTTCTTCAAAATCATCCTATAAACTTTTTAAATTGCTGTGTCAAAACATTTTAGTGGATTTTATTGGCCTAATTAGATGTATGTTTATTTGCATGCATTAATCGTTACGTTGAATGTAATTATTTACTTAGCTAATATTCATCTATCTAATTGTCTTTCTGTGAAAACAGAATAACTTCTTCCCGGGTTGCAACCGAAAGTGTTTTATGGCAAGTTTTATGAACTATTTTTCTTCATCACTGTCTTTGAACGTCTGTTTGTACACACTTAACAATGCCAAACTGCTGAGCCTTCTATGACTAACAGATTTGCGCAACCAGGTTTTTATTCGGTTAAGCATACTATAAAAATAACAATACAAACTTTAAGAGAACATAATCAGTAATAGACCAAATATTAATAATACAATCCCTGCAACGTGAATTATAATTCTTTTTTTTTTTCAACTTGAATAATCATGTGTCCTTGTATTTACTCACCTAAATGATCGTTCTGCTGAACGAGAAATTGCTGGAAGAGTCATGGCGATTTTAATTGCTGATGGTACGAATAGAAAGAAACCACCACATTCACTGATACTCAAAACATCAGGTCTTCTGCTTCTGTATTTGATTTCCTTTGCCAAATCTGGTAACATGACTGAGACTCTTGTCTGAAGTTATTCAGTATACTTCCATAGACCTCATGGCATCGTTAACAGCTTTATGAGAATTCACGGAGTTTAAAATTTTCATCCTTTTGGATTGCAAGAGAAGTAATGAAAAACATTTTTCTTTCTCATCTGAAAATGTTTCCTGCATTGATGTTATAATTGAATCAAGATGAGGAATGGATCTTACGAAGTCACCAGACTAGCGTTAAAAATACGCCGCATTTCTACCAGAAATGTTACTATCAATAAATGATAATTATTATCATTATAAATCATTGATTTAATGATGTCAATAAATTAATTATCCTTAGAAAAAAGTCAAATACCGGATTTAACAATCTCAAATCTCAGGTACTGAATTTGAATGACAAAGGAGGCTTTAACCTCTTTGAATGTCTACTTTGTCGTGATCATACTTAACACTACAGCAATACACAAATGATACGTTCACATTTCACTTAGTTCATGGTTTTCTGAGAATGATGGCCTACATCTTTCTCGCCACTGTGTTTGTGTTTGTAAGTTTGAACTTAGATTTAAATTTCAAATGCAGAAATACAATCAAAGTTAAAAATTAGGCTTAGTATGGAGAGAGCAGTGCAAGCAGCGAAGCTTAAGAAAAAAGCCTCTAAAGCAGGCATCGCAGAACGTCACAAATTCATGACGCAGTATAAATATTACTCCCTACAGTCGTTACACACAAAATGAAGACGGAAGTGGGGAACATCGGTCGCAGTACGCTAGACAGCAGAGGCGGTTTGTGATCGTTACTACCTTCCGTGTTCATAACAATGAAATAAAAAGAGAAAGGAGGAATTAATATGCTTTTAAGATTATATTATTTTCATCTGATTTCTTTTATTTTTTTATTACGATACTTTCATTCGGCCAGATCTCAAAATTAGGGGTTGCTCATAAGTAGTCACTGCAAATTGTGCACGAAGGCTGACATCAGTTAAGCGTGTCCTTTTTTATTTTAATATGTTTAATTTTGAAAAAAGAAATCACAAACAAAAGTAGAATTGAACATAGCTGCGATTCCAGCAACAAATGATATAAGACATGGATATTTAGAAAGTCAATATTTTTAAATATATCTAAACCAACACAATCCTTTATATTTCGCTTTTCACAAAGGTGTCATTTTGGAGATCAGAAACTTCAAATTGTAAGTCTGGTTGTACCTTCAGAATGGGTTGTTAAAAGGATTTACAAATAGAGAGAAATCATTTTCCATTTGTTTAAAATCACAAAACCTTCTGTCTCTAAAATCTGAAAGTAATGTTTCCAGGATATCGCAGTAATGATCTATTCTTGAATCAAAAACATTTGAAAGTGACTTCTGACAAGAAAAATGAAGAAACTCGTTTTCTTTCAATTGCACTTACCAAACATTTATCATCGTGGAAACTATGTTTTGCTCATGTCCTTGAAGTCAACAGTTTAGTTTGTTCAGCTATTCAGAAATATCTGCTATGAACGTCAAATCACTATTCACATAGTACTGGATAACAAAATGAGCCATTGCTGAAAGTACAGACAGCGCTAGAAGAAGGGGTTCAGCGCGGAGAGAGGAGTTGTCACGTGGAACTTACGTCAGAGTTCAGGGGCTGTTTCACGAAATACAATTTTGCGATGCCTGCTTTAAAAGCATGGCTACGACATTGGTTCGTAAACTTAAGGCGGTATCGATTCGCTACATCTCTGTACAGGACGAGGCTAGACTTCCGTCACAATATTACGTCGCACTATATTGGTGTTCTCCGAAAGCGCTGCGTTGTTGAGTTTAGTTTAATCAAAAGTTCATACGTGTGTGTTACATATTAATTTTGTATATAAATCTTGATTAAACAACTTTTAACACTATATCACTTTGGAAAACGTATTATATATCTTTCACGTGTTAAATTTTATGTTACCTTGTTAACATGTTTCGGCCTGCTATTGGCCATCATCAGAATTGGTTGTTGCTGGTCTTGGTGCCTTTTGTTTTGTTTCTTGTGGGTGTGTTTGTGTAGTGTAATGTGGAGTCAAAGAGTGTGTGTGTTCTGAAATTGAGTTGTGTGTTGAGAATTTAATTTGGATGTGTTTTTGTGTGTTTGTATATTTCGTATTGTTCTAGTGTGTTTAGTTTCTTGCTCTTTGGTTGGCTGTGTAGAATTTCCATGTCTGTGTTGATGTCTCTGTATGTGTGGTTAGCATTTGTGATGTGTTCTGCATATGTGGAATCGTTTTGTAATTTTGTTATGGCTGTGATGTGTTCTTTGCAACGTATTTGAAATGATCTGCCTGTCTGTCCTATGTAGAAGTTGTTGCAGGTGTTACATTTGAGTTTGTATACGCCTGTGTGGTTGTATTTGTTTGTCTGTGTTGTATATGATTTGAGATGTTTTTATAGAGTATTATTTGTTCTGTATGCGATGTTGTAATTTAATTTCTTGAATGAAGTACCAATCTTGTGTGTGTTTTTGTTTTCGTATGCTGGTGTGATGTATTTTTTGTGTTCTTATGTTTGTGTTGTATTCTTATGTTTTTTTTTTTTGTGATTATGTTTTGTGATGCTCCAGTTTGAGGGTTGGGCGAAGGGCTTACAACCTATCACCGTAAAAAAAAAAACAGCTTGTTACGAACCTTTGGGGAGGCCGAGACTTCGATGGGAAGATAATATTAAAATGGATTTGAGGGAGGTGGGATATGATGATAGAGACTGGATTAATCTTGCTCAGGATAGGGACCAATGGAGGGCTTATGTGAGGGCGGCAATGAACCTCCGGGTTCCTTAAAAGCCAGTAAGTAAGTAAGTTTTATCTTTCGTATTATGTTGTCTATTATGTTTGGGTTGTATCCGTTTTCTTGTGCTATCGGTATGTATTTAAACCAACATGATTACAAAGAAGAGCTAAACACAATCAAATACATAGCACCACACATACAGAGACATCAACACAGACATGGAAATTCTACACATCCAACCAAAAATCAAGAAACTAAACACACTAGAACAATACGAAATATAGAAACACACAAAAACACATCCAAATGAAATTCTCAGCACACAACTCAATTTCAGAACACACACACTCTTTGACTCCACATTACACTACACAAACACACCCCCACAAGAAACAAAACAAAAGGCACCAAGACCAACAACAACCAATTCTGATGATGGCCAATAGCAGGCCGAATCATGTAACAAGGTAACATAAAATTTAACACGTTAAAGACATATAATACGTTTTCCAAATTAATTTTGTGTACAATGGCTCATACTGAGACAACATTGAAGTTATTATCTCTAGAATTAAAAGAGAAACTTGTTTTCAAGTTGAAAGTATGAAACAAAATGTGTTTACAAATATAGGAGATCGACATCAAATTGGCATATTAAAAAGCGGGCGGAGGAACATAAAATATAAATTTTCAGTTTTCATTTTATAAGAAATATCCTTGGCTAACAGTATGCTCTGAGACAAATAAGTTATATTGTTTTACCTGTATTCTGTATGGCGGTGAAAATGAGTGGTTATCATCTTCATGTGGGGTTTGTATCACAAATAATTTTGATACAAAAGCCGATAAACATCTGCTCTATAAAATGATACAAGGTAAGCAGATATTTTCAGCCTACCCAGTATGTACAACTTAGCTTCGCCACTGAACACGAGTGAGTATAGAAGATAACAAAGCCCTTGTACCTATCATTCACAGCTTTGTGACAGTCTTTTTGAGCATCTTGAATAATGACTGACGTATGTATTATTAATGTATGGGAATAAATGAGAACATGATACTCAGAAGAAAGTTCGAGGTATGATTCAGTACCGTAGTTTCCTTGCCGTATGTACCGAAAGCATAAATGTTAATATCATTTTCACTTCATGAAACACCAAACATTCTTGCTCAACAAGTTCCCCATTCGTGTACATATTTATTAATGAAGCAGATGGATCTTTAAAAAAGAACATAGGTAGTCTATTTCTATCGTTTATTACACTACTTCCAAGGTGCAATAAGTTTTTAAATCGTACACGAAATTTAAAAAAGTTTCACTTTCCGTATTTATGTTTTCGTACTACTTTTACGAAATAATTTTCTCGGTGATCCCAACTCCTAAGTTTGTGATTATTCTTCGACAGGAATTTCAAATTCAGTGAGCAATAAAACTGTTATTTTTACATCAAACCATTGACTGCTTAATTTTTAAATTGTCCCCAGTTTTATATTGTTATTAGCTCATTTCATCGATATATTGAGCCACCGACGTGGCTCAGTCGGTTAAGGCGCTTGCCTGCCAGTCTGAAGTTGCGTTCGGGCGCGGGTTCGATCCCTGCTTGGGCTGATTACCTGGTTGGGTTTTTCCGAGGTTTTTTCCCCAACCGTAACGTGAATGCAAGGTAATCTATGGCGAATCCTCGGCATCATCTCGCTATCACCAAACTCTTGGACGCTAAATAACCTAGTAGTTGATACAGCGTCGTTAAATAACCAACTAAAATAAAATCGATATATTGGGGGGGGGCGGAGAATTCAGTAGTTTTCTTAACAACAATGTGTACTTTTCTTGCGCAACATTTTCTAAAACCTAGTCAAAACACCTTTATATTTTTACTTTGTTTAATTTATTCACGTTCTTTCAGATAACTTTTGGACAGAACTATGCAAAAATTTTCAGTTTTGATATAGGTCTATAACGAGAGAGGATTTCAAGTGGCTCCTGCTAGTAGCTGATTCGATAGGTACTCTTAATTTAATCACCGTTGTACTCATATATACATTTTAAGTCCAATAAAAAAATATAAATTAAATGTGAAATTCAGGGCTTACGATATCAACTCAATAAATACAAATTAAATTAATGTAACATTGTGTTGTACAGCATTTTACAATATTATTATCTGTGTCAACAACATCAATAATGCACATGAATTACTTCATCAATTACAAAACAATGCTTTTAATAATAAAATAAAAATGATTAATTTACTATGTAGCAATTAGTCCGCTTTAAGATATGTTTACTTAGATAGTGATAAACATTATCGTATATTAAATCCGACTATTACTTCTTATGCGCCTGAAGCCATTATTAAGAATTAAAATGTTTCAAAACAATACATTTGTCCAGCTATATTAGTCAAATTGACTCTTGGCTCGTCTGTCCGCCAAGCAAGACGGCTTGGTAAGGGCGAGGAATAACTGGTAAATAATTTTGCCTGGATGACATGTCTTTTTTCGTCCCGTAATTCTACGAGGCGGGATATCTACTTCTACTTCTGTAACGAAAAAGTCATATTAAGAACTTTTATTATCCTTTAAAGTCCTATCGATCTCGTTCGGATTCGAATACACGATATTTCAGTCTCGAGACATGATAACACCTAAGAATGTTTATATTTATTTAGCTAGTAAGCAAAATGAGTACCAATTCAAAAATATACAACAAAAATGTTTCTAGCTACTATTGCAAGAGCCAGGCTCGTGTGCGGTGTGGTTTTAGCCAGTAATACAACATAACGTTTGCAAAGATATTTTATTAAATACAGTAATTAACTTAATTCAGACCGATAACTAACACAGAAGAGAAAAAACAAAGAGAAAAAGAGATTTAAAAAACACATTTAATATATTCGTAAATTGACGATCAGACAGAAACCAATGACATTCAATAAAAACATGAATTTAGTCGACATAAATAAAAAGACAAAAAATGCACCATTTGTTAATATTATATATCATAAATAATTTTATAAATATATTTTCTAAAAGGTTCAATTATAAAATATTTCAAATTTGGAAAATGATTTTTAATTTTATTATAAAGGTTTGGGCCGAAATTAGCACCATGTTTAAGATCTGCACTTGTATGACATTTAAGCTCAATCAATAGGAGAGTAGACTTTGTCTTCGAGTATTATGTTCATGTCGATTAGATTTATGATTTATTTGATTTCTGTGGTAATAAACTATATTTATAAATTTCGTCAATAGTTAATACTTCAAAATCTGTGTAAATTAAATTTGTTGGGTAATCTATATTTTTGGTCACACAAATTTTTATTAATCTTCTATGTAATAAAATTAATGGATTAAGTATAGATGATGCTACTTCACCCCAATTTATCATACCATATTGTATTAGTGATTGTATTGAAGCTGAAAATATTATTCTCAATGCTTTCTTAGTGATAAAATTTCGAACTATTATGAATTTATAAATTGTCTTTCTTATACTTGTACACATGAAATCAATTTGTTAATCCCAACGTAAATACTGACCTATAATAATTATATATTAATTATTATAATCTATTACATTCAAATGGTTTTCGGCGTAATAGACTGACTATTGATCAGATTTTTTGTATTCGACAGATAATGGAGAAAAAATGGGAGTATAAGGGTACAGTGCATCAGTTATTCATAGATTTCAAAAAGGCATATGACTCGGTTAAGAGGGAAGTATTATATGATATTCTTATTGAATTTGGTATTCCCAAGAAACTAGTTCGATTAATTAAAATGTGTCTCAGTGAAACATACAGCAGAATCCGTATAGGTCAGTTTCTATCTGATGCTTTTCCAATTCACTGCGGGCTAAAGCAGGGAGATGCACTATCACCTTTACTTTTTAACTTCTCTCTAGAATATGCCATTAGGAAAGTTCAGGATAACAGGCAGGGTTTGGAATTGAACGGGTTACATCAGCTTCTTGTCTATGCGGATGACGTGAATATGTTAGGATAAAATACACAAACGATTAGAGAAAACACGGAAATTTTACTTGAAGCAAGTAAAGCGATCGGTTTGGAAGTAAATCCCGAAAAGACAAAGTATACGATTATGTCTCGTGACCAGAATATTGTACGAAATGGAAATATAAAAATTGGAGATTTATCCTTCGAAGAGGTGGAAAAATTCAAATATCTTGGAGCAACAGTAACAAATATAAATGACACTCGGGAGGAAATTAAACGCAGAATAAATATGGGAAATGCGTGTTATTATTCGGTTGAGAAGCTCTTATCATCCAGTCTGCTGTCCAAAAATGTGAAAGTTAGAATTTATAAAACAGTTATATTACCGGTTGTTCTGTATGGTTGTGAAACTTGGACTCTCACTCTGAGAGAGGAACATAGGTTAAGGGTGTTTGAGAATAAGGTGCTTAGGAAAATATTTGGGGCTAAGCGGGATGAAGTTACAGGAGAATGGAGAAAGTTACACAACACAGAACTGTACGCATTATATTCTTCACCTGACATAATTAGGAACATTAAATCCAGACGTTTGAGATGGGCAGGGCATGTAGCACGTATGGGCGAATCCAGAAATGCGTATAGAGTGTTAGTTGGGAGACCGGAGGGAAAAAGACCTTTGGGGAGGCCGAGACGTAGATGGGAGGATAATATTAAAATGGATTTGAGGGAGGTGGGATATGATGATTAGAGACTGGATTAATCTTGCAAAGGATAGGGACCGATGGTGGGCTTATGTGAGGGCGGCAATGAACCTTCGGGTTCCTTAAAAGCCATTTGTAAATAAGTATACTTGTACACATGAAATCAATTTGTTAATCCCAACGTAAATACTGACCTATAATAATTATATATTAATTATTATAATCTATTACATTCAAATGGTAAATTTTTTTCATTATTCTGTCTCCTAACAATTTAGGATGAAATAAGACTTGTAAACATCGTCCAATTAACTTCATCAAGTAGGACTATTAGATAAGTAAAGTTAAGTAATTTTTAACAAGAAATCCGTGTCCCAAAATGTCACTTGATTTGGCGTGAAATTTCCTTTTGAATAGGCAACGTCATGCTCATTGAATAATAATAATTTTTATAGCCTACTTATGGGAAAAGGAACTGGCCACCCTACCCTATTATCTCCTGGCCTAGCCTCATAAGTGTTGCCTTATTGGTAACACTTGTGAGGTTCAGACCTGTCTTCGGACAGTTGACTAAACAGTAACAATAGCCTATTTATGAGAACATTTCCTGTGGGGACATATTATGTGCAGCATTTTGTAACTACGTGGCAAATATTTTTGCTGCAGACCGAATTAGGCAAATACCATGGATATTTGAGCGAATCCGCCAGCCCATGCTGCACCAATAGTAATGTTTTCATTCATCAATTTTAACAACTTCGGTTAATTTTGCTATGGTTGTTTTCTTTATTTTTTTAATACGTGACTTTTTTAATTTCCAATTAAAGATTCGTTGTAAGAAATGTTAACTGTCTGAAGTTTCTTCGCCTTTAAACTTGATTTATTTATTATTTATTTATTTATTCTGGTGTAGTTAAGGCCATCAGGCCTTCTCTTCCACAACACCAGGAATACAAATACAATTACAGAAATAAAAAGGAAAAAAAAAATTCTATAAACGAAGTAAAGTCACACAAAAATATACACAGGTTGCAGTCACACAAATTTTAAATGAGTGATTAAGTATAATTAATTGTATCCTAATTAACTAACATAAACAAGAAACTTGCGATTTTAATCTGGAGTAAAAAAACACAAATCAACACTTCTAGCAATATCTAAAAAGCATTAAACAAGACAAAATTTTCCAATTTAATTTTGAATTGTGATAAAGTCCGGCAGTCCCTGACATCATTAGGTAGCGAATTCCAGAGACGAGGTATTTCTACAGTGTAGGAGGATGAGTACAGAGACGTTCTATGATGAGGGATTGAAAGAAGGCTTGATGTCGGTTTCGAAGAGTTGTAAGAAATTGAAAGCGCGATAAGAGATAATTCGGAGTAGAAGTGTGCATGATTCTAAATAGAAGAGACAGTGAATGTATTGTTCTTCGTTCCTTCAGACGCACCCATGAAAGTAACTGGAGGGAAGGTGTTATATGGTCAAATTTACGAGTATTGCAGATGAATCGTATGCACACATTATGAACACGTTGTAGTCTCTCAGCTAAGAGCGAACTTACATTAGTTAGTAAGGAATCGCAATAATCAAAATGGGGCATTACAAGCGTCTGAATAAGATTCTTTTTTAGACTAAGTGGTAGAAATTCTTTCATATGAAACAAAGAATGAAGTTGAGAAAATATTTTTTTGCAAGTGTGTGTTACTTGGGTGTTCCAATTTAGATCGCTATCCATAAAAATGCCAAGATTTTTAACTGTTTCACTGTATTTAACAATAATCCCATTCAATATTATATGTGGTATAGTATCACTATCAAGAGTACTTCGTAGACGATTATGTCCCATTACGATTGCTTGCGATTTCTTTGGATTTAACCTTAATCCAAATTTGTGTGACCACAGTGAAATCGAATTTAAGTCTTCGTTTATTTTATTTACTGCGTCACTAGTCTCGTCAGGGTGGAAATGCAAATAAATTTGCAAGTCGTCAGCATACATATTGTATTTGCAGTGTTTATCATTTTAGTCACGCCTTAAACAAAGCTTGCCTTTACAGTTAAAATACTCTCATGCTTAAAACACCGAAGGACATTTTAAAGATTACATTATCGATAAATTTAACGCCACCTAAACCAAGACATAGGTATGCTCAGGTTTAATGTTATAAATTACTTATATTGACACCAATTGCCTCATAAAATATGTCGGTTGAGTTTCTCTCCACCCTGTATAGTAAAACCTTACCTTTCAAGTCGTTAATGACATTGTGAACCACCCATATCAGTCTATTCGCTTTAATAGTTGCACTCATTTATACTGCATGAAGTAAGATAATGTATGCTCGTTGTCAGTCGTATAACAGACATAACTTGCCTCCTCGGACCACCAATGGACCGCGACAAGCAGTTAAATTGTCGGGGAAGAACATTTAAGTTTCATTGACAGTTCCAACTTTTGTTCACAAAATAGCATACCGAATAATAGGCCTACGAAAACGGCTGCCTACACAAGATCTCAAACTACCTAACACGAGTCCCTTTTACATGTAAAAATAAATGTTTTATAGTCTGCCATTCTCTTTCAGAAACTGTCGACGCGCTGCATAGGGGCCTACATGAAATGGTTTGTAGAAAAGAGGACGTATTTTTTATTATGATAATAAAGAAACTGTTTCAAAGGACTCACTTTCTTCACTAAGCGCTTACCAACAAACTGACATGAAAACAATTACGCTCTGGTTTAAGAACTACATCAAAGTTTTACTTACACATCTTCAGAACCTAAGTGGAAAACTGAAGAGAATTACAAACATCTTATTCAACATCATTTGGAAATATATACGAGTGCTGGGGCATAAATTATGGAAATTATTTGTGTGTGTGTGAATGCGGGAACGGTTCGAAATTTTGAAATATGCAAATAAGTGGACAGGGTATGTGTACTAATAAAATTAGTAAGATAGCGAGATGTGTCCAAGGTCCAGCGCCGAAAGTTATTCAGCATTCCCTCTTAATGGATTGAGGGAAAACTCTGGAAAACACCTCAACCAGATACCTTTTCCCAACCAGGATTTGAATCCGGGTCCGCTAGATTCACTGTTAGACGTGCTGGCCACTATTCTACAGCGGTCACAGACCTTTTATTCAACCGTATACAGATAGTTTCACAGTAGGTGGTATTGACCAAAACAAGGAAAATAGTGCCAGTGAACATAGATCCTACAGTGCCTACCTATCTGTTGAGATGTGGTGTCTTCTCTTCGAGAGAGATACTGTATGTGGTCCCATTCATTGTCACACGTCTTTCAGCTCTAAGTCTCATAGAAGTCTCTCAAACACACCTGGCTCATCTTTATAATTTGCTGACGAGCATTGAAAACTCATTACTACAGTGTTTGCATGTCATCAATAAGAGTTAAATACATAAATGCCTTTAAGTGAACCCATAGCAAAAAACAGGCTTCGAGACTTTGGACCCGATACAATAAGTTTACTGTGCATGCACTATAGGTTGTTTCGCTGCAGGTAGTGAAAGGTAGAGATGTGTTGAGGTAACAACGTTGCTATTTAGAGTAGAGTACGGTAGTATGGGGAAACACATATATGTACATTCCGAAAGTAAATATACATTACACAATGATAATGTCAAAATAATGTGGAAACCATTTATTCTCCTGTCTTTTATAAGCATTTGTATTTAATTATACACAGTGTTAATGGTGGAAATAAGCATGTAGCAATTTTAATTTTTTCATTTATCCTATTGGTCGTCTTCGGGAAGTGTAGTTACAGTACCGAATTGCAATGTACCTACTACAAGATACATTCTCAGTGTCTCAAACATAAATATTTTTAGGTTATCTGCCAAAGTCTGTACAGTAGAAAGCTGCGCTATATACGTCGCATGACGTGATGGGAGCAAAACGAAAAAACCTAATAACATTGCAATCTCTAAGAGACAGTCCTTTATTCTCGGGTGACTGTATGTCCACTAATTTGCTGTTTATGTTACACAAGGTTGCATATCCGTTATTTTTACATAAAATTGATTTCCACTTCTGTTGTACACGTTTAGTAACCGGTGTACTTGATGTCTCATTAATTCTCTGCATCATTTTCTAAATTAATTTGAGGCCTTCCGGCATCTCTTGCTCAGACTTTTCTAACCGTGTAATAGCTTGAGACATAGTTTGTATGAAAACGAAATTATTCGTCAGAACCTTCAAATCCAGAGCGTTTTCCTTTGTGTATTTGTTGGCATTCATTCTACAGTACCCCCACCCACTGTACGCTTTACCACTATACTCAGTACGCCGTTATGCTGATTTCCCACTGAACTGCTCTATTGGGTCCGAAGTCTCGAAGCCTGGTTATTAAATACGGGGAATCGAGCAGGCCAAGATAGGCCTACTAAACCTTCTCGTCCAATTCATTTCCAATTAAATGTCTGCGTTAAAGGTTGTCGGACGATACGAAGGAAATGCGGTGGTGTTCCATCATATATGAATCACATCCTTTTCCTTTGAATGAGGGCAACGTTTTCCTGCATGACAGATAAGGAAGGCCTAATTCATTTTATCAAGAAACGGTAATAAGCAATACCCGTTAGTCTGTTTGGTAGGACGCAAGTCTCTATTAATCTTTTCTCTAAAATTCCTATCCAAACGATAGAAAGTCTATGTTGAAACCTCAATTTGACTGTAGTGTGAGGATTCTCATCTAAGTGGACGTGCGAATTACGGAAGTTCACTATCTCTTCTCTTGTGAAGTTAGGTTCAGTGATAAATAATATGCTTGCTGTGAGCCGCGGATCTTCAACACACTTCCTTGAAAACCACTGACAGGACGCTAATTTGGCATGGAGATTTGATGGCCTAAAAACTTACACTTCTTGAACATGTTAGAAGTACAGGCACTGTTCATGAAGAATAGACCAGACAAGAGGGATGACTAATGTGTTCAGATGATGATATTCCTCGTACACTTGTAGGATCCTCTTTCACTCATCTCAATAGCTGCTCCTCTATATCAGGTGTGCCAAATGAATTATGTCTGTCGCGATTTTTTTTATTTTGTAGTGCTAGTAAAGATCCAGTTTCTACAAGTCGCTGGAGAAGCTTGCTGAATATCTTTTCGGATTGTGCCCTTTGTGCTGGATATTTTTAATGTACAGCACATGGGTTCGCCGGTTGCTTCCATTGGCTGAACCATAACAGAACACCATATCCACCAAATCCCATATGCAACTACGATACACACTATTAGGCCTAATATTGACAGCACAACTACAGCACTCGTTTCATTACTACTGTACATGTCTGAAGTAACAGGACCAATAAATAAGAGCAAAGAGCTCAACTAAGAAGACAGCCATCTTTGACTCTAATGGGAACCACTACAGCACTTTCTATGAAGAATGGACCGTATCTCGTAAGTATGAATTTTGGAAACTATGTTTTCTTGCGATTTTTTCCTGGTTTTGGTCAGTGCTATCTGCTGTGAAAATATCAGAAAGATTTTTAATCCCTGTATATTTCAGATTTCTAAATACTGGCATTTACTTGATGACAATGGAGACCCGGCATTTGCGGTTCTTCTTTTCTTCTTCGACCCGGTGATTTCTTGGTTGCTGTCGTGAGATGCGACAATAGTCGATGTACAGTTACCCTGAAAAAGAATGAGACGATTCTTGGTCGTCGGAAGTTAAAGTTCTATAGCGCGGTTCACTCGATATCGACGTAGGGATACATAACATGACAGATAGTACAAGAATTGTTACAAGGACCACAACAAGGACAAGGACCAGAATAAGGATCACGAAGAAGACTGCCATTTAAGGCCAGGATTTCACAACATAGCTCGAGTCCCAAAATATCATTGCTTCACTGTACCGAATGGCAAATGCCTGCTAAGGGATCTACATTCTGGACTGCTGCTATCACTGTCTTGTCTCGGTAGCTCATATAGTAGCGTGCCGGTTCCATTGTATAACCGAAACTTCTCGTGTTCGATCCCAGGTAAAACTTTTTTTTATTGAGGTGTAATTAATTTGTTCAGAGTTCCTCGACTGTCTAATTTGTCGAAAAATATGGAATAATTTATGCCCAATTTCTGGGTCTTACAAGTGGGCTGAACCTCGTCAAAAAAAATAAATCTTACTTGGAAGTTAAAAGTATTCTTCCTCAAACAAAAATCATAAGAAACAAAAAGAGACCTGTTAACTTAAAATCTTGTCCACATGCCATCAGCTTCTATTACAGCTCTAAGTCGATCCGGCATGGATGTCACGAGATTGTGGAATAAGTTCTGATCCCCGGCGAGATCTTCCCAGGTGTCAACAACTTGATCCTACAATTCGTCTCGATTTCGAGGGCGTCGGTGGGCACAGGTGGCTATCCTTCTCTTTTTCAATTCCGCCCATAAATTTTCGATGACATTCAAATCAGGTGACTTCGGAGGACAATTAATGATTTCGATCTCGGGTCTCCTTTGAAACCATCTTTGAATGCTTGCAGCATAGTGCACGGGATGGTTATCCTGCTGGAACACCAATGTTCCTTCGGGAAAACGTTCTCGGGCGGAGGGAAGGAATATATTTTCCAGAATGTGCTCGTAAGTTTCCGCATTAAACCGGCCATCGATGCGTTCTATAACGCCAGGTCCATCGTAAGACATCCACCCCCAACACGATATGCTAAAGCGCCCCGATCTTTCACGTCGGTGCACATAGCGCTGATCATGTCGGAGACCATCCTCACGATAGACACGGACAGGACCTTCGTAATCACTCGAGATGGTTGTTTCGTCGGAGAAAATTACATTTCTCCAATCGAAATCCACTCGATTGGTAGCGAAGGCAAGACGGTCGACGGCTTGTGCTTCCCCCAATATTTCCATTTGCGCAGCCCTCCGGCTCCTAATACCGCGGTTCCTCAACCTGCTGATCACAGTCTGTGAAGAGCCGGGAAAGTTAGATGCTGCTCTTATTTCGTTAGCAGTCAGAAAGGGGTCCTGTCGAACTGTCTCGAATAAAAGAGCATCCTCTTCCAATGAAGAAATCCGCGTACGCCCAGGAATAGGGCGATTTTCGACCTCCCCAAAATTTTGGTAACGATGAACCCATCTCGCGGCTGTACTTCCAGGAACACCGACCAAACGGCCAGCAGATCTAGCCCCATATCCAGCCTCAACTAGAGCTATAACTCGCTGTCTCATGTCACGTCGGTTCGCCATTACGATGAGAAATGAGACATGACGATAATACTTTAGTGTAGACAATGACTATTTAACGTGATATAGAATTATTGAAATAAGAGGCATCTTGCATAGTAAGAGTTAATAAATCAACCCTAAATTAAATATCTAAATAACAGGATATAACAGGAAGTCCAATTGTTGCGAAACTAATCAAATTAAATCTAATTACATTAAATAAACAAACCCCAAGTTATGACACCACATTGCTACAGCTAAATTGTATGTTATTAACATAAGCATTGAATAGGTCCGTGGTTGTGCGTTGGACGACAAAACCAAACATCGAAAGTTCGAATCTTGCCGAGGAATGTAACTTCTTGCTTTTTATAATGTAAATCAGACTTATAACTACAATCATTCTTATTTCTTACATTATTTATTAATATTTATAGCCAACATTGAATTTGTAAAGAAAAGACTTTAGAAATCTCATATGGAATTTGTGATCTGTAGTGACATAAACATAGATTATCTCTCGGAATTTTTCCGTAAAAGTAAATTAAATTCACTCCTTGAAACTGGAAACCTTATTCGTAGGGTCATTTTCCCATAGCATACAAGCTGAAGTAACACAGCCATTGATAAACGTTTTGTACACAGAATTAGACTGAATTCCTATTCGACAGAACCTATAATCAATGGCTTGTCTGACCATGATAAACATATCCTATGTGTTTCCAATGTCACTGAACAATTTCAAAATATTAATTTAAAAACTAAGAAAGGATCGTAAATGCTGTATCTAGTGATTATTTACATTTATGTCTACAAAATGAATCTTGGAAAAACATATATGATACTGGTACTACTGATATTAAGAGTAAATATATTGAATTTTTCACTTAATTTCATAATCACTTCAGTGGATGTTCTCAACTCAATGTTGTGAAAAACTTCAAAAGTTAAAACATGTAGATAACGCAGGAACTTCAAAATCTCATGTATTAAAAAGAAGAATCTATATGTAATGAGTTGCAATGTAATGATCTTCATGTTCTTAAATACTGCAAGAAGTACAGTGTAATTTATCAAAAATTATGAAAGAGGGAAATAGAATATATTTGAGTAGAAAAGTACAAAATTCAAATAATGCAATTAAACCTATTCGTAATATTATTAAATTTAAACTTGTAGATATCCTAAGAAAGAAAATATTTTTTCATTAAAACCAATGATTATAAAGTAGAGGATCCCAAATCTATTGCAAATTCTTTTAACGTATTATAGTATATAGTACAGAAATATTATTGACAACTTAAACATTCAAGATTTTGCAAAAGATACTGCAATTGGTTACTTAACAGATGTATTTAATAATTATTATTAATATATGTAATTAGTCAATAACTGCAACAGTGCTTATACATTCAATCATAACATGAATAAAATTGAATGCAAACACGTAGATAAAATAGTTAAAATTAACTGCAGGGGTGAGAATGAAATAATCCAAAGCCATACTTTTAACAAAAATTGTTTTTTGCGAGTGCATTTCTTACACATATGGGAAAGCTATTAATAAATTATTGTAATAATTACTCAACAAATGACATAGCCTAAGGACTCTAAACCTTTGTAAAAGTTTGTCTATTATTATATATTTTTTTAAATTTCATTTTAATTGTTAGTTTTTAATATATATGCATTTACATTGTATATATGTGTGTGTATAAATGCATTCATTAGATTAACGTTTATAATATTATAACTTGTAATTTTGTATTGTTTGCGATCATTAACACTTAATCTCAGGACTTTGTAAAACTATATTTCAACGTGACTTAGCTATTTCAACGTTATTTACACAAAAAAAAATTGTTGTGTAGACTAAGAATCGAACTCGCACTCTTCTACACAACACGCAGAAGTCTTACCGTCTGAGCTATGGAAACGACATGAAAGCTTTCCTTTCTGTGCGGAGTGTCAATCTAGTCATGAAGGTCCATTGTCGATTTAACTACACAATTTATGTATATATTTATCTTTTATTTACGTAATATTATCATATTTTTTGCAGTTTTTTAATTGAATTTCGGAACGATGCTAGTAACAAACCAAATAGCCTGAATTTAAGTAACTCAATATTCGTTATCTTGTGTATCGGTGCTCTGGTCTCCGATCATGCGCAGTGTCTTACATCTGAGACTTAGGAATATTCAATCGTCTCATCCTTTTCCAGGGAAACTGTACATATATTCGACTGGGGATAATCGTGATTGAGTGGCTATTTCTACCTTAAGGTTTGTTACAATCGCGATCAATTTTCGGCTCTTGCCCTTACAACATTATGCTAAGTCCCAAGTGGAACGCGTGATCGAAGTGAGACAAGTGGTCATTAGGTCAGAAGCTCACATAAATATTAAGGTATGTTCCAAGACAAATATTAAGGACGGGCACTCATGTACTTGTACTTTTAGCTTTCATCCCTCATTGATTCAACACACAAGATTAAAGATGGACTCACCATAACTAGAGCTAGGGCATGTATCCACTGAAGAAGAAATCAAGTTACCTATAGTACAAGTCATACGTCACAAACTGACTCGGGGCTGTACAGTCTGTGGTACGACAGCATTAAAGACAGGTTAACATTGTTTCGTAGTCGTTCTGTGTTTATACTCTACTCTACGGCAACATGAACTTCAATAATGTTAGAAACATCACATGCTGCCACATTAAATACGTTATTGGAGAAATTTAACGGATAAAATTCAATTGTAAATTGGGGATTGTAATCGTTAAAGCAACACTGTAACAGGCCTACTGAAGATACCTCTGCCATAAGAAATGCACAATAGTTTGTTTGAATAAAACTATATGAAAATGTTATTCATTGAAAACAAATTTGCAGATGTGACAAAAACCATTAGGAGTTTGTAAACGACAAATATTCAAATGCCTGATGCTCTGCGACTCGTAGAAGAACTTTATCAGAAAAACTGATAGAAGAGCTTCTGGACCTGTCACAGAAAAACCATTCTTGAGATAAATCCTGATTATGCTATAATGGTTATAAGAAATAATTGTTTGCTAGAGTCTCACAAAACACTATCTACTTTTGAACACGATCTACTATATTTTCTGTTCGTTCCATGATATCATGTGACGTGGAGCGAAGTTTTTCACGTTCTAAACATTGTTTAGACAACAGGACAAAAATCTTTATTTTTAAATGTAAAAAATCTATATAACATACATAATACATTTATACATTGTTATTCATTGAAATGTGTTTAACGAACAAAGATGAAAATACAAATGAATTTCTAGTATATTTTGTATTGTACACAATATTTTTATTTAGTCCTAGTAGGTATATTCAGATATATAGGTCAGTTTCTGTCGGATACTTTTTCAATTCACTGCGGGCTTATGTGAGGGTGGCATTGAACCTGCGGGTTCCTTAAAAGCCATTTGTAAGTAAGTAAGTAAGGTATATTCATATGTTGTAATTTGTTATGTAGAAGTAATGATTACTACAATGTAAACTACATTTATTTACTGTAGTCTATATTATAAATTTGTTTAACATCACTGGTTAATACGTATTGTACTCTAATGTAATTAGCTACCTACATACCCTGTCCCTATTGCTTACAGTTCTAGTTTACCTGGATTGCGTCCTCCACCACTACTACATAATAGTAAACATGTAACACATTAACTGTATATACTCTATATATAATATATTCAATTAATTCATTTAACGAAATCAACTCCGTTACGGTGAACAAAAACATATATATTCTGAAATTATGAAATTCATGTATTTTGCTATAACTGCCAGTAAAAATTTGTTTAAACTAAGAAAATGTTCTTCCTACGTCACATGACGTTACAGGGACAAAATGAGAATAACAAAAATCAATATACAAATTATCAATATTTATATTTTGCACAATATATATAAATAATTCGTTTATTAAAACCTATCCCCTTGCAGTGAACGAAAACATATATTCTGAGGTTATGAAATGTAAATCTTTTACGAACATCACATAAAATTTGTTTGAACTAAGAGAAAGTTCTTTCTACGTCATATGACGTTACAGGGGGCATATTTATATTACATTACATCATTATTATTTAATGGCCCCATGCATACCTGCTTGCAATTCGACCTTGCTTTCTCATCCACGTGACGTAATAAATGTAGCTACAAGAAGAAACTACTCGATCCGCTGTACGTTTGGGAACGAAAATGCGCTGCCTGATCATAAGCAATTTCTCAAAGCAATGAAAGATCATTTATACACTAAACATAGTGATAATATATTTCCAAAAGAGCATAATAATAAAAGATATTACATTTTATACATTTTAAACTATTGTCTGAAAATGGACAAATAATCTTAAAAACCTCTGCAGTACATTTACTGCACGTAAAATGTCCATTATTTCAGAAATAATTATGAAGTCAAAATATGTGTTTATATTATTTACTACAGACTCGAATCCTGTTAATAAATGTTACAATGATTACTCTGAAAACTTCGCGAGTAGTAGAACATGAGAATATGTAGATTCTTTTTTTTTTAATTTTAGTTGGTTATTTAACGACGCTGTGTCAACTACTAGGTTATTTATCGTCGATGAGATTGGTGATAGCGAGATGATATTTGGCGAGATGTGGCCGAGGATTCGCCATAGATTACCTTATATTCACATTGGGGAAAACCTCGGAAAAAACCAAACCAGGTAATCAGCCCAAGCGGGGATCGAACCCGCTCCCGAACGCAGCTTCAGACCAGTAGGCAAGCGCCTTAACCGACTGAGCCACGCCGGTGGCTTGTCGTTTCGTCTATGTGCAGCTAATCAACAGACGTATCATTATGAGAGACAAATTCAAAATGAATGCTTAATAAGCCGAGGCTAGTTAGGAAGAGACAATGACTTATTAATGTTTTAATTAGTTATTTTACGAAGCTTTATCAATTGCTATAACGTCTGAGTGAGTTGAAGGTGATAATGCTAGCGAAATGATTCCAGGGTCCAGCGCCGAAAATTACCCAGCATTTATTAGGTTGAGGGAAAATCCAAAAAACCTCAACCAGGTAACTTGTCCCAACCAGGATTTGAACCCGGGCACGCTCGTTTCACCGTCAGACATGCTAACTACTACTCCACAGCGGATGGACGTCTTATTAGTGTTACAAGTTCAGCTAACTAACACCAGTAGACCTAATATTTGTGTAGGCCTCTATAATACTCAATTATACAATTATACTTAAAAAGTAGGCCTACGTTATGTTCAGCTAATGTGGGGAATACGTGTTATTACTTTACTTTTCGTTCTCAGAAACCCAATGAACTGTGGTTAACACACTTTGATTATAAAATCGATTTTCCAGTAGGCTATTTAAGATGTGAAAGTAGTATGCATTCAACCATGCAGGGTGTCTCTATTCTAAGTCCAGCCGTAGTTCAGTCAGCTGGTAACTTCTCACTCTGCGTATTGGGGTTTATCGTCGACAGATACTGTGAACGTAACAGCTGTCGTTTTCATTCCACACATGCTCCATTAACACTACATTAGCATCCCCTCGTATTCAGCTTGTCCTTGTAATTTAAAATGGATATGGAAATAAAGTTGGAGTTACAACTTCTTATATTTTATGTCTCCAATTTCGGCAGCAGGCAATACGACGAATAAGGTGCGCGTACTCTTTTAATGTGGTTTGGAGTCCACTGTCGTGAGTTGAATCTCTCGTGTAACTACTGACAGCTATAGCAACATTACAAGAGCATAATAATATCTTATCGAAACACACCTGGTAACGTTCATTAATTATTATATGTCCACTACTACGAAATAAGGTTCACGTCATTGACGACCAAATAATAGAATGTCCGTCATTCCTTAAGTCCACAAAAAGAATTACTAATTGTATTAGGTATGTCCAGAAAGTATAATATTAATTTTTCAGTGAGATTACTAATAATGAAATATATTACAGTAGAATTTCGATTATCCGAATTAATGCGGACCAAGACTACATCGGATAAGCAAAAACTTGGATAAAGTGGTTGGTGACTGAAAAACTGTGTTTTTATTAGAAACTAGCCGTACCCGTGCGCTCCGCTGCACCCGTTAGAAATAAATATAAAGTAATTACATAATTAAAATAGGACATTTGATCCAGGGAACATTCGTGTTTGATAGAAGGATAAATCGTTTAATATGTTACTTAATTTAAATTGCATCCAAATAATTAAAATTCGATCATTTTGGTCCAGAGACACTCATTTGGTGCAATGACAATTCCTTTAACATGTTTCTTAATTGTTATTACATGCAACCATAGCTTAATGAAGATTGACATCATTTAGTTTTAATGTGTATATTTTATTTTACTTGTTATAGGTTTCCATTGAATTATGGTAAAAACTTAATTTTAACTCTTGTTTTCTACGTATTCAGTAAATGGCGTTTGGCCCACTATGGTTCTGTACCCTTCAAATAACTTAAATTATATTATATAATAGCACATATTATATTATATTATATTATATTATATTATATTATATTATATTATATTATATTATATTATATTATATTATATTATATTATATTATATTATATTATATATCAGAAGTTACTGTAATAACATTATAGCATGTCCATCTAGAGAAACTACACTTTCCAATGGTGAAATAATAATTAATTATACAAATCGGTTAATTTAGCTTCCGATATTACTTCATACAAACACAGAAACTTTATCTGTAGGCTATCTTTCATAGTTTTCGATTGTTGCTGTCCAAGGCCCCTTATAGACGAAGTCATTTGTTTTTCAATTCATTACACGGCCTTAGATGGCAGTTATTTTAATTTTAAAACTCATTTATCTCATTAAATATCAGTCCTATCAACATTTTTCAAGGAATAAAACTTATCGCAAATTATTTTTAAAGAACGTTTTGTTATGTAACATGTTTCACAAAAATCAATTATAAGCGAGATATTTCGATTTATTTAATTCAGGCCCCCTTATAACTCCCCTTTTAAATAATGTATTTTGAATGCCATATAGCCTAAAATCTAAGTTACAACGAACTTAATTTATATTCCAATTTTCATCGAAATCCGTTCAGCCATTATCGCGTGAAAAGGTAACAAACATACAGACAGACAGACAGACAGACATACAAACAAAAATGTCAAAAAAGCGAATTTCGGTTTCAGGGTAGTTAATTATATATGTTAGGATCAATTATTTTTGGAAAATCGAAAATTACCAGAAAACTTTCGGCTACAGATTTATTATTAGTATACTGTAGATTAGACGAACTCTTTGCTTAATAGATTAAATAGAATGAACAAATCAGGTTAATATGAGCTCTAGACGTTTAAAAATACAGTATTTATACATTTAAAACTGCAACTAAATGCAGTACCGCACAGTAGGCCTATTTACAGTAGGCCTATTCCCTCTTGCATCGGGCTCGGATAACACGGAACATCAGTTAAACGAAACTCGGATAATCGAATACATTTTTATATGTACGCCTACATTGATATTATACAGTAGAGTTTCGAAAATTTTATCTGAAATAATTTCTCAAAAATTCACAATATACCGTAAAACGTGCTAAACTTTTCATCACCAAACATGGAGTAGGCGAGTAGTGACTTGGTGACCAGGATTCCACAGTGATATACACTGTAATATGTACCAAGTCACTCAACTGAGTGCGCTCATTGTATAATGGCAGTTGACTTAATATAAAATGTCAACGTTCAGTTACCCTTTAAAAGGAATGAGACGACTCTTGGTCGTCGGAAGTTAAAGTTCTACAGCGCGGTTCACTCGATATCGACATGATAAATATAACAAGAATTGTTACAAGGACCACAACAAGGACAAGGACCAGAATAAGGATCACGAAGAAGATAGCCATTTAAGGCCACGATTTCACAACATAGCTCGAGTCACAAAATATCATTGCTTCTCTGTACCGAATGGTAAGTGCCTGGTATGAGATCTACATTCTGGACTGCTACTGTCACTGTCTTGTCTCGGTAGCTCGCATAGTAGCGTGTCGGTTCCACTGTGTAACTGAAACGTCTCGTGTTCGATCCCAGGTGTAACTTTTTTTTGAGATGTAATTAATTTCTTCAGTGTTCCTCGACTGTCTAATTTGTCCAAAAATATGGAATAATTTATGCCCGATTTCTGGGTCTTACAAGTGAGCTGAACCTCGTCAAAAAAAAAAAATAAATCTTACTTGGAAGTTAAAAGTATTCTTCCTCAAATAAAAATCATAAGAAACAAAAAGAGACCTGTTAACATAAAATCTTGTCCACATGCCAACAGCT